>NC_140507.1:16351154-16776154 GCF_964339955.1 Pipistrellus hanaki
GGAGTGGATGTGTGGGCTGCTCTGTCACCTCCACCTGTCAGGGAAAGCCTTATCCAGCAGGGGATAGTTGAGGCAAGACTTAAACGGCGAGAAGGTAAAGTAACATGAAGACTTGAGGGGTGAGTGAACAGGTGGCGGGGAGAGCAAGTGCAAAGGCCCTGGGGTAGGGCCAGGTTTGGCATAATCACTGATCAAAGCAAGCCAGAGGCCTGGAGCAGAGGAAGAAGTGATGGGAGGGGAGGTCAAAGACTCGCGTGGGGACAAGCAGAAGGGTCTTAAAGGACAGAAGAGGGGGGTCTGCGCTGAGAGTTGTCAGTGAGGGAGACAACACAACCCAATTCCTATTTCACAAACAGGACAGCTTCGAGGGTGCAGGCTTGGGGAGGGAAGGCCTGGGGGCTCTTGCAGGGATGAGGCCATCAAGGCTTTGGTTTGTGGTTCTGTTTTGGTCATGGTTTGGAGGCTGTGGCGATGGTGGGACACAGCTGGGTTGGGGACATCGTTAATCTTGCCACTATATGTCTTCACTTGTGGAATGAGGAGCAGGAGTGGACACACCTACACCATCAATTCTGCCAAAGAGCCATTTTCAGTTTGAGCTGCTCAATGGGATACTGGGGGTTTGTTTAATGTCTTAATTCTAGAAGGGTCATTCATTCTTCCTTCTACCTCATGCACCTGAGGGTTCTCAGTCTCCTTGGACCCTCCCTCCCCCGCCAGCCACTCGCTCTATCCACCCAGATATGCCCCGTCCTGGGCTTCCCACACGGGGATATGCGTGCATGGGGCCGCCATCAGTGGGCGTGCTGCCTGGAGAAATGCAATTATATTCTGATCTTGGGGGGAGAAACAAAAAAAAAAATCGAGCAAGTCAATAGAACAGAACATTGGTCTTGAGATAATGGGCTCCTGATGGTAGATTAATGTCAAGGCCAAGCCAAGAAGTTTATTTTCAAAGCAGGAGATATTGATCAGGCGCCAGGGTCCCAGAACAATAACTCTTCCTCTACACCAAGTGATGGATGTCCAAGAGATGTTTCTGTCCGGAGGACGCTGCCCGGCGGCCCCTGCGTTTTGGGGGGGCGGTGTGCGCAGAGCAGGTGGGGGACCCCTTCCTTTGTTCTATTTTTGAACATCTCCGGGGTGGTTGGCTAGGCTGGCGTCCAGCTCTCTCCACTCCATATTAAACTCGCATTAGCTAACGAGGCTGTGTCCCCGCTCGGCCTGGCAAGGAGTCTTCCCTAATGCGGAGATGATCAATTTCCAAATCCCGTCCTTCGCTGCGACCTCGGGTTTCTTTGGCCCTGACCGCGCTGGCCACCAGCCTGAAGGCTCCCGAGGGACCGGGGTGACCTTGATCTGCTGCTGAGAGGAATGTCCGGAGCCCAGAGGAATCCCGGCTTTGGAGGATGGGTTTACCTCATGGCTTCCCTGCCCTGGACACGAGCCACGGAGGCTGCTCAGGGTGGGAGCCGCCTTTAGAGAGACAGACACACCTGGTTGGCAAAGATGCTGCCACTCCCGTGAGTCCTGGGAGCCGCTGAGCAGTGAGAAGGGCTGTGCGAGGCACACCCAGCCCTGCAGACCCCGCTCTGCCACCCGGAGCGCACCTGCCACAGCATCAGCACCTGGTGCTCACCGGGTACAAGGCAGGACCCCCAGACTGGAGAGGGCTCTCCTAAGGACACGATAAAAGCTGGAGGCAAAGAATAGCGTCCCCACTCGCCCTGGGCTGGAGAGCTGGTCAGGGCTGGCCACCTCCCTGGGTGCCTTTAGGACTCCCCCACTTCCTTCACGGCTGGGGCAGCAGCCACTCAGGATGCACAGACACCACAGCCCGGGGGTGAGGAGCACACGTCACTCTGCGGCCCCAATGCCAGCTCGTGACCTCACGCCGGGCCCTCACCTGGGAGCCGCCCTCTCCTCGGCTGGAGTCTGCCCTTTGGCCCAACGCCATCATACCTTTTGTCCTGTGGTCCAATTTCTAAATGGGGAAACTGAGGCTGAGAGAGAATAGGTAGTTTTTCTGAGTTGGAGACCAGGAGGATGATGGGGTGGGGGGTGGGGGCACAGTCACGGGCACCATTGGGGGCCCGGCACGCCGGTGTGTTCTCCCCGGCCCCCGGGGACACCGGCACAAAAGGCCAGCTGGTGGCAGAGACAGGGGAGTCACAGTGCCGGCCACAGCCAGAAAGTTTGACGGGACCCCATCCTGTTTGTATTTGCAGGCCACTGAGATGACATTTGTGCAGCCCCTCTCTGCTGTCAGCTCTCTTGCCTCCCTCCCCGCCCAGCCCTGACCCCCCCCCCCCCCCCCCCCCCGTCCCTGCTTGCTCTGGGAGCCAGGCTTCCCCAGAGGGGTCTCCACGGAGGAGCCAGAGCAACAGTCCTCGCACTGGAAGCACCGTGCATGCCCCAAGATGAGTATAAATCTCCTGGTAAAAGCTCGCTCCCCATTCATTCCCATCGTTGCTTTGATTTATTTTATTAGCAAACTTCTTTGTGTGCTGACAGGCTTCATTACAGTGCCTATAAAAGACAATCGCTTGCTCTTATCTCTTCAGCGGAGGAGGAAAGAGACGAGTGGCGATGAGTAGGAAGACACAGTGGGGCCTGGAGAGAGGGCGGCGGAAGGAAGGGCTGGTCGGGCTGGTCAGGGAGGAGAACACGAGCGGGCAGGGCTGGGGAGGAACCTCTGTCTGTCAAGGGGACGGCTGCCTGGAGGCCGACCAGGGATGGGACCAGGGATGGGTCTGGGGAGAAGGCGGCAGCCAGCCCCATCCTGTGCTGTAGGCATCTTGGCTGAGGATCCCTATATGGAGTTCAAATCCTATCCAGCTGCCCTTGGGGGAAATAAGAAGATAATAATCACCACCGATTACTCTGCATGATCTGTGTGCTTAGGAGGAACAGAGGGGAGTGTTATGAGATTGGGTTCCAGAGTTAGACATATCCAAGCTCCTCGCCAGACTCACAGTCCAGGCAGGTTCTGAGTCTGAAAGCCTCGGTTTCCTCATCTCCAAAACAGGAGGAATGACTGTGCCCACCTCCCGGCGTGCGATGAGGCTGAAAGGGGGTAATTCTGAAGCACGGAGAGCTGGGAGCCACCCTGTGCTGTTGCCTGGACACGTGGCACTGCCCGGCGGCTGGCACTGCCGCATGCCCGCAGTTCCCCTCAGAAAAGGAGGGCGTTACCCGTGTCTGCCTATTACTGTTCCTGTTACTGTGAACATATTAGTTTGTTTTGAACATCAAGGTACCAATTTGGGACCTTGCTCTTGCCAGTTTGGGCTGTTTATAATGGTTCCTGGATACTGTTGGTAGAAAGAATAGGAAGAACAATTTTACTAAATTTACTAGTAAAAACAATTTGAATTTACTTCTAAATTAATGTATTACTTTATATAACATGGCTTTAAGCCTATGTGTATCTAAATTAATAAATTAAATATTTAATAAACGAATTCAGTAAAGCTCCAGGGTCCTTCAGGTTTTAACTTGTATTTGGAAAGAGAGCACATGCATAACCACCCAAGGAGGGAGTGACCATCACACCGTGACATGTGTGACATGTGTGACATGTGAGGAAGCCGAGGCCCAGTCAGGGGCAGTGCCTTCCCCATGGTTCCTGGCGGAGCCCAGGGTGGAATCGGGGTTGGGTCCTCAGAACCAGGCAGATCTGGGGCCTCCAGGAAGAAGTTTAATCTTTCTAAGGCCAGATCCTGACCCCACAGAGACCTCTCTCAGCACTCGCAGTGCCTGCGGAAAAGAGGTCACCCTTGGCTGGCAATCAAGGTCCTCTGTCACTCACTCGGGCACATGGGCTTTTCTCTTCAGGAACAATGTCACTCACTCCCTCCCTCACACACTCACACATGGCCTAGTCACTGGTCCGCCTTGCTCTGAAACCCTACTGGGGGAAATGGAATAGAAACTCTGGCCAGTACGGATCCAGTGCTCCATGATACGGAGCCTTAAAAGCTGAGTGAGGTGTTAGCACCTGCTGGCCAGCCTGCGGACCAACCTCCCCCTTTTCTCTGTCCTTCCACACCCTGAGCACCCTCTCTGTACAGGACCAGTCTATGCAGTCCAGCCACGAGCTGCAACCTGGAATCAGCATCGGAATCACCTGGAGAGCTGGTTAAACCAAGGACCTCTGCGGCCCACCGGCGTGTCTGACCAAGCAGGGCTACGGTGGGGCCTGAGTACCATATTTGCTTTCCTAACAGGTTCCCAGGTGCTGCTGTTACTGCTGATCCGGGGCCACGCTGGGACAACCATGCACACGCCTCTTGACAGAATGTGCCGGCCACTCACACTGCCTTCCAGACGTGCCTGTGCGTTTGGGGCTGTTAGTGCCATTAGTGCCCTTGTTGATGAGGAGACGAAAACCAACAGTCAGGGCAGGGGAGCTGTCCAAGGTCTCACTGAGACTCCAGGCCCCAGCTGGGCCTGGTGCCAAGGCCTCTGGCCTCTTGTCTTGCCAGCCTCAAAGCTCTTTCCACTCCCGCCTTCCCGCAACTGCAGCCTGATCACATCAACCACCAACATCGACAGCAACCACCCGGGGACCACCTAAGTGCCAAGCACTGAGCTGAGGTTTTACCAGTTTGGCTAATATGCTTATACCCACACCGTGAAGTAAGGGTATTCCATGCCCAATTTGCAGATGAAGTTAAGTCCCGAGAGCTAGGTCACTCTCCCAAGGCCACACAGTGACTAGCTGATGAAGCCTTCACTCAAACCCGGGCGACTGGATTATGACGCCCCTGTACCCCATCCTGGGCTGCTCTATCTAACATGGGGGCTCTGATCAGAACACCCACCACTCTCTACGCACCTCTTCTGCCTGACTCCAGGCCAAGCACATATTTTGCCCTGTTTAGTTCTGACAACACCCCCTGAACAAGTTACTCTTGTTATTTTTAGTGGTGAAAGACTGAGGCCCGAAAGAGACAGGTGTGTGTTAGTCAGGGGTGACGTGGCCCGGGCACCCCTTGGGGCTCTGAGCCGCCTTGCTGGAGGAGTGGCAAGAGGGCAGGCTCCCCAGAGAATGCATGGGATTGCAAATGGCTTGTTGTGAGTCCTGAGCAGAATGCCTCCCCTGTTCCCAGCAGATGGCTCTTGGGAAGCCTTGGCACACGTGGCCGGGAGGAAAATGCTGCATGCAGCAGAGGTGCTCCTAGCATCCTCGGACCACCCAGTAAAGGAGGGCACACCGGTCCCTGGCAGGGACCCTGCAACACTGGCCTTTGGAAACCATTTCTTCCTCCCACGTGACAGCTCAGCCCCTCTGGGGTCTGGTCCTGACTTCTGGGCTCTACCTGTATCAATGGCCTCTCTCTGCTGGGCCTGCCTTTTCTCTGCCCCTCCCACAGGTGAGCATTGGACTTAGAGTCAAGACATCTGGGATTCAGCTCTGGCTCTGCCCCGTCTAGCTAAGGGACCCTGGTCTCCTCCCCAAACCCCTCAGGGCGCCAGGTCTCAACGTCACCCTTGACCAGGTTCTGGGTGCATCTACCTTGTTCCACACACACGGTTTTCACTTCCTCCTCTTGAGGATGCTGTGAGTTTTATGGAAAAGACACCTGAGTGTTTCTGTTGTTTAAATCTGCCCAGTCTGGGACCAGTTTGGCTTTTGGTTAAGGATACTGGTGTCAAACAATGCAAGCAGCACTCACCCGAGGCCTCTAAGCTACTCGGATGTGATGGGTTTCCTTCTCAGGTGGAACGTGGCTCTCCCTTGTCCCTCCGTGGCTTTCCACCACTACCTGGCTCTCACAAGTCTGCTCACGGCACTCTCAGACCACTCCCCGAAACCCCCGTCTCTCCCAGGGTCCTGGGGCACATCTCTGCCCCCAGCGCCGCCCTGTGGACTCACACTCAGGGCTCTGCTCTCCCTGGACGCCCTCCTCTTGGCCGGCCTGTGGGAAATCCTAGCCCTGGACTTGCAAATGGCCCAAGTGTTGAGATATATATTGAGAGGGGATGGGCCCAGGGAGCTGAAAAACCTACATATTTTCCCTTCTTTAGCCTGTGGGATTTGGTTGTGTACTCTCTGACCGCGTGCGTGGCTCACAGGAGCTGGAGCGGCTCCTGCCCAGCACCAGGGAGAGTACTGTTCAGTGTACCAGCAGCCCAAGAAAAGATCACATTTCAAAATCCAAGTCTGGTTTCTACCGAATGCTTACTGCTTGTGTACCGTCCTAAAGTAACAGTGGAACCACTGAAAGTCACCGTCTGTAGAGCATCCCACTGTTGGGATAGGCACTCCCTTATTATCCCCCCGAGGACACACATTTGGGTCATTTTCAATTTCCCTTATTGTAAGTAACGCTTCAATAAATAGCTTCCACCTAAATCTTTGCTCATCTATGCACTGTCTCTCAGAGAAACTCCTGGGCATGGAATTTTGGGTCAAAGAACGCACTTGCTGTGAAATGTAACAGATTTTGCCAAACTGCTATTAATAAAAGAAATACCCATTTACCGCACCCCAAAGCCCACATCTTTCTCACACCTGCTCAGCCACATGGTTGTGCGGATACTTCTCTCTCTGGATCTCAGAGTTGAAACTCGCCTAACCTGGCCTCCTGGGTGCAGCCCCCTTCCTGCTCCCTGCCACGGCCACGGCCACTTCCCTTGCGCCGGTGCGAGAGCATCTTGTTCCATCCTACCTCGTGGGGGAGGAAGAGGGAAAAGTACCTCAGCACCATCTGGGATGTGAGGGCCCTAGAGGTCAAGCGACAGGTCCAGGTCCCAGGTGGATGGCGAGCAGGGACGAGAGGCCAGCACCCTGCTTTCTCACCGACACCTTCCCCAGCACACCACCATCACCCAGAGGCGGTGGTGTGAGGCTGGGGAGGGCAGGGCGGAAAAAGTACTACCAGGTAGGAATCAATGCCAGTAACAGTTATTTAAAATGCTATGACGAAGAGGCCCTGGGGTACAGGGATGGGACCAGACTCACTCCCAGCCTCCAGGGAGCTCAGAGTCCAGTGGGGAAGACAGGCCAACCCTTGGGTCATGTCAGCATGAGGTAGGTGAACCTAGGGAGCTAGGTGAGGCGGACAGGAGGCCATCTCAAGAGCTAAGCCCAGAAGGCTGAGTGTGGAGTGGCCACACTGAGGAAAGGGGAGCAGTGTGTGCTTCCAAAGATGGGCCTGTGGTCCGTGAGCAGTGCTGCTGGGCTGGGGGAGGTTCGCCTGGCTCCACATCTATCCCCCCTTCGGATGCAGTGGCCAGACTTCCCTTTGGGGAGCCGGCCAGCTTCCTGGTTCCAGGATGGACATGTGACTGTAGCTGACCAATATGAACGTTGCTTGGGGAGGTAAGGGACCAGCCGGCCAATGAGACACGACATAGGGACTTGCACAGGAAGATGGGAGAGAGGAACTCTGTCCAATGGGCTGCCGAGTGTTCCCACGGAGAGGAAGCCTGTCCATGCAGAAAGCCAACCACGGCCAGGGGACCGAGAGGGACCGAGAGGGACTGAGACTGGGCCGAGTTCATCGCTGGATCCAGCCGGGCCCGGAGGGTCTACCTGGAACCCCAGTTGTGTGGGCCAATTGATTCTGGCTTTTCGCTTAAATCAGGTCGACTAGGCTTTTGGTCACCTGTAATCAAGAATCCAGACTAAGGCAATGGGGTAGGAGGACAAGGTGCTGATGACGTGACTGTGCCTTTGGGGAGAAAAAAAAAATCTCTGTTGGCTAAGAGAAATGAGAGGATGGGAAAGAGGGGAAGAAAAGGGTCAACGACTCTTTTGGAAATTTCAGAGCCTTTAGGACATCTTTTCTAAGGTTTTCCCATCAGGATACATGGTGTAGTCTGGAATTGGAGTCAAATTATTAATCCATCAGTGCTGTTGGCACGTATCAACTTGTCTTAATTTCTGAAAATACACTCAGTCTTTCACACCCGTCTCTTCTCTGTCATCAAGAAGAAACGGGATCTCAGTAGAGATCAATCAGAGGGAATCTGGCCCTTTGTAAATGCCCGCTCTGCCTGAGATGGAACAGCTGGCATTCCAGGGAGGCCTCGCCAGCAGAGGATGGAGCCCTCCTGTCCGCTTGGCGCCGCGGCGGGCTGTCCCCGGGGCCTTGGGACAAAACACCGGCAGATGGGCGGCTACGGATCCGGGAACTCCCGCTCTCAAAGCCAGGAGAGGGGAAGGGAGCCTCCTCCTTACACCGTCTTCTTCCCCTCGAGGTGAAGGACATAATTGGATCAAATGGAAGCAGGAGCCAGCCTCCTTCCCCTCCCCGGCGACAGCCTTCCAAAATGGCTTCATTACCGAGCCCTTTGTAAATAAACTGTGTGGAGAAGAATGCCATTTGTAGTGCTGTAATTGCCCGATGAGCATCATTAGACGGGCCTTTAGAAAACACGCAGAATGGAATCATTTTGGGTCCCAGAAGTCCTTTGGGCAAATCCTTCTCCGTTCACTGTTCTCCACAAAGTGAGTTTCTGAAGGAGGTGGCTCTGGCCAGGGACAGGCCTGCTCTTAATATTCAACCAACACACTTATGAAGTGTCTTCTCTGAGTCAGACACCCTTCCGGTACTTGGGATACAGTGGTAAGTGGAACACATAAAGATCAGCACCCCAGAGAAGTTTACATTCAGGTGAAATCTCAGAACACAGGCGTGCCCATTTCTGGCCTGGCAATGGTGCCCCCTGGCCATCCATCATGAGCTGGGGAGACACCTTGCTAGGGGTTCTGGGGATGTGAGAAGCCAGTCCTGGCTGACCACATGGCTAACCTTCCCCTCAGAGAGACCTGATCTTCACCTGAGAGCCACAACGAAAGGGAGACGGTGACCCTTCACCTTAGGAACCCCATGGCCTTCTGTCTCCAGGCTCAGACAGACAGGAGCGGGGAAACCTGCCAGCACAGCTGCCAAGGGGCGGTGCCAGGAGAAGGGGGCTTCCAGGCGCTGGCTCACCTTGAATGAGATCTCGTACTGCTCGCCTCCCCAGATCTCCAGGCCTGGGTCGTACCCGCCCAGCTCCCAGAACCACTTCCGGTCCACGGCGAACAGTCCACCGGCCATCACGGGAGACCTGCCAGGGAAGCAGAGTGTGGTGTGAGGACCTGAGAGCACGCGGATACTGCTGTTCCCCTGCGGTGGGGGTCCCGCTGCTCCGTGAGCACAGCCCACGTGTTCTGCGGGGAATCCTAGGCCCTTCGGGTGAGGCCCAGGCCTTTGTCTTCCTCGCCTACACTTCCCTTCATAAATGCTCCCTTTTAACCAAGCGGGCCCAGCGTTCCTATTCGCGTTTAACACCAGGGAATCCTTGTGAAATGAAATCACAGCATGTTCTCCCCATGAACCTTGTAGCTGAATCATATCTCTCTCTCTCTCTCCCCACCAGCCCTCCCACCAGGCCTTCCCAAGTCTGGCTGGCTGTCAGATGTCTTAGAGATAGAAACCATACAGCTTCCTGAGCCTTTACCCAAACCTACAAAACCCTCTCTGGGGAAGGAGCATCGGAACTCTGTTTTAGACCTGCTCCAGAGAGGGTTCTGTCCGTTCAGCATAGACACTTGTTCTGCCGAGAGGTGACAGAAGCCACGGCCTCTGATCTTTCAGTCACACGGGACTAGGGTGAACTCCTCGGCCATCTTTATCAGTTCATTCACTGAGTTCCGGCTGGGAAGCAGATGCTGGAGGCGTCTGGAGCAAAGCAGCCGGATGGACCCAGGGATGCCAGTGGCAGGGCCGCACCTCAGGACAGAGGACGCAGGAGACAGGCGGGGCCATAAGGACCCCTGGGAGCGCAGATGTTTCTCTCTCTCCCCCTCTAGAATCTCAATGGAAAAACACACAAAAATAAAAGGGGTCCTCTTGACTCTGACGGAAGGCTTGACTATCTCAGATGCTGAATTGAACTAATTTAGCAATAAAGCGCCCTCACTCCTCACGTAGACGCCAGGAGGCAGGCCTCATCATTACCATCCCATTTTATGCAAGCAGAAACCAGGGTGCAGCAGGTAACTTGCTCAAGGCTTCACAGCCACTAAGCAGGACTTACCCCTCTAAACTGTCACAGCCCACAACCCCCACGGCCACGGTACACCACTTCCTGTCAGGAAGGGGCAATCGAGTGAAAAGAATGGGAGACCATCACTGCGCTCTGGGCTCCTCTTAGCCTGTGGTGTGCCTGCGATGAAGGACTTAACCACTGGCCCTGTGCTGCCCATCCGGGGCACTTGCAATGTGGCTGGTCTGGATGGAGGGGAGCTGCGAGTGTAACGCACACACAGATTTCTAAGACTTAGTATGCAGACAAGAACAGAGAAATCTCATTAATGATTTCAAAGTGTTGGTTACATGCTAAAATGGGAATGTTTTAGCTATACCAGGTTAGATAAAATATGTTACCAAATAAATTCTACCTGCTTCTCTTTGCCTTTTTTTTTTTTTTTTTTTTAACATGGCTTCTAGGAAATGTAAAAATACATAGGTGGCTTGCATGAGATTTCTGCTGGATGGTGCTAATTTTAACCTCAGTGAGGCCGTTTCCTGTTTACACAGCAGACCTTCCTAGCTCACCTTGCTAGTATACTGTTTCCCCGAAAATAAGACAGTGTCTTATATTAATTTTTTCTCCCAAAGTTGCACTAGTTCTTATTTTCAGGGGATGTCTTATCTTTCCATGTGCTAGGTCTTATTTTCGGAGGATGTCTTATTTTCGGGGAAACACGGTATTTCTGAAAGTACATAGGACTATAAGAGGATAAGGTGGCAATGGTATCAACTCTCTCCTATCTTCTGAAGATGGTGGCTTTGGGTTTTCTGGCTGGATTCTTAAATATGCTGCTCGGAGGGGCATATTTATGAAATCAAACCCAGGACTCTGCACTCAAAAACCAGCCTGGCCGGCTGCCAGGGGCCTGGCCAAGGAGCTGCCTCATTAGGAGGCCTCACAACAGGTAGGCGATGGGCCGCAAGGTGTTTGGATGCTTGAGGCTGTGACTCCAGAGGGAGCCTCTCCTTTAGCCCGATCTATTTCTTGCAACAACAACAACAATTCTGAGTGTCTGGTGTCTGCCGTGCACTTGACCGGCATTATCTTCAGCTCTCACAAAGCCCTATCACTAGCCCCGTTTTCAGATGGAGGAATTTGAAATTCAGAAATGCTATATACTCTGCTCAAGGGCATGCAGGGAGTAAGTGGATGAGCCGTAATTCACACCGGGGTGTGCCACCAAAGCCCGAGGTTTTCCAACATCATTACACCATGCTGTGCCTACAGATCGCCCACCTGCTGGCACCGTGGAGAGGCGTGCAGAAAATGACCAGGATTTCTCTTGCAGCCTCTCCCCTGGGTTTTGTCCAAGTGCAATATAGAGGAGAGACTTCTGGAAGGAATCAGAGGACACAACACAGGGAGAGCCCCTCAGGAAGCTTTTAGGCCAGTGGCTCTCAACCTTGGCCACACATCAGTATCACCCGGGATCTTAAGAAAACAATGATGTCCAGCCCTGGCGAGTGTTGTTCAGTGGTTAGAGCGCTGGCCAGTGCACCAAAGGGTCATGGGCTCAATTCCTGGTCAAGAGCATGAACCCAGGTTTGATTCCCAGCTCCAGCTGGGGCTCATGCAGAAGGCAACCAGTTGATGTCTCTCTCGCACCAATGTGTCCCTCCCCCCACTCGCCACCATCTATCCGTCCCTTCCTCCCTTCCACTCTCTCTAAAAACTAATGAAAAAAATATCTTCGGGTGATAATTAACAACAACAAAAGAAAACAAACAAAAATGATGTCCAGATCTCACCCCAGACTCTGGAGTAATTGGCTGGGGGTTGGAGGGAGGGTTACTTGCACTTGATGCCAATGGGCACCTAGGGTTGAGAATTGGGTTGGGCCAACCCTTCAATATCCAGATGAGCAGACTGAGGCCTCAGAGGAAAATGGCTGGGCCTCTGCCACTAACCAGCTGCATGACCTGAATGTGCCCTTTCCTCATTTCGCAGTGAGGAGGGGGCACGGGCCAAGCCCCGCCCTATGCACCTTTCAAACCTTTAGAGCCTATGAATTGGCTCATGGCAAAGGGTCAAACCATACAGCGGGTTCTGGGTAGTCTGAAAACTCCATTTACTGGAGCAGCTCATTCTGACTCAACCTCTACTATGTGTCATCTCGGGCAGGTGTCACCTCCTCTCTGACTTCGACTAGTAGTGTTGGACCGAGTTGAGGACATCGGTCAGGAGAAGGACAAACGTCTGACCTGCTGAAGAGGCACCAGGGCTCCGCTCATGCAGCTCCATCATCGCCCTGGCCCCCTCTATTTCCCCAGGGAAGCAACTCATTTCCTCAGTTGGCAATGGCAGCAAACTGCACAGAGGTGGGCAAGGACAAGGTGACCAGCTTGGTGGTCCATGAGCTGAGGCTCTGTGACACGCTGGGATGGACTGTGCTTCTGGTTGGGGACATCTGCCCTGGCCTGTCTGCACTGGACTTTTGGGGGAGATGGCAATCCTGAGATGTGTGTGTTGAGGAGGGGGTCACTGGGTCAGCTCAGCTACTGGGGCCAGCCTGGTTCCTCATACTTACTCAAATGGGTCACTGGGGTCAGCCTTCTGCAGCTCTGGAGGGATTGGGATCCGCTTGTAGTACATCTCCCAGTCAAAGGCGCCCCGCATGGCGTCGCCCGCCTGGGTCTCATACCGGAAGTCATCGTGGTCAATCACGTCAATCATCGGGCACACGATGGTCTTGCGGTTCCGAGCGATGCGGTCTGAGGAAGCCAAGAGATGCCCGTTAGGGAGGCGGGATGGGGGAGCAGCTAAGTGCATGACCCTCTTCTGCAGCTTGCTTGAATTTTTAATGTGTTTCCTGGGTAAAGTATCTGAACACTTGAGCTTGAGAATCCTGGAGAAGAAGGGAGGGCGCAAGCTTTAAAAAAGATGGACCAGGGTTCCCATCCCAGTCCTGACGCCTAGGACGGGGGTCCTGGGTCAGCTACATAACTAACATCTCCAAGACCCGGCGTTCTCCTCCGGGGGTGCCAGTGAGCTGCTGGGCAGATACCTGCCATTGAGGAGCAAGTGGGCTGTGTGGGGCGGAGGGGGGAGTGGGGGGAGAGATTCAAGACTTGAAATGGGGAGTGTGGTGGGGGCAGAGTAGGTGGGCAGCTGCCACCTGGGGTGTGTTTACCCCTCCCCACCTACTGAAGCAGAATCTCTGAGGGTGGAGATAGAGCAACCTTGTGACAGCTCCCTGGGAATTCTTAATGAAGCAGAACCCTTCAGAGAGGGAGCTAGAGAAGGCCTCCCTTCCTCACTATTCATGGCCGGTCTGGGGATCTCACTTCAGGAAGGGTTTGGGCTGAGGGCACAGTGCTCTGCTGGATCCTGGCTGACCGTGAGAGGTCTGAGGTCAAGGGGCTGCATCGGCACAGCCCCGTTCAGTGCTGGGCTCACTTGGGGACAGAATGCCCAGGTTCGAGCCCTGGTTTTGTCACCTACTAGCCGTATAACCTTGGGGAAGGTCATCCGATGCCTCTGAGTCTCGGTTTCCTTGCCGACAGAATGGAGGAAGATACCGCTTATCTCATGGGGGTCTCTGAAGACTGACAGACAAGGAGGCCAAGGCGCCCAGCACCTGATCAGCACTCCCAATACCGTCTGTGACCAGGGTTGCTGGAAGAAGCTCAGAAGCAGGCGCTGGAAGGCTGAGCCTCTCCCCCGTTCTCCCTGCCCCTCAGGTTTCTCATTTGCAAGATGTTGATACTAATGCCTGGCCTGCTTGTTCTAGCACGGAGTCATCAAATTCAAATGGGGATGTGGCCTAGAAAGCTAGGAGACGAGCAGAGCCATGATGATGATGATGGTAATGATAATGATGGAGGAAATGATGATCAACAGCGGTTTTCCTTTGGGGCGCTGATTCCTTCTCATTCAGAAACGCTCGCTCTCCAAAGAAGGCAGACTGAGCTGTGCGCAGAGGTGTAAATGGCTTCAGAGACAAAAGCCATAATGTGCTCTGTCTGCTGATCATATTAGCTGGGCAGACGCTTAAATTGACACCAGTGGTTCACATTTCTATTGCAAAAAGGTAAGAAAAAAAAAAAAGAGAGGGGGATGCTTCTTCCATGTATGTCTGCAGATTATGAAAATTACCTTCCTGTATTTCCATAGAAACAGAGTTAAGGGCTATTGAGACAACCAGTTCGGCTTCCCGCCCCACCACTCCATTCTCTTTATGAGCCACCGAACGGCCCAACGAATGGGTTGTCCCTTCACGACTATCAATTAGGCGATTTACGGTGAGGCTTTCTTGTTTTTTTTGTTCTCTTTCAGTCACGAGAGGCAGAGGCAGGCCTCTTGGTTTAATGAAATCAACTGTTTACCAGAAAGTCTGGGTTCTATCCTTTTCCTAACCACACACAAGTGCATAATCTAACACGTGCTGATCTGTGCTGGGACACAGCACGCTGGTTATCCCATTCAAACTGGGTGGGTTTTGGGTTCTGTCCTCACCCCCGAACCGTGGCCTACCCAGTGCCCCTCAAAGCTTGGTCCCTGGACAGCAGCACTGGCACCACCGGGGCGTTGGTTAGAAATGCAGCTTCTCAGGCCCCACTCTGGACGCCCCAAACTGGAAACCCTGGAGGTGGGGCCCGGCACTCTGTGTTTTGACAAGACTTCCAGGGGATTCTGAGGCACACTCAAGTTCGCCCTAAACTCCAGCCCTCTTTGTTCCCCCAGCTTTCTGTTACAGAGAGCATATCCCTCCACTTCTGAGGGGTTCACTTCCTCTCTGGATTGGTAGCTCTCCCCCAGTCTGCCGCCATCGCCATCCCTCTCCGAACTCCCAGTCTCAGTGGGACATTTCCTCTTCAATGTCCAACTGTCCACACCGGCGCACTGCCTTTATCAAAGCGGAGACCTGGGGATTCAGGCCTGGTTCTCCAACCAGCCAGGAGACGCCAGCATCCAATCCTTGTGTCTCCCTTCTGTCCTCCAAGCTACGGTGGACGACGCCTGCATCATGCTGCCCTCCATCTATAGTCCTCCCCTGGTAGTTGGCATAAACTCTCCAAAGAGGACTGAATTTAGGAAGGCAATGCGGAATCATGAAAGACAGACTTTGGAGCCAGACAGATGGTGACTTTGACACATAGAGCCCAAGGGAATAAATGCATCATTCAATAAATTGAATGATAGTCTCTTTAATAAATTGAATACATTCAAGAGACTGACTCTGAACTTCAGTCTCTTCTACTATAAAAAAACGGATATGTCTGACCTGGCATAGTTTTGTGAGAATGAGAGACAATGCTTGCAACCTTGCTGGCTCACAGGAGCTGTGCGGTGAATAGTAACTGCTCTCAGTTTGGTTCTTAATGGTAGATAGCTTTGGCTTGCTTTCTAAGAAATATTGACGTAATCTGGGAGAGCAATCATGTCTCAGAAACTGATGTGCTGGATGGCACTGGCACGCCACTTCCCCTCTGAGTCTCAGCTCCTTTCTCTGTAAAAGGAAGGAACAGGACCGGATGGGTCGCTAGGGTCTCCTTGAGCACTCCTGAACTTCTGGGGGCACCTGGCACCATGCTGGGTGCATCTCAGCAACCTCTGTGGCTGGGGCCAGTTGCCGCTGGCTCATGCCGCGTCGCCTATCTTGTTTTGGGAGAGTCCCTTACCGAGCAAGGGGGGGAGCCAATTGACATTGGCTTCACAGTGTGAGTCCAAGAATGTGATGACGTCCCCAATGGCCGCCGAGGCCCCCAGCATCCGGGTCCTTATCAGCCCTTCCCGTTTCTTGGTTCGGAGAATCCTCACGCTGGGGAAATGGACCATGTAGTCTTCAAGAGGCTTCTTCAGGTGCTCTGGGAGGGAGACAGAAGAGGAAAGAGGGACTCTGGGTAAGAAGAGCTGCTCAGTAGTCTTACTCTTATGACCTCTCCCTTGCCTGTGCACTGCACTTTACAGTGTAGACACAGCTCTCGACACACTGCCTCGTTGCCCCTTTCAAGTACAAACTGTACACTCTGAAAACGACAAAACCTTATTGAAAGGAATTGAAGGCCAAAAGAAATGGACAGACAGTTCATGTTCTTAGATGACTTAATATTGTTAGGATATTAATAAAACCGCCCTTATTGATCTACAGAGTCAACGTGATTAAAATCACAGCTTATTTCTTTGCAGAAATTGACAACTGACAGCTGATCCTAAGATTTATGGAAATGCAAGGGATGAAGGGACCCAGATTAGGTAAAAACAATCTTTTCATTATTTATACGTGAATGTTTATAGCAGCACTATTCATAATAGTCAGATGGTGGAAATAACCCATGTTTCCAATGCCTATGAATGTTATAAACAAATACAGAATATATCCATACAATGGACTATTACTCAGCCATAAAAAGGAATCAAGAACTAAAACATGCTACACCTTGGGTGGATCTTAAAAACATTATACTAAGTAAAAGAAGCCAGTTACAAAAGACCACATATTGTATGATTCCATTTGAATGAAATTCCAGAATAGGTAATCCATAGAGACAGAAAGCAGATTAGTGATTGCCAGGGCCTGGGTCGGGGGAATAGGGAGCGGCTGCTTAATGGGTATGGGGTTTCCTTTTGGAATGATAAAAATATTTTGTAACTGGATAGAGGTGATGGTTGCACAACACTGCGAATGTACTAAATGCCACTCAATTGAATACTTGAACCTGGTTAATGTTATGTGAATTTTACCTCAATTAAAAACATGGATAAAGGATATAAATAGGTACATCTCAAAAGAAGATATACAAATGGTCAAAAAGCACGGGAAAATATGCTTATCATCATCAATCATCAGGGAATATGCAAGTCATCAGTAGTATGTGACACCATTATTACTTTACATCCACCAGGACTGATATAATCGGAAAGTCAGATAATAACAAGTGTTAACAAGGATATGGAGAAATAAGCATCTTTATACACTGTTGGTGGGAACGTAAAATGGTGCAGCTACTTAGGAAAACAGCCAGGCAGTTCCTCAAACAGTTAAACATGGTTATAACCCAGCAATTCCACTCTGAGGCATATACCCAAAAGAAATGGAAACACATGTCCACACAAAAGCTTGTACACTCATGTTCACAGCAGCAGCATTCATAACAGCCCCAAATTGAAAACCATCCAAATGTCCATCAAAGGGTGAATGGAAAACAAAATGTAGAAGAGCCATACCATAGAATGTTATTCCGCAATAAAGAAGGAACAAGCTATTGCAATGATATGGTTGAGCCTTAAAAATATTATGCTAGGTTAAAGAAGTCAGACATACAAGACTAGATATTATATGATTCCATTTATGTGAAATTTCTGGAAAGGTAGAACTCCGGAGACAGAAAGGAACTTGGTCGTTGGCTGAGGCTGGGTTGGGATTGGGAGTTGACTGCAAACAGGCACAAGAGAATGTTTTGGAGTGATGGAAATATTGTAAAAGTGAATTACCGTATTAGTTTCACAACTGCATAAATTCACTTAAAAACACATTGAACTACAGACTTAAAATGGGTGATTTTTATGGGATGTAAATTATATTTCCATAAGGCTGTTAGGTTCTAAAAAAAAAAAATCAATTGTATTTCTATACACTGGCAAAACACAATTGGAAAGTACAACGAAAATAGCATTTGTAGTAGTCTCATGTATAAAGGCCCAGATAAATGAATAGATAAATAATATTTATAGATTGGAAGACTCCATATTAAAAGCCAGTTCTCAGCTCAGAAATAAACCCATGCTTTTATGGTCAATTAATATTTGACAAAGGAGGCAAAAACATACAATGGGGTAAAGATAGTCTATTCAATAAATGGTACTGGGAAAATTGGACAGATACATAAAAGAAAATAAAACAAGATAACCTTACACCATATCTAAGAATAAATTCAAAATGGATTAAATACTTAAATGTTAGACTTGAAACCATAAAAATTCTAGAAGAAAACAGGCAGTAAAAATTTGGTAATTTCTTGAAGCAATATTTTTTCTGATATATTAACTTGAGCAAGGGAAATAACAACAACAACAAAAAAACCCAAAACAAAGGGTTTGATATAGGACTATATCAAACTAAAAAGTTTTTGCACAGCAAAGGAAACCATCAAGAAAATGAAAAGCCAACCCACTAAATGGGATTGTCAATGATACATTTGATAAGGGGTTAACATCCAAAATGTATAAAGAATTTTTATAACTCAACACCAAAAAACCCAAACAATCCAGTTTTAAAAAAATGGGCAAAGGACCTGAATAGATACCTTTCCAAAAGGAGAAACAGATGGCCAGACATATGAAAAGATGCTCAATGTCACTAATCATCAGAGAGATGCAAATTAAAGCACAATGAATAATCCCCTCACACACCTGTCAGAATGGCTATCATCAATAAATCAACAAACGAGCGTTGCGAGGATGTGGAGAAAAGGAAACCCTCATGCACTGTTGGTGGGAATGCAGACTGGTGCAGCCACTGTGGAAAGCAGTATGGAGTTTCCTAAAAAATACAAAATGGAACTGTCTTATGACCTGGCAATTCCCCTTCTGGCACTATATCCTAAGAAACCTGAAACACTAATCCAAAGGAATATATGCACCCCTCTGCTTAGTGCAGCGTTATTTACAATAGCCAAGCTAGTGAAGCAGCCCAAGTGTCCATCAGTAGATAAGTAGATAAAAAAGCTTTGCGACAGCCCTGGCCGGGTGACTCAGTTGGTTAGAGCGTTGTCCTGTACATCAAATGGATGTGGGTTCAATCCCCGGGAGGCAACTGATATGTTTTTCTCTCACATCAATGTTTTTTTCCTCTCTCTCCCCCCTTTTTGTCTAATATCAAGAAAAATATCCTTGGGTGAGAATTAAAAAACAACAACAATGGGAGCACAAGGGATCGTTCTGGTGTGAGGCAATGTCTACATTTTGATTGGGTTGCTACTTTCCCAGGTGTATACATTTGTTAAAACCTTATGGAACTGTATACTGAAGATAGCTACATTTTTTTCCCACTACTTGTAACTTTTAGCTCGATTACAAAATATATTGGTCAAAACACACATTCTCTTCGTTGGGGAAGCTGGAGTGCTGTGGAAGTGTCCCTGACTGGAGACCCGGAGAATTGGACTGTGCTCCCCAGTTTGGCACAGTGAGCCCATCACTTATGTCCTCTGGGCCGACTCTGAAATCAGAGTTTGGACCAGAAGGTCTCCAATGGCCCTGAGTCCAGACCTCACAGAGCTCTTGCCAGCCCCTGGGGTGACCACCTTCCCTAACCAAGACCCCAATCCTGCTCTGAATTCCCTCCATCAGAAGGCCCCTCCCTGCCACCCCCCAAATCAGGGTGTGTGTCCAAGTCACCTGTAGAGTGGACTATAAATAAGGCTGCAGAGCATCACCCAGGCCCCGGTGATATGACAGATGGAGGGTAGCACCCAGCATCTTTGGGTTTACTTGACCGCAATCGGGATTGCGAGGCACAGCCAGGCCTGGAACCCATTGGGGTACATCTGTCTCTTCATTCCATAGACAGAAAGCTGAGGTCCAGAGAAGAGAAGGGCCCGCCTCCAGCACAGTGAGCAGCAGAGCTGTGTTTCACACCAAGATCGCCTGGCTGTGTGGTCCAAAACCTACTGAACCTTTTATTTTTCTAACCCAGGAAAGAAATGAATCACTTTCACTGGTAAGGAAGGTTATAGTTTGCAAAGCAGCTTCACATATTTTATCTCCGTTGGTTCATAAAATCACACTCTGCATCTGAAAGATGAGAAAATTGATGCTCAGAGAAGAGAAGAAACTGGCCTGAGGTCATATAGTCAGTAAGTTGCTGGGCTCCCTGTAGACACTTACACTCTCCCCTTCCAGGCGTGTTTTTCCTACGCCGACAATCATCTACGACTGCATGATTTGTGCCTCTTCTCCTTACCCTACTTCGACTTTTTCAAGCAGCTCACTTTGCCTGGCCAGCGTGGCTCAGTGGTTGAGTGTCAACCTATGAACCAGGAGATTTTGGTTCAGTTCCCAGTCAGGGCACATGCTTGGGTTTTGGGCTCGATCCCCAGTAGGGGGCGTGCAGGAGGCAGCAGATAAAGGATTCTCTCTTGTCATTGATGTTTCAACCTCTCTCTCCCTCTTCCTTCCTCTCCCTGAAATCAATATAAACATATTAAAAAAAAAAAAAAGATAAACAGAGAGAAGATGATCTACACATACAGCAGAGGCTGGAAAACTGAGACACCCCAGATGCCTTCTTGCTCGCTCGCTCGCAAAGATTAATATGGTGTCTCCTGCCCTTTCCCACTTATCCTTGGAACAGTGACTCTGTAGAAAACAGAAATCAATTTTCCCTAATTGAGGGACTAAATCTTTCCAAAAGAGACTTGCTTGGGCATTGAGACAAGATAGCAAAAGGCATGATCACTCTCCAGATGGGCTGCTGTTGGGGCAGGAAAACTGTCTTAAAAAAAAAAAAAGCCATGGTCAGTGTGACAAGTGCTTCTTCTTCGCTGGGTTCAACTGGTAAGTCATTAACTGGAGGATGAGATAATCTCCTACACTGCACACCACTACTCCCATCGGAATTAGAAATATCACCGGGCCCAGCTCTAATCACCGAGGGCCCCTCGCGGGCAGGCCCTGTGGCTGAAATCACCCCGAACGCAGATGGCTGCATCATTACAGACCGAGCAATTAAGTGCTTTTGACAGCTTGTGGTAACGTCGGAGCCATTATTTAGGGGCAATTATGCTCCTCCCGTCCTTATTAGAAAGTGCACTTGCACAAAATCAGGATCGTTGCCTGCTTTTGCCACTTGGACGAGGACATTCCATAAAGTCATAGAATTTTAGAGCTGCAAGGGACTTCAGATGAAGAAGATGATGGTGATGATACAAGGATCACGGTCCTTTGCTGAGCTCCCTGCTTCAGATACATCAAATAGGGTGCTATGGTCCCATGTCAGAGAAGAGGAGGCCATGAGGCTTGGCATGGGCAATGTAACTTCCCAAGGAACAATTTATAAATGGTGAAGCCAAGGTGTAAAACCCAGCCCTGCCTGCTTGCAAATGGGCAGGCTCTTCCTAATGCACCCAATTCTCTCTCGGCCGCACTTCAGCCAGTCCTTTCATTCTACCAGAGGGACCCGGGAAGGGCCAGAGAGGATAAATGTCCTCCTCAGAACCAGAGTGAGTCTGTGACACAGAGATGTTAACCCTGGGATGCCCTCCCCCATCCTCATAAGCACTAGGACAGGGATCAAACAGCCTTCACCGGCGTGCCATGCTCACGGTCTCTAATGGACACCTAACGCTGTGTTCCAAAAGATTCCGAGGCTACACCTGGCTCAGCGGGCACGTGTCGGCGCTGAGAACAGATGTCCGCCCTGAAGCAGCAGGGAGGCAGCTGCCCTAATGTCAAATATGCACCATTCCTATTCCAAGGGCTGCTCTGCTTGTAAAAACAACACAGCGCTGCTTGTGTTACCCCTCGAATTCAATGATGAGCCAGAGCCATCCAGCAAGCGGGAGGCTGCTTCTGAGGTGAGCCCCATTGCTGCCAGGCTCTCGGCAGGTGTTGGAAGAGCACCTATCGAAGAGCTCCCGGGTGGACCTGCGTGCCCCCCTGCCCCCTCCTCAGCGTCTGTTCACCGCCTGCCTTACTTCACCCGTCAGCACCTGCCTCTGCCTGGGGCTCTCTGCACCCACATGGTGAACCTCAACCAAGGACTGTGGTGGTGGTGGGTCATCTGGTGGGCTGACCCCGGACAAGTGCATGGAGCTGACTTCCAGGGCTCCCAGTGGGATCACGTGGGGTTGCGGCCATAGTGCCCTTCTATCACAGGTACCTACTGGCACCTCCCTTTCTTGTTCTCACATCCACACTCTCACTAGTGCTCTCCCAGATCTCCCCCCCAAACAACTACTTTGTGCTCAAACCCCGACACGGGCTCTGCTTTAGGAAACCCACACGAAGATGCATTCCGAGACGCAGGTATGATGGGAGGACCTGCAAGCTGACTCTGTGGTTTCATGACTTCCCCTCATCACCACATTGTTCTCCGGTGCCAGTTTCTATACATAATAATGGTCTCAGGCTCAGGCTCACCCATACAGGGCACTAACCCAAGGACTTCACACGCATTTAGTCATCTCATCTCCATAAACGCTCCATGAGGCAGGTCATGATTAGTGTCCCTACGATGGGGAAACGGGGCCCAGGGAGGTCCAGCAACTTTCCCTACATCCACACAGTAAATGGCAGGTCTTGGATTTAAACCCAGTCTGCCTCCAGAGTCTAAAGTCTTCTTTGCTAAACTTAAAAAAAACAAAACACCCCAACTATATTTTTATTGACTACAGAGAGGAAGGGAGATAGAGAGATAGAAACATTAATGAGAGAGAATCATTGATTGGCTACCTTCTGCAGGCCTCACACTGGGGACTAAGCCTGCAACCCAGGCATGTGTCCTGACTGGGAATCGAACCTTGATCTCCTGGTTCATAGGTCCATGCTCAACCGCTGAGCCACCCGAGCTGGGCACTTTGCTAAACTTTAAAAAAAATTAAGAATCCTTTCAAACACATTTTTGAAAAGTTGGATAGAATAATGACCCCCCCCACCCCCCTCCGCTCATCCATCACTCAGCTTTGGAAACGTCAAATGCTAGTCACTCCTGTTTCATCCCCTTCCCCGCCCCCGCCTACTGGGTGATACTGGGGCCGATGGGGTCTGTGCTGGGAGAGGAGAGCAGGGGGTAACATGGAAGAATATGACATCCAGGAGACCTGTCCCTCTCCCCAGAGCACTCTGGGTGAGTTACCTCATCGCCGGACACACAGTGTCTTAGGAACGCTTGCTGATCATCTCAGGGGACTCGCTGCAAGGAGGGCGGGGTGGGTCCTGCCAATTCCGGTGTTACAGGGAGGAAACTGAGGCCTGGGGAAAAGGAGGCCTTGCGCACATCTCTCAGCTGATTTGAGTGAGGACCCTGCACTTCTCCAGTTCTAGTATATCCCACCTGAACACACACACACACACACACACACACACACACTTCCCTGGGTCTGCATGGAAAGGCAGCCTCTCCCTCCTGTCTGCTCTGAGGGCACCTAGGACTTGAGGAGGATTCTACCTCGCAGGCTGTGGCACAGGTCGTTGCATTCCAAGGAGCTGCTGTGAATTGAACAGTGTCCCCCTCGCCGCCCCCCCCCCCCCCCCCCCCGCCCCAAAGGTATGTCAAAGTCCTAACCCCTAGAACTTCTTTGGAAATAGGGCCTATGCAGATGTAATGAAGTTCAGATGAGGCCCTACTGGTTAGGGTGGGCCCTAATCTGATGACTGGTGTCCTTAAAAGAAAAGAGAAATTTGGACACACAGGAGAGCGCCATGTGCTGATGGAGGCAGAGACGGGAGTGATGTGTTTACAAGCCCAGAAACGCCAAGGATGGCTGGTGACACCAAAAGCTAGGAAGAGGCAAGGAAGGCTGCTCCGAGAGCCTACAGAGGACTGCTGACCTTTGGCCTCCAGAACTGTGAGAGAACCCTCCTTTGCTGTCTTAAGCCACACGGTTTATAGTGCCTCATTATGGCAGCCCTCGGACTGAGTCAGAGCAGGGCCCTCACGCATTGGCATGTAACAGCGACACAGCAAGAACTTGGCCCCGGTCCAGGCCACCGCTGTCCCTGTCTGGACCGCTGCAGTCTACAGCCAACTGCTGTCCCTGCTGCCACGATGCCCCTCTTCGGCCTTGTCTGCACATAGCAGCTCAGGTGGTCTCTTAGAAGTAAACGGCGCTTGTCACCCTTCCATTTTCTTGTTTAAAACTCCTCCATGGCTCCCCATGGCTCCTGGAAGAAGACCCGAAATCCTTACCAGGAACCATAAGGCTGTGCAAGGCTGTTCTCTGCCCCATCTCCAGCCTCATCCTGCCCCTCCCTTATCATGCACCCCCCTCTCTGCTGCCCCCACCATCTGCTTTTAGGATTCCAAGAGCCCATAAAGTCTCCTCCTGTCATTGCTGGTCCTTCTGCCTGGCTTCCTGAGATCCCGAGCCCCCCCATTCATTCCCCCCTTGTTAATCCTGCTCCTCCCTCAGGTCTTGGCTCAGACTGCAGCTCATCCCTGAAGCCTTTCCTGCCTCAAGACTCAGCAGGTGCCCAGGGCAGAAGTCACAGAGCCCTGGAACTTGTCCTTCATGCCACTCAGCGCAGCTCACCCGTCCGCATTCATGGACCACTTACCCCGTCTCCCCCAGGAGGGTGAGCTCTGAGAACACTCTGCCTGCCAGTGTACCCCTCATGCCTAGTGCAGCGTACCCCGAAGGATCCTGCTAAACCCACTCACCGTCCTCCCCTGCCGTTTCACGGGATCTGACCTCTCTGAGAGGGAAGCAGGTCGCGGTTCATCACCCTCGCTTCCAGATGAGGCAAGTCAAGTTCAGAAGATGTTCTGGTGCAAGGCTACACAACCAGGAGGCTCAGTGGTGAAGACAGGATTCGGATTCAGTTTGGCTTGTTCAGAAACCTACCGCTGGGTGCAATCAAATTAATTCCCAAGTGGAATGCCAGAGTTTCAATCTCTGCTGCCATGGAGGCTGGCAGATGCCTGCTCAGGAGCCCCAGAAACAAAGGTGCCCTGTGCACCCCACACCCTGGCAGGACCCCAGCATGTGGGAGGGCCCCATGGACAGGCCAGAGAGGGAGGAGGAGGAAAAAGAGGAGGAGGAGGAGGAGGAGGAGGAGGAGGAGGAGGAGGAGGAGGAGGAGGAGGGGGAGGAGGAGAAGTCCCAGACCAGAAAGATCAGCACGGTCCCCGTGTCAGTGCGGTGTCACGGCCCCCAGGGGGCTGTGGATCACGCAGAGGCTGCGGCGGGAGAGGCTGCCCTCTGCACACTCGGGCGGCTTCTGGAAGCCGTGGGCGTTCTGGGTCTTGTCATGTCTCAGCTCTGCCGGGCGTCTGGCTGTTAAAGTGTCATAGCTCATCTGCTTCCAGACTGATTTATTTACTCGCAAGTCGTAGACAGTGTATTCTAAAGCACTGCCAGCCCATTTGCAGGAAGGAGGGCACCCAGCAGTCTAAAGTGTCATCCTGTGTTGCCGTGGCAGGGGTGGTGATTGCTGTTTTGATTCCCGTTCAGGGCACATACCCAGGTTATGGGTTCAATCTCTAGTCGTGGTGCATAGAGGAGGCAACCCATCAATGTTTCTCTCTCACATCGATGTTTCTCTCTCTTAAATCAATAAAAAATATTTTTTTAAAAGTGCCCTGTTTTGATACTCAGGTGTTTCCAGCCAAAAGAAATCTGTTAAGATGAGATGGACAATCATCCTTATTGTAACTGTCAATGCCAGGGTGTGCCCGGGCCCTGTGCTAAATGCTGTTATTTATCCACACTGTCTCATTTCATCACTGTGACAACTCTATTAGGGGAAACTGAGGCTCAGAAAAGTTCTGTGCTGACCTGTGTTCAGACAGCTTGTAGGAGCTGATATGCTTTTGATCCCCACACTGGCATTATGAACCAGGAAACTATACCATCCCTTGATGGTCTCTCCATTCTGCCTGTTGGGTATCAATTTTTAGTCCCATAATCTCAATCTTATCCCCCATTCCCTGAGATGTCCAGGGATTTCACTTGTTTGAAAAACTGACAGATAGGTAAGTATAAATAGCAGGGAAATGAGCAGCGAGGTCGGGGAGGAAAGCTATGATTGCACCAGGAAGGGTTTGGCAGGTGAAACGCACAGGCATTTAAGCATCATTTACTTTTCCATTTGGAAAAGGAAGACAGACCAGCCCTTCAGGAGATGTGCTTTTTCTGGCCCTGAATCTCAGGCAGGAACTTCAGAGGCTGGCAGAGCTGAAAGGGGCCTCAGAGATTAGCTCAAAGACCTTTTTCATTATTCTACTTTGACCTGGTCTCTCTCTGTAAGACAACCTAAGGCGTAACGGACACTTTCCATGGGTGGTTTTGAGAAATGAGCCATTTCTTTTCCCCTTTCTCCTCCTCAACCTCCTCTTCTTCTTGATAACGGATTTATTGAGATATAATTCATGTACCATACAATTCACCCACTTAAAGCACACAAGTGCATGTCAACCAGCCGTTTCTCGCACTGCTCAAAGTTGGGAATCAAGCGAGGGCCTTTCTGCCCGGAGATTCAGCCCATTTAATCAAGGAAGCATTCGCTGCACGCCTATTGTGTGTCTGGCAGGATGCGGGCACAGTCTTTACTGTTGCTCTAACACGGTGGGTTTCAATGTGTGGTCCCAGACCGCTGGTGTCACCTGGGACCTTGTTAGAAATGCCAGCTCTCTGGCCTCACCCCATACCTACTGAATTAGATGGCTGAGGCCCACTAAGCTGGACTTGATCAATTCTCCAACTGATTCTGACACGTGGGAACAGTCGAGAACTGATCTGCCCTAATGCAGAAGGTGAGCTCAGAGAAATAAACTTAGGCTGTTGTGACCATGTTAGAGTCTCTAAGTGATTAGAATCAGAAACCCACCTTTCCTGTTAGAATAATAGAAAACTGAAATTCTGCAAGGATCCCAAGCCGACTTGCTCGCCCCCAGCAAATCTGGGAAGGGGATGGGTGCTGGCTCAGGTGCCCTCCATCCTCTGCAAAGCTCTCAAATCCCAGCCCTAAGGATGCCCCATACGCCTGGAAGTCTCTGAGTCCGACGTCTATATACTGGGGAACAGTGGCTTTCAACTCTTCTGACTATGACACATAAAAAGAAATACACTACACGCATGTATAACAGAAACGTAAGGTGTGATGTGGCTCAGATGCCTTTTCTATTCTACCTCCCTATATTTTGTTTTTGTTAAAAAGCTGGTCATGACTTCAGAAACTGATTTCATAACCCTCTAATGGGCCTACCACCATCAGAGCCGGGTCTGGGCTCGGTCTGGAACTTACAGTGTTAAACAGGCCCCACTGATCTGGAGGGCCTCTGCCACGGGCCTGGCCTGAGGACAGCCGCCCTTCCACAGCGCCCACTGCTGTGGCTGCTGTTATCACCAGGCTTCTGAGGACGCACCAAAACGGACCAGGCCCACTTCTGCAAACACGACTGTCGCTGCTTACCTCAACAATCATTCCTACAAACAATCAAGTCCTGTGTGTGGGTTTGAGATCTCTGGAACACCACATGGGTGGAGAAAGTCATTACTCCCAAACGACCAATTTCCTCCACCTAGTATGTGTCTCTCCTCTCCCCACAAGAGCTGCCAGGCAAAGGTGTGAATTGGGGCTTTGGCATCTATGGGCCTATTGTCTCAGCATCTAGGAAGCATCAAAGACACAGCAGGTCAGAGGGCACCGAACCCAAGTTCAAAAGCCAGCACAGCTCCAACATCCCTGACTCAGTGGTTCCAACTCTTTCCTACTCAATGTCCTTTTATGGAACAGTTACTTTGTATGATTCCCTTTAATATTCTAAAATAAAAATTGTAAACAATAAAACATGCTTAAGACCCGATTTTGGGGGGGAAAAAATCTATGTACTGCCCCACTGTGATATAAAGGAGAAAATAACAGAGTAACACGTTTCAATATGCAAATGCTTGGGATGACTACATGAAGACGGAGATGTAGCCAAATGCTTGCACCTACACGTCATATCCTGGAATACATGTGAGTTCACCTTATACAGACTGGTACAGGTATGTGGGTTGGCAACTCAGGTACCACGAGCAGCACTACTGTTGATGTAATTTCCTAGAACAGTGAGCTTCTGGTGGGGTTCCAAGCTCAGCAAGTACAATCTTCCATCGATACACAGGGATTCCTGGAAAAGGCAGCACAGAGGCACCCTGGGGAGGAGAGAGACTTCACCTTGACCTTGGAGATAGCCTATATGACTGGAAGCTGTTTTGCATGGTGGTTGATAACGGGGGAGGTGAGAAAGGAGGAGGCTGGGTGAAGTGCTCATGGGTATATTTCCTAATAAAATACTTTTCTGGAGGAAAACTGAGGAGGAGGTGAGGGGAACCAGTGAGGCAGGCATTGTGTGTGTGGCCCAGAGGCTGGGGGAGAATAGAAATGTCTGGGGAGAGTTGTCAGGGGGTTGCTATGGAGTCTGTGACGTAAAACCCCTCCTTGACTCTTCCATCAAGTTTTCAGGAAAGTCTCCAGTCCTCCCTGATACTTGGACACACACGGATTCTTTCAAGGGGTTCTCAGGTGAGTGCTGGAGCGGAAGCCAGAAGCCAGGGAGGCAGCCGGTTCTGGCTTGCAGCCACTGGGTGCCAACTCCGCCCCACACACAATCTTCGCTGCCACCCTATGGGGTTAAGCTACAGAGGCAGAAATTGAGACTCAATCTGGCTACACCAGAAACCACCACTGGTGGTGTCCAGCATTCCAGCCCCGGTCTGTCTCTTTTCATCACCCTGTACGATCAGTGGCCTCAGATCAACGTGTTCCGTTTATTTCTCTGGCACTTTTCTGAGAACGAATGGGAATTGGGCCTCCAAAGACAAATTGTACACCTTCCCCAAACATTTGCTTTGCAACTACAAGCCCCTCTGTTCTGTGGCATCACGTTACAAATTGCCCCTTTCCTCGGAGGGCAGGTATTTGGCCTGGACATGATTTTAAGAATGAGTTATGCTCCTTCCTCAGGCAATCACATCCACCAGCCAGCTCCCAGAAATAGAAAGCACTTCATCACACAAATTAACTCCTCTCCCTTATTTCACCGAAGATGAGTAATCTATTTAAAAATATGCTATTATCTAAACAGGCGGTCTTATCTGCACTTTTAATTTCAGCTAAATGCCCCGGTCCCTTTTCAGCTGGTGGGCAGGGCCATAAATCTGTTTTATAATCAGACCACAAATAAAAACACTCCAGAAACCAACATGATCAAGTTAATTACAGCTGTCCCTGCTTTCGGAAAGCGACTCCCCACGAGTCAGCTACAGATGAGAAGGGACGCCCTGGCCCCTTGGACTTGGTCCGCTTTTTCACCTTGTTGGAGCCCCTCCGGGGGAGCAGGTTCATGGGCAATTCCAGTTGTGGGCTCCTGGTAGCTGCTCTTAAATTATGTCAGCTTGCCAGGTGCCTGAGAGCAACATGTGTTTCATTCAGGAGGCCGCTTCCACTAAGGTGTTAGTAAAAAAGAGAAAAAGTCTCCCACTTCAGCAACAGTGTCAACCTGTCAGTTTTGTATTTGTTAAAGGGCAAAGGTATTTTCCTGGGGAAGTTTTCCTGGTCTGTGCACAGGAGCAGAAAGTGAACCGTCAGAGCTCTCCTTACCAACCCCTTTAACTACTGCTACCCCCAATGCAGCTTAACCCAACCCAACACAACACAACCCAACACAACCCAATGCAACCCAACCTTATGCAGCCCAACCCAACCCAACCCAACCCAACCCAACCCAACCCAATGCAGCCCAGTCCAACCAACTCAACCCAATGCAGCCCAACCCAGCCCAACACAACCCAATGCAGTCCAACCCTACCCAACTCAACTTAATCCAATCCAACCCAACCCAACCCAATGCAGTCCAACCTAACGCAACCCAACCCAACCCAACCCAACCCGACCCAACCCAACCTAACGTAACATTGACTATCTGGAAACCTCTGCTTTCTGGGGTCCTGCAGCCTTCTCATCTGGGCTTCTTCCTTCTCTGCTTCCTCACTGGTTAGTGCCAGAGTGAGGACCGTGGGGTCTGCAGCTATTTACAGAAACTTTCACATCAGGAATTAACCTGGGTACATAGGTCTGGCCTTTTATCCCTCAGCTCTCATCCTATCCACCCTGGTGACTCAGCACAGGCTTGCTGATGTCATCTGCTGACATTTCAGGCCTCTCAGCAACGTCCAGAGCCCACTTTTCCAAATCCACCTCCCATCTCAACCTTTTGCCCGACCCTTTCTCTGCAATCTTGTATCCCATTATCTCTCTGCAGACACCAACTGACTACTTTTTGCCTTTGCTCCTTTACTCTTGCTAACCCTTCAGCTCAGAGCATCCTTCTCTGCTTCTCTGGCCCAGAGAATCTTATTCTTCCAACCAGGCCCAGCTCACAGTGCCCTTGAGCTGCTCTCTGCATGAACAGCGCTCTCCTCTGGTGCCCATTAAGTGTAGCACAGGCGCCCACCTCAGCTCTTACTGCATCTCCTGCACATTCCAGTTCGGGATCCATGTCCATCTGCCCAGTAGCAAGCTTCTCGAGGGCAGGATGAAGAGTGGCTCATTTTCCCGTCTCTCATAGCATCTGGCATATGGCACATGCTCACAGATGTCTGGTGAACTTGATAAATTTTGATTGTTATTTGGTGCTATTATTTTTGAAAAGTCTATACATACAACATTCTTCCAGAGGACTCAACATGTCAGCCCAGGGAAGATGTCAAGCATGTTGCGTGTGGGGTGGCTGTCATCCAGGTATTTACTTGTGAGTCTCTGAACGTAGGAGGAAGTGCCAGGAAGTAAAAGTCACTTTCACAGCAGGATATTTATCAAATGAACTGCCCACTCACGAGATTCTCACTCAAGCATCACTCCCCATTTAGCGGAAGGTGTATCTCTGCCAATCACACCAGAGTCTGCTTGGGAGCTGGCTGTGCTTCGAGTGTGACTACCCAGCAGTGTAGCACAGACTGATCACAGGCTGCTGCAGAGGGAGCAGCAAATGCAAAGGCCCCGAGGCAGATGGGCAGGACGTGCTGCAGTCCCTATTGCTTTGGTTAGGGGTGAAGGCCATTTCTTGTAAGTGGACACTGTGCAAAATCCCGCTAGGACACAGCTTGCTGAGAAAGAAACCACAACTGATACCGGTGGATTCCCATTTTCAGATATAAAGTGTTGCAAACATTTCACCTTTTTTCTTTCTAAAACGGGAAAACCTTCACTATTTTTTTTAATGATTCTCAATGTGTTGCATTTGTTGTAAACTCTTTTTTAACAACTGAGTGACAAAGGCCACTCTAGTCTTATCCACCAGAGGTGGCTACCCTTCGCTCAGCGTACACCTCACCCACTTTTCCAATGTGTCCATGTTTACTTATTTCTTCCGAAATCTGCTTTCCCCCACCTCACAACATGTCACAGCTATCTTATCTTTCTACATTAGTACATGTAGCTCTAGAATGTGCATTTTCCCCCCTACCTCACCCCATCCTCCAATGAACCCAACTGAGGGAAGTAGCCCCATTTTGCCCAACACAGTACTAAAAAATTGGGAAAGGTGAAATACTCGGTCCAAAGTCAGTAATGGGTAGGTTAGAAGGGATAACACTGGCAAATATGTTCTCCCATGAAGTGGGCTTTCTTGTTGTTTTGTTGATGGTTTCTTTTACTGTGCAGAAGCTTTTTATTTTGATGTAGTCCCATTTGTTTATTTTCTCTTTAGTTTCCATTGCCCTAGGAGCAGTGAAGAAATCGCTATTTCTTCAGTGAAGAAATCGCTTCACATATATCAGAGATTTTTCTGCCTATGGATTCCTCTAGTATTTTTTATGATTTCCTGTCGTATGTTTAAGTCCTTGACCCATTTTGAGTTTATTTTTGTGTATGGTGTAAGTTGGTGGTCTAGTTTCATTTTTTTTTTTTTTGCATGTATCTGTCCAATTTTCTTAACATCACTTATTATGGAGATTGTCTTGACTCCATTGTATGTCCATGCCTCCTTTGTCAAATATTAATTGAGCATAATGGCTTGTGTTGATTTCTGGGTTCTCTGTTCTATTCCATTGGTCTATATGTCTGTTCTTGTGCCAGTACTAGGCAGTTCTGAGAACAGTGGCTTTGTAATATAGCTTAATATCTGGTATTGTGATCCCTCCAACTTTGTTCTTCTTTCTCAGAATTGCTGTGGCTATTCAGGGTCTTTTTTTCTTCTATACTAGAAGCCCCGGTGCACGAATTCGTACACGAATGGTGTCCCTCAGCCTGGCCTGAGGGATGAGGCCAAAACCAGCTCTTCGATATCCCCTGAGGGGCCCCAGATTGCAATAGGGCACAGGCCAGGCTGAGGGACCCCACTGGTGCACAATTGGGACAGGGAGGGATTCGGGAGGTTGGCCAGTCAGAAAGGGACCATGGGAAGGCTTCAGGGTGTGTCCGGCCCATCTCACTCAGTCCCAATCTGCAGGACCCTAGCAGAAAACTCACCTACTGCTCGGAGCATCTTCCCTCTGATGGTCAGTGCTCATCATAGCGACTGGTTAACCAGTCGACTGACCCCTGATGGTCAGTGCATGCCATAGTGAGCGGTTGAGCAGCCTTAGCATATCATTAGTAAATTATGCTTTGATTGGTTGAATGGATGGCAGGACACTTATCATATTAGGCTTTTATTATATAGGATGAATTTTTGGAGAGTTTGTTCTAGGTCAGTGGTCAGCAAACTCATTAGTCAACAGAGCCAAATATCAACAGTGGAACTATTGAAATATCTTTTGAGAGCCAAATTTTTTAAACTTAAACTTCCTCTAATGCCATTTCTTCAAAATAGACTCGCCCCGGCTGTTATATTTTGTGGAAGAGAAACATTCAAGGGGGTGACCACGTTTGCTGACCAGGGTTTTAGATCTGTGAAATGTGTCATTGGTATTTTAATGAGATTGCATTGAATCTATAGATTGCTTGGGGTACTATGAACATTTAATGATGTTGATTCTATCAATCCATGAACATGGTATATTCTTCCATTTGTTTATTTCTTCTATCTCTTTTTTCAATGTAATGTAGTTTTCTGAGTACAGGTCTTTTGCCTCCTTAGTTAAGTTTATTCCTGGGTATTTTAGTTTTTTTGTTGCAATGGTAAATGGGATTTTTTTTTTTTTTTAGTTTCTCTTTCTGTGAGTTCCTTATTGGTGTATAAAAAAGCCATAGATTTCTGGGTGTTAATTTTGTATCCTGATACATTGCAGAATTCATCTATTAAGCCTGGTAATTTTTTTGACATAGTCTCTACGGTTTTCTATGTACAATATCTAGTTCCTTGTTTTTAATGGCTGCATCAGATTCTATTTTAGGGATATGTCATGGTGTGTGCCCCTCCCCCTACTCATGCTTATTTCTCATTAGTACTTTAACAGTGCTGCACTGAGCACCCTCACATATGCTTCATGCTAAGCTTGGTGAGAAATTCTCTAGAAGAGACACTGAGAAATGGAGCTTCTGGATTATAGAATATGCACATTAAGAATTTTCTGATATTCCCCAAATTCCCAATTTTTAGTCACCCCAGCCAGCATGGGGAGATAAGGACACATATGTAATACCTTAATCAATAAGAAGAAAAAAAAAAAAAAGAATAGTGAGAATCTTGGAAGAAAGGGAAAGTGGGTGAAGTGTGGTGAGAGGGTATATTTTAAATGGCATATTTAATATAATAAAGTAATTTAAAAAAATAGCTACTGTTTTCATAATACAAACTAGATAAAGCGGAGCTGGACAAAACCTTAGTTTGTGCTAACACACAAATGGAAGCCTTTCAAAGAGCAGACCAGGCCCTATGCCTCCAAGAATCTCTGGTGACAGGGAGGGAAAGAATAGAATGTGCATCTTTTTAAAAAGGGAAGTAAATGCTTAACAATAACAAAACAAAAGGAAAAGGGGAAAACAGAGCCCTGCTAGGATCCAGAGGAGGGTCACTGAATAGGGGCGGGGCAGGAGGACATGCTCTTTTTCCCAGGGTGCTCTGGGGCCACCTGTTTTAGGAGGCAAATTGGTTACCATTAATACCACAGCACTGGCCATGAATTTCCTGGGGCCTCCGGCCAGAGGCCAGGCTGCTCCACTGACCTCATCACTCTCTCTAGGGTCAAATACTCTGACCCAGCTACTCTGAGAATAGAGGCTTATCTAACCTGGATGGCCCAGGATTTCAGGGGCCAGACGCCTCTGCGGACAGCGGTGGTTAGGAAGGCGCATGGTCCGTGGCTTTTAATGCATCAGCGGCGTACGGGGGAGGAGACAAGCCTTCGGCACGCAGCCCCGCTTTGCTCCAAAGTGTGCACCAATTAAGATGATTACTGGTTTCCTTACAACACAAATACTAATGGCCTGTCACACTCTGGCATATTTTTCTTGGTAACCTTCAACTGCAAATGATTAATAAGGCTCCTGTGGCAAGGCTCACACACACTCGGGCGGGAAGCGGGGAGGGAGGGGGGGGGACCCAATGCTGACAACTGGCTGCGCAGCTAATGAGGCAGAGGCTTGTGACAACAAGTTTTGCAGGCCTGTGACGGGGAGGGCATGGCTGCGATCCATGGGGGAGAATGTCCTGGGAATGCGCGGAGGATGTCAGATTACACAGCTGTGTGACCCCACCAGCGGCACCTTCCCTCTCTGTGCCTCAGTTTCTTTCTTCCTTGATGAACGGAGACAGTAATCCCTTTCGTGCTTGCCGGGAAGGATGCTGGTGTAGGAGGGTGCTTCAAGATGCAGATGATGAGAACATCATTGCTATCGTGAGTGGTGAAAACGAAAGGTAGAGATAGAAGAGGGCTCCCATGGGGTGGCATGTTTCGCTTTCCTACAGATTAGCTCTATATGTCTGTTACTCAAATGTCGCTAGGCCTCAGTTTCCTCATTTGGAAAATGGGGATGATATAGACCCTCCTTTCTTAGGGTGCTAGGGTGAGATGAGGAATGCAGTGTCTGAGGCGGACTGAGCATCACTACCAACAGCTGTGGTTACTGTTATTTATTGTAATCGCTACGCCACGCTAGGAACAATGACATCAGTCTTGGGATCCCCAAGAGAAGCCCAACTCCCCGATTTTCAGTTTCTAAAGACACCTCCCCACCAAACAGTATGCTTCAAATTCCATTTCTCCTGCTTCATCAAGGCCCGAGGGCACCTGACTGTCCTGAACAGATCTCCCTCCCCGTGTTCCAGGAGTGTCATTTAGGGAGAAAAATGGTGCAGACGGTTTTCCATGTGGCCTGTTTAGAAATATGAACTGCTCGGTAGAGGTACCAACGCTTCCCTGTTGCTAATTTTGGTCTAATGTTCAGTAATTAATGAGGATGCAGTCAGAGGAGTCTCCCCCAGACACTCTTGTTCCCCCCCCCCCTCCTATTTATCTCACGCCAAGTGCTGGCAAAAAGCGCCTTGAAGCTTTCTCCTCCAACCCAATGGTTACTCCTAAACCCTCAATTTGGGGGCCCCCTGGGCCTCAGGTAAGTCTGCACCTCAGCTCACAGGAGGAGCAGACCCTATAGGATACTTACAGGGCCCCCAGGATGGAAGCAGAAGGGGCGGGGCACAAGCTCCTGGGACCAGGCAGCAGAGGGGGGTGTGAAATGGGCCAGACAGAAACTCGCAAACCCACTGGGGTCACGTGGGAATGTGGGCCCAGAGCTATCGGGAGATCCAGAGCACCAGATTTTTATGGGAATTCTCTCAACTTCAAATACCGGCAATTCAGTCAGATTTAAAAAGTCATTTTGAAGGCCAAATAAGCAGGTCAAGGGGCTGTATCCAGCACTTTGAAAGGAACATAAACTCTTCAAAGACGGAAGTTTATGACTTGGAGCAGAGGGGCAGTAATTCACCACGTGGAGTTCTCGGAGACCAAAGGCGTTTAATGGATCAGAAAAGAGATGGCAATAAAAACCATGTGCGATCCCACCACCCTCTATTAACGTGTTACTCTATACACGTCCCAGCATTTGAAAAATATATATGTGGTTACAGACGTTCTGCTTGGTTTTTATATTTACGTAATAGGATTGGGCCCAGATGTGCATCCGATGCGTAGCTTCAGTTTCCCTGCACTTGCCCTCCGCAGGGGTCATCTTTACAGCACTGTCCTCCTCAGGCAGCTCTCCCCCACCAAACCCTCTTCTCTGTCACAGGCCCCCTTCAGTAGCTTTTCCGGGACAGACTGTGCCAGTGTTTCCCAAATTTAAGGAATGAACAGTCCGGTCCGCCTTCCAAGAAAAAAGCTACTGTGGCCTCTTCCATGCACACACCTCGGACTTACCTAAGAACTACTAACCAAGGAAACCAAGGCTTCTGACTTCCAGGTGTAAACTTTCGAGGCCAGGACAAGTCTTTAGGTGGGTACAAGAGTTTTTTAAAAGATTAAAAATCAAAATAAAAAAGTAAATAAAAAAAATTCCTGGATAACTCTTGGATCCTGGACCAATGAGAGGAACCCTGGTCCTCAGGGCACAATGACGGGCCCTGGGGACCCACGGTGAGCCTGAGGTCGGCCTCGGAAGCGCCGTTTGCCTGGCCCTCCCTGTGGCCTTGCCTTCCACAGGCCCAGGGCTTAGAAAGCACAGAGGGCACTGGCTGCTCACCCTCACACCCTGGAGCTGTGGAACCGAACGGGCTTCTCCTCCCCACTTCAGGGGGAGAAGCATGCTTTAAATTACCATCTGCATCAGGCTCTTGGCTAATATTTCTTTTGAACAACGTTTTCACTACAGAAAAAAAGAGAAAAAGCTGGAAAATCATACATGTCGTCCATTTCCCTCCTCTTACAGAGGGTGAAACCATGGTCAGAGAGGGGCAGGGCTTGCTGGGAGGCCGGTGAGTCAGTGGGGATGTGGGTTTCCTTATGCCTCGGATTCCTCTCCCTGCCTCCCTCCTCATTTGAATCCTGCCTGGAAGCAGTCCGTGGGGCCTGGATGCGGGTGCTGGGTGCAGAGGGAGGCCGTGAATGGCTGATGTCAGGAACTCAGGTGTCAGGTGGACAGGTATATAGTGGGCGTTTCATAAATGTTCTCCAAATGAATCAATGGGCTTTGGGATCCTAGAACTGCCTGGGTATCCTTGTGCATGGCACTTGGCCTCTCTGAGTCTCACTTTCATCTCTAAAAAGGCGGTAGTATCTTCCTTCAGGGTCGTTGTGAAGTGAGTACTGTCCTGTAAGTAAAATACCTGGCATCCAGTAAGTGTTCAATAAACAGTACCTTCTGGATTACACAGTGAATTAGGAGAAGGAGCCAGAAAACAAACGAGTCATAACGGAACCACTCTATTTAGGTGTGTAACCTTGGACAAGTCATTTCACTTACTAAGCCTCATCTCTAAACAGGAGCAGTCAGATGACCTAACCCAGTGGTTGGCAAACTCATTAGTCAAAAGAGCAAAATATCAACAGTAGAATGATTGAAATTTTTTTTTGAGAGCCAAGTTTTTTAAACTTAAACTAAATAAGTACATTGTTATTAACTTAATTAGGGTACGTGGTATTTAGTGGAAGAGCCACACACTCAAGGGGCCAAAGAGCCGCGTGTGGCTCGCGAGCCGCAATTTGCCAACCACGGACCTAACCCATAGGATTGTGGTGAGGGTCAGGCACGTTACCCGAAGCGAGAACTTTGTAAACTCTCAAGCAGTAAACAAGTGCTGTGGCTGAGCAGCGCCCCGCTGGCCTGTGGGTGACAGGAGTATGGAGGCCTCTCACCACAGGCTCTCAGGGCAAGGTGTGCGCACAGTGATCCGAGGGTATAATGGCCTTTCTTATTTCTGTTTACTACGCTGCATACCTTTTTTTTTTTTTTTTTTTTTTTTTTTTTTTTAATAATTATAAAGGCAGTATTTATTAAAATACATATTATTTTAGGGCTATCAGCTGCTAATGTGTTTTTTTTTTTTTTTTTTTTTTTAATATATTTTATTGATTTTTTTTTTACCCCCTCCCTCCCTCCCACACATCCCCTCCCTCCCCAGAGTTTTGTGTCCATTGGTTGCACTTATATGCATGTATACAAGTCCTTCGGTTGATCTATTATCTCCCCCAGATCTTCCTCCCGTCCCCACTGTAACTTGACAGTCTACTTGTTCATATACTGTCTCTATATCTATCTTATGGTTCACCAGTTTATAATGTTCTTTATTATCCACAAATGAGTGAGGTCATGTGGTGTTTCTCTTTCATTGATTGGCTTATTTCACTCAGCATGATGTTCTCCAATTCCATCCAGGATGCTGCAAATGATGAGAAATCCTTCTTTTTTATGGCAGCATAGTATTCCATTGTGTAGATGTACCATAGTTTTTGGATCCAATCATCTGCTGACGGACACTTAGGCTGTTTCCAAATTCTGGCTATTGTAGATTGTGCTGCTATGAACATAGGGGTGCATATATCCTTTCTGATTGGTGTTTCAAGTTTCTTGGGATATATTCCTAGAAGTGGGATTACTGGGTCAAATGGGAGTTCCATTTTCAGTTTTTTGAGGAAACTCCACACTGTTCTCCACAGTGGTTGCACCAGTCTACATTCCCACCAGCAGTGCGCGAGGGTTCCTTTTTCTCCGCAACCTCGCCAACACTTGTCGTTTGTTGATTTGTTGATGTTGGCCATTCTGACAGGTGTGAGATGGTACCGCATTGTTGTTTTGATTTGCATCTCTCGGATAATTAGTGACTTTGAGCATGTTTTCATGTGCTTTTTGGCCTTCCTTCTGTCTTCTTTTGAAAATATTCTATTTAGGTCCATTGCCCATTTTTTAATTGGATCATTCATCTTCCTTTTATTTAGTTGTATAAGCTGTTTGTAGATGTTGGAGATTAAACCTTTATCAGTGGTAACATTTGCAAATATGTTCTCCCACACAGTGGGCTTTCTTGTTGTTTTGTTGATGGTTTCTTTTGCTGTAAAAAAGCTTTTTATTTTGATGTAGTCCCATTTGTTTATTTTCTCTTTAGCTTCCATTGCACTAGGGGCAGTATCAGTGAAGAAGTTCTTTTGGCATACGTCTGAGATTTTGTTGCCTGTGGATGCTTCAAGTATTTTTATGGTTTCCCGTCTGATGTTTAAGTCCTGTATCCATTTTGAGTTTATTTTTGTGTATGGTGTAAGTTGGTGATCTAGTTTCATTCTTTTGCATGTATCTGTCCAATTTTCCCAACACCATTTATTGAAGAGACTGTCTTGACTCCATTGTATATTAGTGCCTCCTTTGTCAAATATTAATTGAGCATAGTGATTTGGGTTGATATCTGGGTTCTCGATTCGATTCCATTGATCTATATGTCTGTTTTTGTGCCAGTACCAGGCTGTTTTGAGAACAGTGGCTTTGTAATACAGTTTGAAGTCTGGTATTGAGATACCTCCTACTTTACTCTTCTTTCTCAGGATTGCTGTGGCTATTCGGGGTCTTTTATTGTTCCAAATGAACTTTTGGAGAGTTCTTTCTAGGTCAGTGAAATATGCCGTTGGTATTTTAATGGGGAGTGCATTGAACTTATAGATTGCTTTAGGAAGTATGGACATTTTGATGATGTTGATTCTACCAATCCATGAACATGGTATGTTCTTCCATCTGTTTATATCTTCCTCTATTTCTTTTTTCAGTGTCGTGTAGTTTTCCGCATATAGGTCCTTTACTTCCTTAGTTAAGTTTATTCCTAGGTATCTTAATTTTTTTGGTGCGATCGTAAATGGAATTGCTTTTTTAGTCTCTGTTTCTATAAACTCACTGTTGGTGTATAGAAATGCCATAGATTTCTTGGTGTTAATTTTGTATCCTGCTACATTGCCAAATTCATTTATTAAGCCAATTAGTTTTTTAATGGAGTCTTTTGGGTTTTTTATATACAATATCATGTCGTCTGCAAATAAGGATAACTTTACTTCTTCTTTTCCAATTTGGATGCCTTTTATTTCCTCCTCTTGTCTAATTGCAATGGCTAGTACTTCCAGTACTATGTCAAAGAGGAGTGGCGATAGTGGGCATCCCTGTCTTGTTCCTGTTCTTAGAGGGAATGGTTTTAGTTTTTGCCCATTGAGTATGATGTTTGCTGTGGGTTTATCATATATAGCTTTTATTACGTTGAGGTATGATCCTTGTACTCCCACCTTGTTAAGAGTTTTTATCAGGAAAGGGTGTTGGATTTTATCAAATGCTTTTTCTGCATCAATTGATATGACTATATGATTTTTATCTTTCAACTTGTTTATGTGATGTATCACGTTTATTGATTTGCGGATATTGTACCAACCTTTCATTCCTGGTATAAATCCTACTTGGTCATGGTGTATGATCTTTGTGATGCTCTGCTGGAGCCGATTTGCTAGAATTTTGTTGAGGATTTTGGCATCTATGTTCATGAGGGATATTGGCCTGTAATTCTCTTTCATTGAGTTGTCTTTATCGGGTTTTGGTATTAGGGTGATGCTGGCTTCATAGAAGGAGTTTGGAAGTGTTCCTTCCTCTTGAATTTTTTGGAATAGTCTGAGGAGGATAGGTTTTAGTTCTTCCTTGAATGTTTGGTAAAACTCTCCTGTGAAGCCATCTGGCCCTGGGCTTTTGTTTGCTGGAAGCTTTTTGATGACTGTTTCAATTTCTTCCCAAGTCACTGGTCTATTGAGATTTTTAGATTCTTCCTGATTGAGTTTTGGAAGTTTGTATTTTTCTAGGAATATGTCCATTTCCTCCAGGTTGTTCAGTTTGTTGGAATAGAGTTGTTCGTAGTATTTTGTAACAATCCGTTGTATTTCGGTGGGGTCTGTTGTTATTTCACCTCTTTCATTTCTGATTTTGTTTATTTGGGTCCTCTCTCTTTGTTTCTTGGTTAGCCTGGCTAGAGGTCCATCTATCTTGTTTATTCTTTCAAAGAACCAGCTCTTGGTTTTGTTGATCTTATGTATTGTTTTTTTGGTCTCTATGTCGTTTATCTCTGCTCTGATTTTTGTTATTTCCTTCCTTCTGCTTACACTGGGTTTTTCTTGTTGCTCCTTTTCTAACTCTTTGAGTTGTAGAGTTAGATTATCTGTTACTATTTTTTCTAGTTTTTTGCAATAGGCTTGTAAGGATATGAACTTCCCTCTCAAAATTGCTTTTGCTGTGTCCCAAAGATTTTGGATTGTTGTGCTTTCATTGTCATTTGTTTCCAGGATGTTTTTAATTTCTTCCTTGATTTCTCTGGTAACCCAGTCCTTGTTTAATAGCAAGCTGTTTAGTCTCCATGTGTTTGATTTCTTTGGATTATTTTTATTGTAGTTAATTTCCAGTTTTATGCCATTATGGTCTGAGAAGATACTTGATATGATTTCTATCTTCTTGAATTTGAAGAGACTTTGCCTATGTCCCAAAATGTGGTCTATCTTTGAGAATGTCCCATGTGCACTTGAGAAGAATGTATATTCTGTGGCTTTGGGGTGGAGTGTCCTGAAGATGTCAATTAATTCCATCTGGTCTAGTGAGTCATTTAGGATTGATATTTCTTTGCTGATTTTTTGTTTAGATGATTTGTCGAAGGGTGACAGTGGGGTATTAAAATCTCCTACTATGATTGTATTGCTATTAATCTCTCCCTTAATGTCCTCTAGCAGTTTTTTAATGTATTTGGTTGCTCCTGTATTGGGTGCATATATATTTACCAGGGTTATTTCTTCTTGTTGGATTGTTCCCTTTAGTATTATGAAGTGGCCTTCATTATCTCTTGTTATGTCCTTCACTCTGAGATCTAATTTGTCAGATATAAGTATTGCTACCCCAGCTTTTTTTTCATTTCCATTTGCCTGGAAAACTTTTTTCCATCCCTTCGCCCTCAGTCTGTGTGCATCTCTTTTTCTGAGGTGGGTTTCTTGTAGACAACAGATGTATGGGTCTTGTTTTCTTATCCAATCTGTTACCCTATGTCTTTTGATTGGAGCATTTAATCCATTTACATTTAAGGTTATTATTGATAGGTACTCATTTGACGCCATTTTTATTCTATACCCGTGTTCCTTCTTCACTTCTTATTTCTTTATTTTTACAGTAGACCCTTTAGCATTTCTTGCATTGCTGGTTTGGTGGAGATAAATTCCTTCAGTCTTTTTTTGTCTGTGAAGCTCCTGATTTCCCCTTCAATTTTGATTGATAGCCTTGCTGGGTACAGTATTCTTGGATTCAGACCCTTCCTTTGCATGACTTTGTATATTTCATCCCATTCCCTTCTGGCCTGATAAGTTTCTGTTGAGAAATCAGTTGCTAGTCTGATGGGGGTTCCTTTGTATGTAACTTTCTGTCTCTCTCTGGCTGCTTTTAAGATTCTTACTTTGTCGTTGTTGTTTGCCAATTTAATTATAATGTGCCTTGGAGTCTGTCTTCTGGGATTCATTTTGCTTGGGACTCTGCGGGCATCTTGGATTTGTGTGGGTTTTTTCTTTTCTATTTCAGGAAAGTTTTCTGTCATTATTTCTTGAAATACTTTTTCCATGTCTACCTCAGTTTCCTTTCCTTCTGGAACCCCTATTATTCGAATATTATTTTGTTTTGTTTTGTCCCAAAGCTCCCGTAGGCTCTCCTCCTGCTTTTTAATCTTTTTTTCTAGAAGTTGCTCTACTTGGGTATTTTTTTCCATCTTATCTTCTAGCTCACTGATGCGGTCCTCTGCTTCATCTAGTCTACTCTTGATGCTTTCTATTGAGTTCTTCATGGTAGCGATGTCACTTTTCATTTCTTCTTGGTTCTTCTTCAGTTCCTCATGGCTCTCCTTCATTTCCTCATGGTTCTTTCTCATTTCTTCTTGGCTTTTGTCAAATTTCTCTTCCATTCTTTTTAGCCATGCTATGATCATTACTCTGAATTCTTGCTCTGGCAAGCTGCTTACCTCTGGCTCGTTTACTTCCTTTTCTGGTGATGCCTGCTTTTCTTTCAAGTGCGGACTATGTTTTTGTCTCCCCATGGCCTCTCTTTTCAGGATGTCTGGTTATGTGGTATTCCTTCTCCTGCGTTGATTTTGAGGTACAAAATACAACACTACCAGGTACAACACAAGCGGCACTTAACAGGAATGTATTTACAATATTAATAACCTCTAATAAAGGTGACCACTAGAGAAAGGCAACTTAGGGGATAGGAGAGAAGGAATAAAGGTAAAAATAAAATAAAGAAAAATTAAAAAAAAAAAAAAATTAAAATTAAAAAAAAAAATTAAGTAAATTAAAAAAAAGAGGGATAAAGAGATAGAAAAAGAAGAAGAAGAAAAAAGTAATGACAAAATGAAGTTGGAAAACAGGGAAAAAAAGAAGAGGGAGAGAGAGAGAGAGAAAGAGAGAGAAGAAGCAAACTAAAAGAGAAATGGGAAACAAACTATATATATGTGGAGAAAATTGCCATAGAAAAACCTCTGGACCCAGCCAATGCCAGTAACAATACTTGGAGATTAATACAAACTACAATATCCACTATTATTAAGTAAGGCTATGATATACAGAAGTAAAATAAACAAACAAAAACAGAGGATTTAAAAAAAAATACAAAGCAACAATAACAATACAGGAATAAGCATAACAATTTCACTAAAAGGCATAAAAATTCACAATAATCAACCTTCACACATACAATGCGAAAAGGATAGAGGGGAGAATGGATTTTTTTTTTTTTTTTTTTAACTAGTTAATATAGTGCAGAGATTGGTATTTATACACTTGGATCAGGGGTTGGAACTTAGGTCTATAAGTATAGTGAGAGCTTTAGCAGGGGGTATAGAGAGAGAATAGAGGAAAAACTAAAGCCGGAAAGGGATAGGATAAACTGTAGACTAAAGGGTAAAGTTTAGTAAGAGAGTGATAGTGTAAAGGTTGAGTTGAGATAGGGTTGAATGATGCTATAGTAGAGATTAAAATAGAATGAAGGTTACTCCCAATGTAAAATAAAGAAAAAATAAAATGGTACTAGAGAGAGAAAAAAAAGAAAAGAAAGAAAGAAAAAAAAATAAATAAAAATTTTTTTTAAAAAAATTGCAAAATAGCAGTAGTAATAGTGATAGAGATTGAAAAATGTAGTAATTGAAAAGGTAAAATCCAGTAAGGAAAAAAGAAAAAAAATTGTTTCTTAAGTAAAAGATATGAAAAATGAAAATTAAATAAAAGATGTAAAAAATGAAAATAAAATGAAGTATAGCAAAATTAGCATAAAAATGACCAGTACTGGTCACTCACTTCCTCAGTTAATGTATTTGGCACTTCTGATTCTCGGACCAGACAGTCTTGCAGTTCCCAGCTTTCCACTGCACCTCAGTTTTGTAAGGTAGTCCTTAATTTTTAGTAGACTATATCTTAGATATTTGTGTCCATTTATTTTTGATTAATTAAAAGACAAAAGAAAAGAAAGGAAAAAAAAAAAAAAAAAAAAAAAAAAAAGAAGGGCAGTTTGTAATTCAGCTCTTAGGTGTCAGTGTTTCCGGTTTGACCTCCCAGTCTTTTTGGTTGCTCCGGCCTTCTTTCTCTATGGCTCTAGCTGGCAGGGTGCCAGCTGGCTCCCAGACTATCTCTTCTGGCTCCGATCCCTTGTTTCCAGGGAGGCACTTTCTCCCTGCAAATTCCCCGGATATGCCCAACTAGGCTGATCTTCCCTAGTATTCCGAAGCTAGGGGGTGAAGGGGATCAGGCTCCGAGGTGTCCAGATGTTCCGCCCTTGGCGGGACAGCCGCGATTCTTAACACTCTGTCCCGTGTCCCCTGGCTTTTTAAAAAAAAAAAAAAAAAAAATTCCCGCTTCTGGGGAAGCTTATGCCAAACCCAGCACTAGATGTCGCTGCAGCCTTCTTAGGGCTCAGCTTTGCGGGCGCTCCATGGAGGCGGGGCCGGAACTCCCCGGCTACTGTGGCTGCCGGCACCGCGGGACCGCGATCTCTCAGGCTTTCCCCGCAAATTCTGACCTTTCCGTGGGTGACCGAAGAACTCCTTTGAATCTACGCGCCAGCGCCAAGTCGGGCGTCTCAGCTACTGGATGGACCTCTCCGCAGTGGGCTTTCCAGGCCTCAGAGAAGCCACTCCTTTCTCACAGCACCGCCGCCGCTGCTTCTGCCGCCGCCGCAGCCGCCGCCGGCCGCCGCTGTGGCAGTGTTGGCCTCCGGCTGGAAATCCTGTCCAGCGGATCGCTGCCTAGCTTCCTTGAAACCTCTGCTGCCCCTCAGCTGCCAATCAACCCTCCCTGAGCGACTCAGATGTTACTTTTATCTGTTCTGGGACCAGAGTCAGAACAAGTCCGACTGTTCGGTCGCCATCTTCAAGCTCCGCCTGCATACCTTTTTTCTGAATACAAAAATATTGCACTGTAGAGAATTTGGGGAACACATAAAAGAGCACAGAAAAACATGGCCATCTCCTATGCTCCATCACCTAGAAACCATCACAGGTCCTGGGTGATGTCTGGTGTGTGCTGCCACAGGTGAGCACCTCCAGTCCCACCTCCCACCGGATGTGTGACCCCAGGGGACACGCCTCACTTCTCCAAGTCTCCTGTTTCTTCATACGAGACACGAGGACAATATTAACATTACTTTCTTCAGAGAACAGTTGTGAGGATTAAGTAAGATAATGATGTTAAATGCCCAGCAGTGTTTATACCACATTATAAGGACTCAATAGATGCAGCTATTGTTATAATTCTGGTTATTCCTACACATACATACAATGCACACTACTTTGTGAACAAAATAGATCTTTTTGGTAACAATGGTGTCATATCAAATTTTCTCCTACAGCAGAGGTACTCCAAGTAGTGACTCAGGGCAAACGGGATCAGTCCTCCTCAGGAACTTGCTAGTAAGACCAATTCTTGGTCTGACCTTGGCCTGGTGGATCAGAAGCTCCAAGGCGGGGCCCAAGCCTTGTGGTGATTCTCACGCACACTCAGTGGCTTCAATGAACCACTGGCTTCAATGGCGCCACAGCGTCTTCTACCTGATGCAGTTAATGTCCCCTGACAGACCATTTGCTGTTGGTGTGCTGGAGTGGCTTGTCCAAACTCAGGAGAGCAATTGCAAGCATCTCCTCTCTTCCCAAGTCTTTATTACACTGGTAGTTTCAAACCAGCCACGGAGGGAGTTTTTATTTTTATTTATTTATTATTATTATTTTTTATGGAGGGAGTTTTTACAGCACAGGAATCAGCAAGTACTACATACACATCAGGGCTCCTCACCTTCACCCCAGATCGCTGTTAATGTCCGGAGCACACTACTGCTTACTTCCTTGTTTTTGGTTTAAAAAAATATTTTTATTGTTTCAGAGAGGGAGGGAGAGGGAGAGAGAGAGAAACATCAATGGTGAGAGAGAAGCACTGATTGGCTGCACACCAGGGATCGAGCCCGCAATTTGGGCATGTATTCTGATCTGGAATCAAACCGTGACCTTCTAGATCGACATTCAACCACTGAGCCACACTGGCCAGGCTACTTCCTTGGTTTTTGCTATTATAAACAACACTACAGCGAACATCCATGCACATGCATCTATTTTTCATCTTTGATTGTTTCCTTAGAAAAATGTCCACAGATGGAGTTGCTAGATTAAAGGATATTTTAAAGGAGTTTTAATAACACTGCCAACTTATACTCCCATCAGCAGAGTAAGAATGTTTATTTCCCTGCATGGCCACAATGGACTTTCGAGTTATGGACTCTGGGCCCAGGATTTTGCACCCCAGCTAGGCTAAAGAACAGGGCAAATGCTAAAATTTTATCCCAAATGCCACCCCCAGAATCCCTTCCCCACCTCTAGCTCTGTGGGACTGAATGCTAACTGCTGTTTCATAAGATTCACTGGCTCATGCTCTCCTATGTGGTAGCCACTGGTCATGTGAGACTATTGAACACATGAAATGCAACTGGGATGCCTGAGGAACTGAATTTTTAATTATATTGAATTTTGATTCATTTAAGCTTAAATAGTCACACGTGGGGCTACTGTATTAGACAGCATAGCTCTAGAGATCCGGGAGGGACTGATAATCATGGTGATCAGAGATCCTGCATTTTCTGCACCAGCATGGATCTCAAAATATTCTTTTTAAAATATATATATATTTTATTGATTTTTTACAGAGAGAAAGGGAAAGAGATAGAGAGCTAGAAACGTTGATGAGAGAGAGACATCGACTAGCTGCCTCTTGCACACTCCCTACCGGGGATGTGCCCGCAACCGATGTACATGTCCTTGACCGGAATCGAACCTGGGAACTTTCAGTCCGCAGACCGACGCGACGCTCTACCACTGAGCGAAACCAATTTCTGCAGACCTCAAAATATTCTGTTCCCACTGACCCATACACATTCACATACTGGAATTTCTTAAATGTCTATAAATTCTGATATTGTAGAATTTAAACTACATTCTCCTAGACTGCATTTCCTACTTGGAATCCTTTGTCAAATCATGTTCTCTTAGGCAGCGGCAGACAAGACAAGAATTTTATAATTTTTCACTATTTTGTTTACTTAATATTTCATAATAAAGTAATTATAAAATACTTTCTTTGTGTTTATTTGATTCCTATTCAAGAGAATTACTTTATATATAGTCAATATAGGCACAGAGTTAAATTTTTTAACATTTTCTAATGGTGGTGTGCCTCGTGATTTTTTTCATGAAACAAGTGTGCCTTTGCCCCAAAAAGGTTGAAAAACACTGCTCTTAGGTATTGGGAAATACTGAGCTCCCAGCTCAGTAGAGAAGCCAAAGGTTAGTCTACTATCATTCTATCTGATAAACCACCCTGCTTCTCTGCTTTTGCCTAGGCTGTTCTCTTAGCCCAGGGAACATCCTTCATTAGGCTATACTTCCTCTAAGAAGCCATCCTTGATTATTCATTCATTACAAATGGACAACCCCAAGTTTAGATAAAACCACCTCTGTCTGAATAACTTTAATACTGGATTTACTATTTCAAAGCTGATTTGAAGTAGCAAATTACAAGGGGGAAAGGGCTCCTAGGGACAGACACAATGCAGATGACAAGAAGTAAAAATAATCTAAGAATAATGCAATAAAGGAGAAGACTGAAAAAATAAAAGTATAATTAGCAAACCTGGGCTTCTGAAAACAGAGCTGTTAGGTCACTTTGTGCAAGGGCAATGCTTTTCCAGACCTCAGTGGTTCTCGAGAGTCGTGCCAGAGCGAATAACTGATATTCATTAGGATAACTATTATGCATCACATTCTAAACTTGAAACTCAGGGAAGAGGTGAGAAAAGCCACTCTAATTCTAGGAAGTAAGCCGGATGGGATTTCAGAAGCCATCCACACTGTGCAGACGCAGACACTGAAGGCCAAAGGAGGACATAATTCGCTCAAGGTCACAAAGCCATTTCCAGGAAGGGCTGGAACCAATACTGGCCGACTTGTTCTCATCCCAACACCTGGAAAAAGTTACTCCTCAATTAACGTTTTACTCCAAAGTGCCATCGAATGGATGAGGCATTTATGAAGGAAACAATAATGTATCTTCCCCATGCCCTTTCGGAAAGATATTTTCTCTCGTTGCTGAAGATAAACATGGGAAAGGATCCATCTCTACATCGAGACAGGTGTCAGAGCAGAAGGAAGAAGAAAACAAGAGCAGACGTATCTTTATGATGAACATGGTGTGAACAGCACGGCATGGGGGTGATAAACTATTGGAAAGGGCATTCTCTAATTGGGCTGATTAATATCCAAGTCGGTGCTGCACACAGACAATGGCATCAAAGACCGTAATGAAAATGATACCCCCCAAACACATGGCTGTCCATCATGATGCAAATGACAGAAGAGAAATAAATGGCCGATGATACACAAATGATTTCCATGCTCCGCGCATCCCCAGACATTTATTTTGGGGCCTGGGCTATGGAGGAAGAAGAATAGGACTGATCTAAGGCAGTTATAAAGCACCACTGGTGGATAAATATACATCTTCTCGATCTGTGCAGGAGCAGGTATTCAGAACAAGGTGGCTCACAGACAGACAGCTCTTTAAATGACACCTTGCAATTACAGTACAGCCTTCCAGCGGATAATAAACCTTCAATGTCTTGAATAATTTAAAATTTCCCAGTGGCATGAAGGTTGAAGGCAAAGAAAATCACACTCTGCTTTAGAGGGAGAGAAAAAAAAAAAAATCCTTAGCAAATCAGCTGTGGGAATTCTGGCAGAAAAAGACCCAGTTTCTCATTCACTGTCCTAATAAGAGGATATTTCATCCCAGCTCAACCTAGCCCCCGATTTTCAAAGTGCCAGCAGTGAATGGATCTTTGAGAAAAAAAAAACTGTGGCAAATAAAAGGCATTACATCCTTACACACTCTTCCTTGCACAGAGGAAGGAATACATAATAAATAGTAATACTCTGGAGCCAAATAAACTTGAGCTTGGTTCATGACTCTGCCACTCGCTTGATGTGTGAACTGGATCTTTCTAATTCTGTTTCCTCATCTGTAATAAATCCAATCTCATAGGATTCAGGGAGCTCAATTAATAGTTCCTGGCACGGAGTAAGTGTTAATACATGATGGCATTTATTATTGTTTTTATAAGTTATTAATAAAGACTAGAGGCCCGGTACACAAAATTGGTGTACAGGGGGAGGGGGATCCCCCCCAGCCCAACCTGCACCCTCTCCAATCTGGGACCCCTTGGGGTATGTCCGACTGCCGGTTTAGGCAGGATTGGGCCTAAATCGACAGTCGGACGTCCCTCTCACAATCCTGGACTGCTAGCTCCTAATTGCTCACCTGCCAGCCAGGTAACTCCCAACTGCCTCCTCCCTCCTGGCTTGGTTGCTCCTAACTGCCCCCCCACCCCCACTGGCCTGGTCACCTCTTACTATCCCCCCTGCCTGCCTGGCCGCCCCCAACTCCCGCCCCCCCCCCCCCCCCCCCGCACTGGCCTGGTTTCCCCCAACTGCCCCCCTATCAGCCTAGTCGCCCCACACAGCCTGCTTGTTCAGTCATTTGGTTGTCCCTCACTAATCCCCCTGCTGGCCTGGTTGCATATCTTGTGAGGATGTGATAGTCAATTTGCATATCACATCTTTATTATATAGGATAGTTTAAGTTTTAGGGTCTTTAAGGCATAGCTACAAAGGAGGTGGAAGAGGGAAAAATGGAAAAGAGGAGAGAGGAACAGAGAGTGTCAGATCAAGGAATGCTGTGGTATCGGGTTAAGCCATGGTTACTCTGAACCAGCCGTTGTTCTAAGCCCTTTATGAGGAATTTCTCCGTTAGGTTGCACAACTCTTTAAGGCAGTAGCCCAGTTTTACTCACCGAGGCGCAGAGAGGTTTTCGTACTAGTTCAATGTCACTCTACCTTCTGACTCTAAAGCTGGGGTTCTCAGAGGCCAAGCACTCAAAGCCCAGACAACTTCAGGTTTAAGTTTTGCATTTAAGTTTAAAAATAATAATAATTTGCACATGCTTAATTTTATGCTGTTATAAAAACAGTAGGATCTACAGAGGAATTGGTGGTCATAAAATTTGGTTCCTGGTACTGCCAAGGTGGGCCTTTGTAATTAAATTGGCTGTAGACATTGGCAAACATCCAAAGAAATTGTCAAGAGAAGAAATGTCTTTGTTAGATGACTGAAAATGTTCAGTCCTGTTGAGTTCGTGATTAGCTAAAATGGTAGACTAGGGTGGATATCTGACTGCATCAGTTGAGGTATTTATTCACCGGGGAGCTTTGGCCTATATATTAAGTCAGCCAAGACTGATAAAAAAAAAGAACAAAACCGGTATCTCTACCTGCTGCTGCATCCTTGCCCTTTGGGCACCATGGGTGGTCCCGCCAGCAGCCGTATACCCCATGGGGGTGGCCTGGACTGGGATATGACTGCGTGCCTGTGTAAATGACTTCTGGAGGTGCCTGGCCAGCCACGGGTGCTCCCTGGATGAGGGCAGGGCTTTGTCCTCAGTCGGCCATATGACTACAGTCCCTGATGGGTCTCTCCTTTCCCCATCTCCTCTAAAATGTGCAAGCAGGGGGAGATTCCTGGAAACAGTGCAGGAAGCCCGAGCTCTGAAGTCGTGCTGCCGGAACACAGTGGAAAGCCTCGATTTCTTCCAGATTTAAAAATAGACGTGGTGTGTGGGTAGCTTGCAAGCGCCTGAACCTGAGCTTTTGCACGTGGAGAGCTCTAAGGGACAGGATCCGTGGGAGTGTGGAAGAAATATTTAAAAATAAAAGCTGACATGTGAATAGAACCGGAGTGTCTGTTCTTGAACTTACTCTAGCACATTTTTTAGAAATTTATTTTGCAGTGGAAGGAACTTGGGGGTGGGGATACAAACAGAGTCTCTTGAAACCTGGAGGGGAGTCACGGGAAGATCAGGGCAGACAGACATCCCACTGACAGACGTGGCCAGGAGGAGGGTTTTAATTCGCTACCGAGAATCGCTCTCCTGAGAGCTGTCTGGTGGATCGTGACATAGCAGGACAGACGTGGCAGAGAACAGAAGTGGCACCGGCACCCCGAGGTGGCCGCCAGAACTGCCGATCTTGCCTCATGGGAAACGTGGCAGCAAACATAAGCAAGTGAGCACACTGAGCTGGAAGAACCAATACCCGGGTGCCCTGATTTGAGCTTTTTCTATTTCTAAAGCCATGAAAGTGGTTAAAAGTGGGCTCATATGGAGAAAGCCACTTTGGGAGCAAAAATGTTCACAGGTGTGTTTTAAATGTCCCAGAAAGGCCAGACATCTGTGTGCTGAAAAGCAGGCCTTTGACATCAGGTGGTCCAGGTTGGAGGAGATATTGGCCTACCCCAGAATAGATGGGATCCGTAACAGAAAAGGCAGGAGGGACCCAAGCACATTCTCACATAAAAAAAAAAAAAAAAAAAAAAAATTCTATTGGACATTTCAGAATGAATTTATTCCATGCCTGGTGAATTCAGAGTTATGGGCTTGGATGCGGCCTCAAACAGGTGATTATGGTAATTTAGAGAGAAAGTACCCGGCCATTTCTGTCACAAGGACGTTCCGGCTCGAAAATAATAGTGCCTCCTCATATTTATAGTGCTGAATACTTTCCAAGGTGCTCTCTCATCTATTATCTCATTTGATCCTTACAAGTGGGCAGAGATGTAGGTTGTGGCTCAGCTGTGGAGCTCTGAACGAGACCTTTGCCCTCTCCGGCTTCAGCTTCCCTGTGGGGCTCCCAGGACTATTTGCATCAAATTCTCGGACACGCTTGCCGGTTTGGCTCAGTGGATAGCGTGTTGGCCCGAGGACTGAAGGGTCCCAGGTTCAATTCTGGTCAAGGGCATGTACCTCAGTTACAGGCTCCATCCTGGCCCTGGTCAGGGCCTGTGCGGGTGGTAACCAATCAATGTGTCTCTCTCACATCGATGTTTCTCTTTCTGCCTCTCCCCTTCCCTTCCACTCTCTCTAAAAATCAATGGAAAAACATCCTACGGTGAAGATTAACAAAACAAAACAATAACAAAAAAATTCCCGGCGAGCTGAGCATCGTGCAGATTCCTGGGCTCCATCTCACCTGAGGACCCGGACTGTGGCTGCACAGGGCCGGGGAGCCTGCCTGTGAAACATACTTTCCAGGTGATTCCTAGGCACACCACAACCCGAGAACCCCTGTTCCGGCTATTTCCTAAGTCCTCAGCTCTGAGATCTTGTCGTACGAAACACACACTCAGCAACTACAAAAAAATCCCTGAAAGAGGATAAAATCCTGATGAGTGGGGATAAAGCAGCGTGTGCCGGCCCAGTGCCTGCGCTCTCCCACATAATAACAGCCTCTCAAGGATATAATTAGTGCCCTCGAAGCTGGAATATGACTGCTTAATAATTTAAAGTGAGATCATCAGAATTAATGAACAGCAGTTGAAATTAAACGTGGGCCATAAATCCACCAGGCCGGTTACAGTGGGGCAAGTGTTTATGACAAGGCATCCCGGGAACAGGGGTCTGGTTGCGGCTGAAGGCATCCTAACTCACGCCCTTCCACAGGGCATGTGCTTGCACTAAGGCAACGCGGGGCATATACAGATAAAGAAATCACCATCCATCCAACTGTATCACAAAGCACAGAGCTGTGATATGTGGCCTGCTGTTTCCATAACCCAGTGTTTGCCAAGTCTGTGCATCAAAGGAAGGGAAGGGAAAGGGGATGGGGAAGGGAGGAGAGGGGAGAGAGGGAGAGGGAGAGGGAGAGGGAGAGGGAGAGGGAGAGGGAGAGGGAGAGGGAGAGGGAGAGGGAGAGGGAGAGGGAGAGGGAGAGGGAGAGGGAGAGAGAGAGAGAGAGAGAGAGAGAGAGAGAGAGAGAGAGACATCAATTGGCTGCCTCCTGCACACCTCCTACTGGGATCAAGCCCACAACCCAAGCATGTTTCCTGACCAGGAATCGAACTGGCGACCTCTTGGTGCATGGGACGACACTCAACCAACTGAGCCACACCAGCCAGGGCTGTCCTACTGCCCAAGTTTTACCTCACGAAGCTCTTTCACATTCCCAATTTCATCTCGTCCCTCAACAAGACACTGAGGTAGACGTGTCCCCTGTTGCAGTTAATAGTAACAGTAACCGCCAGCAACAAGGACCCTTTACTGAACTCCGACCAAGTGCTGGAGTGACAGAAACCCAACCCCAATTGGTTTACATAAGCAGGGAAGGTGTTGGTTTTGGGATGGGGAAAGGACAGGGTGAACCGGCCTGAAGCACATCCAGATTTAGGTCCAGTTCGCAGGCACCACAGGTCGGCGGCCCCCTGGATGGGTCACCGTGGCAGGAGGACGGGATACCACTGGCCGGAGGGCGGGAGCCCCCTCATGGCCGGGTGGTATTCCTGACTGGCCGTTCCCCCAGGATCACAAGGAACAGGTTCACCCAACCGATTATGTCCCCATTGGTCCTCGGCCTGAAAACTGGAAGGAGGCAGTGGCATCTCCCAAAGGATATTCCTGCTCGGGAAGAGGGGCTATTTATGGTCATTTCCATCCACTCAGGAGTTGAAGTGCCGCTTCCCCTGGCCTGTGGCAGCGGGGCCGTGCTTTCTGGGAAAGGTCAGAGCTGGGCTTTCCTCCCGCCGGGTTAAAACAATCCCGCCGGCTGTGGAGAGGTTCTGGGAAGCTTATTGTTAGTTTGAGTTTTCCATTATCAGAGCCTGGCGCGCAGTTATTATTCAGAATATCCTAGACCGTATATTTTGTCAGCGTACAGGAAAAAACAACTTACAGGTTCTGAGAAGACTGGGCAGAAAACATAGCCTTATGATTGATTCCACCGGTTTCCACCCTCCCTGCAGATTATTAGCAATGCCCAATGAACCCATCCGTTACCAGGCACGGGAGCAGAGGGCCACAGGGAGGTGGGGGGAGGCACTGGCTATCTGAGGCTCCTGGTTGCTCATAAAAAATGTGGGCCTCTCTGTAGGGGTCTGCATTCATCAAGCACACAATTTTTATTTATTTTTTAATTATGCTGGGATGAATGAGTGTTTTGGTCTTTCGGGAGAAGAAGCTGATTATACACAAGAATCCCCATGGTGGGAAAGGGCACTGTGCACGCTAATGCTTGATAGGAAGCAACGGCCCTACATCACGATGCAAGAGGAACGGATGTTACCGCGGTCTTTACGCGGGTCGGTTTCTTTGTTCTACAGAAGGATGCCAACATGACATTTTTGTGAGGTTCTTCTATTGGAGACAGCCAAGAGAATAAAAAGAGAAGAGAGAAATTAAACTTTTCAGTGCTCAAGAATACTACATCTCCTGACTGCTGCAATTTCCTCCTTTCAGTTTTTGGAATCTGTGGGTGACAGAGAAACGTGCGGATGTGGCCTTCCTGTGTTGAGGGCTTGTCACGCACGGCCTGCTCTGGCTCTGAAAAGCGGTAACGTCTTCAGCCTCCGGTGCTTACGGATCCGGAGGTGTCTCTGGATTAAAATCAAACCAGAACTGGCTCTGGAATCTGGCTGCCTGATAAACACGCGCCGGAGCCTCCCGGGGCCTGGAAGTTCTGTCCGGGAACCGGGAAGATGCCCTGACGTATCTCCGTGCAATCGGTCCACGTTGCAGCTGCCCGCAGGCCGGGTGCTGGGCAGCAGGGTGGAGGTAGTGCCCGCTTTTGGGCTAAGGTGCTTCATTAAGCTTCTAGGACAGGGGTCCTCAAACTTTTTAAAGTGGGGGCCAGATCACGGTCCCTCAGAGAGCTGGAGGGTCGGACTATATGAACTACTAATTCCTACTGTAACACCTCGGCTGTGCTCACTGCCCAAAAAACCTGGCGGGCCGGATCAGACTCCTCTGCGGGCCGCATGTGGCCCGCGGGCCATAGTTTGAAGACCCCTGTTCTAGAACCAACAGTATGGGGAGACCTGGCTAATACGTAAGGTGAATGAAAGGAGTAGAACACACCTGTTAGGCATATGGGTGGTGTATCAAAGGCCATGGCTGAGCATTTCATATCTTTAGCAAAAAGTTTTATGGTTCTTTACCTAAAAGTTTTTTTATTTAGGCAGTGGGGCCTGGAGAGGAGGCACATTTCCTGTGTTTTGGTTTGGTTTGACCTTTCTACTAAATGCGACATTTTTCGTTAGGTGAATGTTGGCTACCAGAGGCTTCCCATAAAGCTAGATGTATGTTTAAAGTGCTTACCACAGTATCTGGTACACAGTAAGTGCCATATAGGCGTTAGGTAGCATTATTATTATTATTATTATTATTATTATTATTATTATTATTATCATCGCTGCCATTTCTATTCCCCTTCGTCAGTGGTCGGCAAATTCATTAGTCAACAGAGCCAAATATCAACAGTACAACGATTGAAATTTCTTTTGAGAGCTGAAAACCGACTTCTGCGCATGGACCATGAAGTTTTAATTGCACTGTGTGTTTCAATCGCACAGATATTTTGTGGAAGAGCCACATTCAAGGGGCCAAAGAGCCGAAGTTTGCCCACCACTGGCCTTGGTGATGCAGAGAAAATCAGCCTTCCAGCCACCGAGCTAAACGTGAATGACGGGAAAGGGCCTTGGGTTGGTTTGGACTGGACTTACTTTCACTTCAGCCTCTCACCTCACCTCCCTCCAGACCCTGAGCAAATAACATTCACTCAGCCAGCCCTCCGCTGGCAGGCAGAGAGGAGCTTTTGACTATGATGGGAGGGGGTAGCTCTGTGACCCTCTCGCTGGGGACCGTATTCGAAGGCGTTCCAATAACCTGCTCCACTGGGTTTTGCTTCCTCCCATTACGGTTTTAAGAGAACAATAACACAGCAGGAAAGGTTAGATTGCAATCCTTGCAAGAAAACCGGCAGGATATCAGCAATTTAGCACCGTTTTTCTGCACCAAGTTTTTAAAATGTAGAAGGCTCACCTGCCTCGGTAGAAGCGTCCCCTTTCTGGAAATATAACAGCTATTTTCCACTACAGAAACGATTCTTCCTCAAATATCAGAGCGCTTGATGCTTCAGATGCAATCTGAGCGATTTGTTTGATTTTTTTCTCTCCCAGTAAATCATTTATATAGCCCTTGATTCACAAAACCCTGAGTTTTTTTTAAAGATTCACAAAATACCCTATAAACGTATCGACTCCTGCCTCCTGTGCTTCAGCCAGCTCTCCACCAAAAGGTTTATAGATTCCCCTCATTATAAACTAATTGATATTCTGTGACGGTTAAATCTTCTTAGCAGTTCTCTCCTTGGAGTTTGAGAAGGAAGAGTGAGGATGTCAGAGATATTAAAGGAGAAGGGAAGGGACGAAAGAGCCTGTGGGTTTTCTTAGTGGGAAGACACGCCTAGAGGCTGATCCTGAAGACGCGGGGTTCTTAAAATTACGGAACCCATCGTGGGGCAGCTCAATGCCTCCCGTCCAATGGGACTGCTAACCAGGAGGAGACTGATGCAGGGAAGCAGTTTAAGCCACCGACCACCAGCCTCCCTGAGCCTCAGTTTTGCCATCTGTAAGATGGACCGGCTTCCCTCGCACTCATATTTCGGTAGAGGGAACACTGTTGCACTTCTGGGAGGGGGTGGGGGCAGAAGGAGGAGATGCCTGGCAGGCGAAGTATGAGCTGTCATTCTACCTGCACGACCTGCTTTATCCTCTCCCCCCTGTGATGTGCTCACTGTGCAGGCCCTGCCCTCAGCTGGTACACCTGTCATGTGTTCCATTTGCTCAGGAGGAAGTGGGAGGAACAGACCCATGTAGTGTTCTTTGGATCAGCCAAACAACACAGCTAATAGTCTGGTTATTGGACTCCTATTTCTACTTTACTGTAAATGCTTAGAGGAAGCGAGGTGCAATAGTCACGTTATAATGACAAGGGGAAATGATTGGAGAAAGTTAAATGAAAGAAGCCAGGCCATAAAAGTTACATATGACTGGATGTCTACTACGCAAAGGGCAATGGGAAGGGACTAAATGTAGATTCCTATTATGAAATATTATCTATTAAAAAACAGATGAGTTAGCTGTCTATTGACCCGAGAGATGTCTGTGATACATTAGCAGAAAAAAAAAAAAAAAGAAAAATGTGTACAGGACAATCCCAGTAAAGGGGGAATTAGCATGTAAAGATTATGGGTTAAGGTTCTAGAATCAGAATGCATGCTTTTAAATCAGGGCTCTGCCCCTTTGAGCTAAAGTACACACTGGCCACATAACCTCTCTGTATCTCAGTTTTCTCATCTATAAATGGGGATGATGATATTACTACCTTTTTTACGTAGGAAAAGTGATAGAACTCGTGGTTGTGCTGTGGCAGTGAATGAGTGAATGCACTTAGCACACAGTAAATGCTCAGTAAGTCCTAGCTCTTGTTGCATGGGGATTACATGTTAGCATTATTATGCAGATGATCTAGAATGGTACACAACAGACTGTTAACATTAGTCACTTCAGGGTGTGTGTGTGTGTGTGTGTGTGTGTGTGTGTGTGTGTGAAACTAGAGGGAGATAAGGAGGGTACGAAAAAGAAAATGGAAATAAAAAGACACTGGGAACCAAAGAAAATATACAAATAGCAGATAAGCATGTGAAAAAAATGTTCAGTAGCAAATGTCATAAGGGAATTGCCAATTAAAACAATGATGAGCTACCACTACACACCTATTAGAATGGCAAAAACCCAAAATACTGACACCACCAAATGCTGGGGTGGGTGTGGAGCATCAAGAACTCACGTTCAATGCCGTTGGGAGACAGAGTGACTGTTTCTTACACAACTAAACATACTCTTACCCAGCAACTGCACAACTTGGATACGTACCTTAGTGACCTGAAAACTTATGTGCACACAGATATTTTACAGCAGCTTTTCATAACTGCCAAAATTTAGAAGCCACCAAGATGTCCTTCGGTAGAAGCGTGGATGGGTAAACTGTGGTAACATCCACACAATGCAGTATTACTCAGTGCTGAAAGGAAATGAGCTACAAGCCTTAAAAAGACAAGAGGGAACCTTGAATGAATATTCCTAGGTGAGAGAATCCAGTCTGAAAAGGCTGCACACTGTGTGATTCCAATTATATTAGGCATTCTGGAAAAGACAAAACTATGGAGACAGTACAAAGCTGAATGGTTGCCAGGGGTTATGCGGGAGGGAGGGGCGAGCAGACAAAGCACCGAGGATTTTTAGGGCAGTGAAACCATTTGGTATGATACTGTAATGGTGGCTGTATGTCAGTATACATTTGTGCAAACCCATAAAGCGTACAACACCAAGAGTAAATCCTAATATAAGCTATGGATTTTTTGTCAACATAGGTTCGCCAGTTGTAACAGATGTACCACTCTAGTGCAGGTGTAGGACACTGATGAGGGAGGAGGCCACGTGGGCGAGTCTATGTGTGTATAGAGTGTGGAGGGGTAAAATCGCTCTAAAAATAGTCTGACAAACATACAGACCTTGTGTGTGGGGCGAGAGGGGAAGGGAGGGGAAGCCTAATTGTTAACTTTTTCTCCTTGATTCCTGGCCTGCACTCCTGGCTGTTCCCTCTGCCAGGATCGTTCCTCCCCCTCCCCTACCCCAGGGAGGAAGTCTACTTATCACGTAGGATTGAGTTCAGCAGGAATTGTCTCTGGGAAGTCGTCCCTGTACCCCACAATTGGCACGCACACCGTGGCCTTACGACTGCCCCTTACCATGTCTGCGTGCCCTACTGGGTGTGAGCCTTTGAAGGGAAGCCTATGTTATTCCTGCTGTACCCCCAACACCTCGTGCCACTGCCACGTCCAGCAGAGACACTTCATGAGTTCTGTTGAATGCATGGTTACGAATGAAATCAGGACAAATGTAGAGAAAAACAAGCAACCTTAGGTTGAAAGAACCCAAGCAATAAAATGAACCCAACAGCGGTGGTCACAATGGAAGCAAACGGAGGTTGTTTGAGAGAGATGACAAGAACCGAGGAATGGATGCTACGGGGCAGGGTAAGTGGGGCATGTTGAAATGCAGACACTCACTGAGCATTTACTGTGTGCCAGCACTCCACCAGGAGCTCTGCAAGTACCTGCTTAAGAAGCTCCTTGTAGGGAGCCCAGCCCTGGGTACGTTTTTGCTTATTTGCTTGTTGGTAGGAAGTGGAGTTGGGGAAAATGCTGTCCGTGAGCTTGTTATACCACAGCCTTTCATTTCCGCACCTCATCATCCCGGGCAGCCTGTAGCTCATCCGAAGACAATGACCCTTCCCATGACTACACATCCAATTTTTCTGGAAAACCAGCTCTGCTCAAAAGTGGGGAGGGGAAGAAGAGGAACAGAAGGAAACAAACGAACAAAGGGCTTTCTTGTGGTGCCTAACAAGAAAAATCTCCTCTCCAGGCAGTGCGACCTGGAGGCAGGTCCGCTACCCTATACCCTCACCTCTCCCCCAAGTGCAGAAACAGCCACGTGTCCCCCGAATCCTCAAGCAAAGCCCACATGTCTGAAGAGCTTCTGAGGCCCTGGGTCTGCAGTGCCCTATTTGTAAGCATGGCCAGGGCCCTTCCGGTGTCAGCGGCGGCCTCCACGCGAGTCCCCGGTGCTGCCCGCACAGAGCGCTGGATCTTATTTCAAGAACTCATCCGCTCCAATTTTGTCTCCTACCCAAGGTCTCGACCCTTAGCTGAATTTCAATTAGTTGCCCTGAGGATCCTGGAGGAGACTCATTTCAGAGGAAAGTGCCTTCTGCCACGCAGCACCGATCCAGCCTGAAGTTAGTGTCTATGAATTTCAACTCTGGAAACTGCCACTGCTCACCGGGCCCAGAGCAATGTCTTTTGCGATGGCCCGTATTTGCCATACTTGAGACAAGCCTCTCCGTAATTCTGAAATTGTTTCTCCCAAATCTCATTTTCAAGACAATCACCGCTGAGTAAGTTTTCTTCCAAAGCTGCCTTGAGAATTGCTTCTCGAAACAAGAATAATGATTGCTTTTCTGAAAACACGCAGGTTGCAAACTCTGACAGCTGACGGGCAGGACAGGGGAGTGAGGTTAAGAGTTCTCCTCTGGGTGCTCTGTGTGATTCATTGAGGAAATGGGGCAACACTCAGGGACGCTGGTCTTCATTGTCACCAGTGAAATGGGACAGTATTTGGTCTCCTCTCTGTCTTATTGGGTGTGGGGATGGCGCCACAGTGGATGAATATTTCTGGTCTCTGGAGAAACAGATGCACTTGCAGAAATGTCAGTTTTCTAAGATTTATCTTTCTCAAGAAAGTTTTTATGGGGATGAGAGGGAGGGTCATGTTATTTTTATCCCCGAGGATAACATTCAGGAAATTGGAATATTTTGAAGTGCAAACCATTAGAGCCTGGGACTGGCCGTGCTGGATAATGAGCTCCTTTTAGCAGGAAGTTTGCTGTTTAATACAATGGGAAAGTAATTTATTGAGAAGTGTCCGTGGGGGCAGAAAGGAGGAATGCACTTCTGCAGGTGTTTCAGGTAACCAGCCGAGGCGAGGAGGGACAAGGCTGTCCTAGGAGCCTGCAGACGGGTGTCTTGTCTCCTCCGCAACCAGCTAGCTGTGGCTCTGAAGTAAGCCTGCTCACATCTCCAGGCCTTGGGTCTCCCACTTGTAAAATGAGCAGGCTGAGGTACAGCTGTGATTTCCACACATTTTAAAGCAACAGAGCTCCTCTTAGCGAATGATTTTCAGAAACCAAATACACACCATGCCAGGAGAGGTACCTGAACCCCACCTGCACCTGGAAGGTTTTCCGTACCTTCCATACCCTGAGGTGTTCCTGGGCCCTCACCTGCTCCCAGGTGCACGGTGACAGCTAGTAGCTTAGATGACCTTGAAATTCTTTTGTCATCGAACAAGGAGAAATGCTTGCTTTTAATCTAGCTGACGTTGGTTTCTTCTACCTTTGGAGAGCTGAAGCCTTGTGATGCTCAGAGGGACCTGTTAAGTGCTGTGGGTCCACCCCCAGGATAGCTGATGCTTCAGAAAACAGGTGACAGGGACACAAAGATGTGGGCCAGCGTCAGTCACAGAAGAAACTGCTGGGTCTTCCACAGCCACATCTATCTCACTGGCTGAAAATGACGCTGTGGCTAGAGATGGTTTTCTGTGTGTGTGATTGTAGCTGCCATATAGTTCCTTCCTCTCTCCTTCCCTCCTCATTCATTCATTCACTCATTCATTTCACTCACTAATTCACAATTATTCATCACCTGCTTCTAGACCACAAGTGATCTAGCGAGGAAGACTGACAATGAATAGGTCAACAAATAGCCAGGCGGATCACACATGCAGCACAGTGACTAGTGGTAGTGGCGGGGGATCCAACTGAAGATGGTGCGAGAGAAGCCAGCCGTGGGAAGAGCTGGGAAGAGGATGTCCATGTGGAGGGAGCAGCACGGGGAGATCCCCAGGCAGGAAGGAGCGTGGCGTGCTCTGGGACAGAGAGCCCTGCCATGTCTGATGCACAAGGAGCGACAGAGCCAGCGAGTGAGTGCAACCCTTGCTGCCATGGTCCTCAGAACGACCCGGCAATGGGCCTGCTCGGAGCAGGCAGCAGCCATGCCTGCGGGAAGGCTCGGGTGCTCGCTCTAAGAAGCAGAGCCGGTTTATGCTGCAGCAGAGGGCATGTAACCCAGTAATCACAGGGGCAATGCGCTCACTTATTTTCCTTTTCACTGTCCGGCTGCAGGCCTGGGCCTGGGGTGGTTGGCCCAGACTGGGAGCCGGCGAGGCTGGGAGAGGAGGCTGGAACGGAAGCAGAAGAAAGGGAGAACAAGGTCGTGGCGGAGACCATCCGCTCCCTCGCGTTCCCAAGGACTACGTGCGGATGTGAAAACTGAGCAGCGAAGAAGGCAGACAGGGGAAAACCGACTCCTTCGGAAGATGGTGTTGGAGGAGCGCTCTACGGATACCCTGGACCACCAGAAAGATGAGGAAGTGGGTCCCAGAACAAATTAAGCCTGAGACATCCCTGGAGGCAGAGACGGCAATAGTGAAGCTACTCCACTTTGGGCACATCACGGGGAGGCAGGGTGCTTTGGAAGAGACGATGATGCTGGGAAAACGAAAAGGCGGCAGGCACAGAGGAAGACCAGACAGGAGCCAGGCTGACTCCCGAGAGGAGCCGCAGGCAGGCGTCTGCCGGAGCCCAGCAGGGCTGCCGAGGACAGGATGTGGTGGACGGCCCTCCTTTGCAGGAACACCAGGAGTCGGAGCCGATTCAACAGAACACAACACAGAGCAAGGGTCCTGGGCTCTGAGTCCGCAGGCCTGGGTGTGCCACCCACTGGCTGTGTGACTCTGGGCAGGACGCTTAACCCCAGTCCCTCACCAAAGGCTCACCATCCCAAGGCCTCCCTCACAGGTTGCTGCCGAGAATAAATGGGAGGATGTATGCGCCTGGCACATTGAAATGGCCCCCTAAGTGGTGACTGGGCAGGAGACAGTTTAGGGGGGAGGTGAGACAGCAGAACTTTGTTCAGTGTTTTACAATTCGCAAAGCGCTTTCACCCACAGAAAGCGGAAGACTGTACCTGCGCCTCCACATCTGTACGTTTACCCCCGACTCCCTCCCCGACAACCAGACATTAATATCAGTAACAGTACCAAGCTTGTTTATTACTAGGGGTCACCACGTGCCAGGCACCATCCTAAGCACTTTACATTGAATAGTCACAGCCCTGAAGAGGGAAGTACTGTGGTGGTCCCATTTTACAGACGAGGGACTGAAGCACAGAGGTTAGGTGACTGGGTCAAGGTCACAGGTCTGATAAGTGAAAGGACAGGATCAAAGATGTAACTACTGCCAGGCTATCTGCTAAAGACCAGGGCGATGGGGACTAGGAGACAGACCCCCGCCTGGCTTCAGTGGACTCACGGACCTCGCTTCAGGGACACAGTAAATCTCACATAAGGTGCTAGATGCTGTGGCCAAGAGTTAGGTTAGGCTTTACAATACATGTGTCTAGGTGTGTGTGTGTGTGTGTGTGTGTATGTGTGTGTGTGTGCGCACACACACATACTCTCACATACACTTACACATCCCGCTGAAACAACTGTGCTTAAATAAATTCATGTAATTAAGAATACAGCATTAAGTCCTAACTGGTTTGGCTCAGTGGACAGAGCGTTGGACTGCGGACTGAAGGGTCCTAGGTTCGATTCCTGTCAAGAACATGTACCTTGGTTGCAGGTACATCCCCAGTAGGGGGTGTGCAGGAGGCAGCTGATCAATGTTTCCCTCTCATTGATGTTTCTAACTCTCTATCCTCTCCCTTCCTTCCTGTAAAAAATCAACACACACACACACACGTATGTATATAAATGTAGCATTGAAAATGGATTGACAGGGAGGTCAGCCTAATTATTCTGGAGAGCTCTTAGACCCTCTTTCACTATGTATTAGTGCCTCTACAAGAAGGTGAGCAGACTAAAGGATTTCTCGTGATTTGTTGCAACTGGCGAAACCTCTGACGCAAAGAATAAGCTTAAGGCTACTGGCTGTAGGGCAGTGTGGTCCAGTGGTTGAGATCACGCTTGGGGCCAGACAGGCATGATTTGGTCACATCACCACTTAAGAGCTGTGTGACCAAGGGTAAGTCAGTCACTTAACCTGCGAGCCCCAGTTTTCTCATCTGCTAACTGGTGTGGCAGATACTGTAAGGGGCTCACGTAACACCTTTTCTAACCCATTGCTCCCCTTCCTGCCTCCACTAGAGAGGCCCCAAACCAAAGCGCCCCCATGGCCCCGCCAGCCTGGCAGATAGGGGTGCCCGATGCCAGAGTTGTGGACAAACTCTCCTGAATAAGAAGACTTTCCTGAGGAAGAAGGCAAAGCCTCGAAAGGGGGAGACTTTGTTCTCTCCGCCCTTCCTCCTCCTTCCTGAGGCACAGCAGCCATTCTGTGATCAGGGGGATGAGGAAGTGGAAAGAAAAAAGCCTGGTTGGTTCTTGGATGATAGCCTTGAGCAGCTGTACCAATCCCAAATCTCATTATAAAAAGAATGAGTGAATAAGTAAATGAAGTAACCCCTTTCTTGTTTGAACTGCTGTTTACCAAGTTTCCTGTTGTTTGCAGTTTAATGCATTTCTACAGTGGTGCCAACAGGGTAAGAATAGAACCTACATCATGGGTTGCCGCGAGGACGCAAGAAGATGTGTAGGTGCCAGTCACAGCAAGCACTGGTAAGTGGTGCTGCTGAAGGCAGGAAAACCTGCCACCCCCTGGGCAAGCAAGTCCCTGGTTGGAGCATGGAAGGCAGGAACCAGGTGGAGGGACCTACCTCGGTCACTGAAGTCGTCAACCAGCACAATCTCAGCGACCAGCTCCGGGGGTGAGCGGTTGAGCACGCTGTGGACGGTGCGCAGGAGGGAGGACCAGCCCTCGTTGTGGAAGGGGATGATGATGCTGGTGTTGGGGAGCGTCTCCAGGTAACGCTTGCTGTTGCAGCTGGAGAGAGACACGGGGGACAGGGAGAGGACAGTTGTCAAGAGAATGCAGGCATGTGGTTCGGCCAATGGCAAATCCCCGCCTTCTCCAGCCTTTCGGGAAGAAGTGAAAGCCAGAGACACCTCCGTCACTGCGGAACCTTCTCCGTCTGACTTGGCATCCCGAAGTTCTGCCTCCAACCCCTGCGCGCACACTCCACAGGGGGACGTACACGAGACCCAAAATGACGACAGCCAATGCTGACGGAGCAGCCCTGGGATTGAGTGCTGTCCACGCATGAACCCATTCCAGCCTCGATCATAATGGGAATGTGGTGCCCGTCCTCAAGACTCCGCGTGGAGGACAGCCCGTCAGTAACTCTGTTTCCTCCCCGTCTTCCCCTCCCTACATTCCTCCCCAATGGAGGACGAACCATTAGTGCAGGACTTTGGAAGAATACACTGAGCCTCTCCCTTTCCCTCCCTGGGCTCTTCCGGGAAAGGGAGCATTTTCCCTTCTGCTCTCTACCAGCCCCAGGGCAAGCTCCAGGGTGGAAGGCCCTGCCTCTGTGGGCCTTTAACATCATTGTAACACCCAGAAGAATGACCGGAGTCCCTTAATATCATCAAGTACCTAGTTGGTGTTCAAATTTCCTGGATCTTCTTGTGTCTTTTTATAGTTGGCTTATATAAATCAGTATCCAGACAAGGCTCATATTCTGCCTTTAGCTAATGTGTCTCCTAAGTGTCTGTCTCTCTCTCTCTGTCTCTCTCTGTCTCTCTCTCTCTCTCTCTCTCTCTAATTGCAGAATCTAAATGTTGGGAACTTGAGCTTTCGGCGTACAATTCTTTCAACTTTTCTGTATATCTGACAATTTTCAGAAAGAAAGGTTTCTTGGAGAAAAAGTGGGTCAGGGTTCATGAGTTTCAAATTCTCTCCGCTGGAGGCACCGAGGGCAGCTGGGGCAGAGGACTGAACTGGATTCTGGCGGTGAGCTCTGGTGCGGCCGTGTGAACGAACTCCTCTACTTCTGGCAGCCCTGTTTGGATGGAGAAGCCAGCCCCTCTCTTTCCCCTTGGGACTGGAATTCTTGCATGTCCCCTCGTGCTCTTCCACCCGGCTGGGCTCTTTATATCCAGGCCTCACACAGCCCCTCGCCTCCCCTTTCCTCACCTCTCTCACCCCTTTGATCACTTCAGCCAGCCTTCTCCGGGAGCCTTCTCCAACTTCATTCTATCCACCTCCAAAAATAAACGGAAGCACTTTTTTCTTTTAAAAAATCCCTTTCCCTTAACTCAGCTGGGTCCTCTGTGGCCAAGAAAAACAGGTGACATCTAGCTTGCTACAAAAGGTCCTGCCTTCCATCCAATTTCACAGGAGGCTGGCGTGACTGGAGCAGCACGGGGCGGGTTGAGGGGGTTAGCTGTCATAAATTGCCTGGAGTCCACGGGGTGAAATACAATAGAGCCATTACCCAGTGGGAGCCCCGGCTCTCTGAAACCCCAGAGCGGGGCCCACAGCCTGCTGGCAGATAACATGAACAGCATCGTAGACAAGGCTGCAACCGACTAAATTCTCTTCTAATCTAACCCAACCCTGGAACTAAAGCTTACTCAGAACTCAACTAAAAGGCTAGCTTGAATGATAAACCTGAACATGTGCCTTTTTTTCTTTTATTTAAAAAAATATATATATTTTATTGATTTTTTTTACAGAGAGGAAGGGAGAGAGATAGAGAGTTAGAAACATCGACGAGCTGCCTCCTACCGGGGATGTGCCCGCAACCAAGGTACATGCCCAGGAATCGAACCTGGGACCTTTCAGTCCGCAATCTGACACTCTATCCACTGACCCAAACCGGTTACAGCCATGTGCCTTTTTTTCTTCTCTTGGTCTCCTCTCTTTTTCTCCCTCTTTTCTCCATCCACACACCCACCCACCCACCCATCCATCCATTTAATTACTAAATAGGCAAAACATGGCATGTTGACGTTTGCCATCGGCACTAGTCAGAAGTTTGGTCCCAGCTTAGCAGAGGCTCTCTGTTTAAATAAAAATAATTGTGTGACGTGCTGACATGAATCCCTCCAGTGTCCAGCAGGAAACTTAGTTCCACAGGCCAGGCCACCGGCCACCTTCCTGTTGCCAAAAGCCCCGGCCACCCGCCTTTGCCAGAGCCACAGGGGACCCCCCCCTCCCACTTAGCAGTCCCCTTTAAGACCTCTCTGCACGCTGTGTCTTGAGACGTCCACACTGGCTGGTGGCATACGCCCAGCTCCTTTGTGTGTGGCGAACACAGAGCATCCCCTCGCCGGAGCCCTCAGACAGCAGCCCAGAGGATGCAGGCTCCAGGAAGGGGAAACTAGGGCACCGCTCCCCGTGAAAGAGGCTCCGTGTGGCTATGATCAGACAACAATAACCTCTGCCTCCCCACGGGGCCTTGTGCCTGATGGTTCCCAAAGCGCTCTCCCTTCTCTCTCCTCTAGATCGGCACCAGCCCCCAAGGAGGGATGAACGAGGGAGTGCTCACCCCATTTCTCACATGGAAAACAGAGCCCAGAAAGCTAAGGGCCTTGGATCTGGGACTTAAATATGGATATACCTTTACGACCTCTTTAAAATAACATTTATATGCGTGTGTATTTCTTGATAAAACTGTTAACTGCTCAGTGTAGAAGTCTGGAAAATGCAGAAAAGCTGAAGGACAACGGATGACAGCAGCGGACCTCTGCCTTCTTCTCTGAACGTATATCCGCTTCTGCAACACGACATCCAAATCTCTGTGGGTTCCCAGCTGCAGCCTGGCTTCCTGAGCCCATCCTTGGGCAGGACCAGATAGAGCGATGCCCTTGCCGAGGGTCAAAGCAGTGACATGGGGAGACTTCCCGCACACAACCTGGACGCCCTCTCGGCTCCGTACCCTGGCCCCAGATGGCGCCATAAAAGAAGCAGCGCCGTACAACGAAGACCTGAGGGAAGAACAGCCTGCCCTTTGCACAAGCACTCCCACCAGCAGCTGGGTCACACACAGCCAGGGCCAGGTTAAGCTAGGGGCGCAGAGCGTGAGGTCAGCAAGGCACGATCGCGGGTGGCCCCCGACACACACTGGAGCAGTGAACGGAGAACAAAATGAATGGACATCAACAGGGAATGTTTCAATAGATGTGAAAATTCCAACTATAGAATACCGATAAGCGGTTGCCAAATAAGGTGGGAGATGACAACGGTGATAGGAGAAACTATCTGTTAAGGATTCCCATTATGCCCGGTAATGTTCTAAGCACTTTGGAGGGATTAATGTCACTTCACAGTCATGATGCTCTTAGGAGGCAGGGGCTGTCATTGCCTCCATTACAGAGAGGAGACAAGGCAGCGAGAAGTTAAGGAACCTGTTAAGGCCAAATAGCTGGGAAGGGCTGGAGCTTGGATTTAAACCCAGATGCCCATCATACATATTATCTTCTTACAGGGATAATGTGTCAAAGCTATTAATTATGTAAGCAAAGGAACAAATAGATGAAAACTAAAAATTGGGGGAACTAAGTAGGAGCCTGAAGTCCTGCCTCTTGTATCTGCTTCGCATGCAACAAAGCCAGTCTTCTGGCTGGGCCTTACTTAAGTCAATAAGGGGGCTGCACTGAGCAATGGCAAGGCTGTGGGCCTGCTCTGTATCCCCTATCCTGTTCCTGTCTCCCTAGTCTTATGGTAATAACATCCTGACTTTCCAGGGTGAACCTCCCACCCCTCATTTCTACAAGATTTGGGGGGAGGGGGAGATCCTTGCTTTCCTTGAGGATGAGCAAGGGAGCGTGGCTCAGCTGATCAGAGCATGGCATCTCCCCAGTGATGGGTTCAAGGCTGGGCACCGGGCAATCAGAGTAAATCTTTGCTGAGACAACTGGGAGCGAGCTAAGCTCTTTTCTGCTGAGACACAGCACGCGAGGACAAAGTCTGGACTGCCTGGGGCCACCATGCAGACTGTCCCCTGTCTTAAAATGATTGACAGAACAGAAAACAGAACCAAGTGTTGGACAGAGGGGTTCCTGCTGGCCTCACTTAGGGACCTGAACCCGGCCACTGCTGAAGTCAAGGTCTACTCCTGGCCTTTTCACTTACATGAGCCGATACATTTTCTTTTCTTAAGTCAACCTCTGCCACTTGTAACTAAGAGAATCCCTGCTGATGTAACTGGGTGCTCTTTAAGCCTTTCAGTCGAATGAATCTGTTTCGGACCTAACAGTGGCTTCTGAAGGGCAGAGGCAAAAACTCATTCACTGACTCGGAGAAAGCAGCCTGGGAGGTGGGCGTGGGAGGCAGCGGAGGACTGGGAGCTGACCGAGCTCATTTGTGACAGAGCGGGCCCCCATTTAACATTCCCTAAAGGATTCTGAACTCTTGGAACACAAAGATGAAATTAATACACTGGCCCTTAAGATGTGCTCTCAGGGCTCACTGCGGGAACACTAGAATATAAAAGGAGAGAAGTCAAAATCAAAGGGAAGCGCTGCAAAAATCTTCCCTCGGCGTCAACTTTGAACTAGAAAAATCCAACCATTTAGAAGGGAACTATAAAACACATTTGATACCAGCCAGCATACCTGACATTGTCTGTGCCTGGACTTGGGTTCAAATCCTGGCCGCCACCCCCCAGCTGTGAGAGCCAGAGTTGGGTTCCATTCCTTGCTGAGCCTCAGTTTCCTTATCTGGGAAAGGAGGGTGGTAACACCACGAGAATGGTAACACCACAGCCCTGTGGAGGACGAAGTAGCTAGCTCTGTCCTTGGAGGCAGAGGAGTCCGTGTGGAGAACTCACAGCAGAGCATGCTCCTGACTTCAGTTCTCTTGGAGTCTGGGGTGGCCATCCCAGGAAAGGGCACGAGGCTTCTGTAAGGTTTCAGCAAGAGTTTTGCTCTTGTAGACATGGTACCCCAGACTTCAGCCAGCTCATGGCTCAAAGCCTTCTCATTGGCTTACTCTCAATCGTTTGTGTATTCAAGCAATGTTTCCTGAGCACCTGCTCTGTGACACACACTGTGCTATGCCCGGGATTATAATGGGGAGGAACAAGCTGCTGTCCCTGACCCATGGGATACAGAGTGAAATGGGGGAGCAGACAAATAATATAAGCAGTAAGAGATGATAACATTCTCTCACTGCCTATGAGTGTGAGATGAAGACAGACTGGTAACAGCCTGGAAAGACGGGGAGGGAAGGCATTATGAGTGGCGCCTCCACACGCCCAGCCCTGTGCCTTGCAGACAGCGAGTAGGTGATGAATAGCGTTAGAAGGGCCTAGTCCACTGCTTTTGTTTTCCAAGTGAGGGTGTGAGGCTTGGAGAGGGGATTAGACAGGCACTGGCTTCCTCTTTAGCACAGCCTGGCTGGAATCGGAGGAGCCAGAGGATGACGGTGACAACTTGGCCCAGGCTGGCATCTTCAGGAAGATCCTTTTCCTGTCAGGCTTTCCTTACCGCCAGCTGCACTCACCTGCTCTTCCCTCCTCTCAACGGACGGGCAGGAGAACCACGAAGGATTATGAATATGAATTAGGCACCTCTGCACCATTCTTCATCACCAATTTCGCACCCCCTAACGGCACGGGGGACTTCAGATCAAGCAGTATTTAAAGGACCTTGGTTGTGCTGTCTTTTCTTCCCCTCTGAATTCACATTTTATAAACCCTTTGTTCAGATCACATCTAGTTTTAAGACAGTTGTAAAAATAACAAATTTTTTTTAAAAAAAGCCCACAGCAAAATCTAAGTTTCTTCACCCAGCAGCCCCACATGACAGAACCGGCCCTCCTACACCTGCAACAGGCAGTGTATCCCACGGGCTCCCACTTGAAACACAGGCTGACGGCAGGAAGGAGGGGCTCCGGCCGTCAATGTGGTCTGCAAGGTCCAGGTGCTGGAATCACCAGCATGAAAGGACAGCCATGAGGACCACACCTCAGATCTCGGCTGGGTGCCAGCTGCCGGGCAAATATCAGGAAGAAATGGGCTTTCATATCAAGATTCTTAATGATTCATGAAAGAGAAGAGGAGAAACAAAAGGTAAAGATACGTGGTCTTTGCCACTGTTTTTGCACTGTTTCCAGAAGCAGAGACCTGGAAATGAGCTGTCTGCCTGTACCTGACTGCCTGCCGACAGAAGAAGGGGTGAGTAGATTAGATTCCTGTGGCATATTACACAGCTATTAGGAATACCTTAGAGATGTGACCATAATCTAGTAAGCAAACAAAGATACCTGTAGAATAAAATATACAATAGAACAGTCATATTTTTATAAAATAAAACCCCAAACCTCTGGATATATCTATACATGTTGCCTAAGCTAAGGAAGAACTATAGAAAGCTAAACTGTTACCACCCGCTACCTGGGCAGATTTAAGAATAGAGAGGAGTATATATGGTGGGGTGGAGGGTGTGTGTGTGACTTCTGATTTCCCCACTCAAAAAAATTGCTGAAAGGAGGCTTACAATTAGGAGGGAATTATGTTCTGTTCTCGGTAAGAACAGCTGCTCTGTGCTTGTCTTATCATGCTGCCCTTGATACCATCTAAATGAAGGGAGAGAATTGGTAATCGCCTTTATCTTCCAGTCATTATTCTCTTTTTCCTTAAATCCTTTCAAAGCCAATACCACTTAGCAACCAAACTCATCTCTTCGGCCAACGTTACTGAGTGCCTTTTATCTGCTCCTGGACAAGCGAGGTAAAGAAACGCAACCTGAGCAGTCTGCTGGTTGCGTCCGTTTATCCGGCCAGCCCTGCTTGCTATGCCTGCTCCCAGAAGCATCATGCACAAAGGGCGAGAACTTAAGCATGTTTCCCTCCTTCTCTGTGAAGAGCGGGTCTCCGTCTGCGTGTGATGCAGCAGAAAGAGCATGCGCTTGGGTCCAAGTCCGTGTCTTCTTTGGCTTCTCCTGACTGTCTGAACTGCAGCAGGGAGCTGAATTTTCCCCCGGCCCAGCTTGTGCACCTGCAAAGTGGAGCTAGCGAACCCCATCAGATACAATTCCAGAGAGGCTGGAGCCACACAGGGGTTGTGACAATGTTTTTGTAAACGAGGAAATAATGTCGAAACAGAGAGGATGAAAAGTATTACCACACAGAACCTCAAAATGGGAACAAGTGAGGCCAGGCTGGCAGAGCACTCCGCACAGTGCCTGGCACACAGCACTCGGTAAGTGGGCCCCGTTATTGTTGACGGAGAGCACAGCTTCCATTTCCATCAGACCAAGAAAACGCGTCTGTTTGCTGAAATGTTGAAAGAACCACAAGCCACACACCAGCACACGTGGAGGTCGGCTGGTTTCCACCCACCTAGCATAAATCGTAGGGACACATGCCCATGGTTTTTAGTTGACAGGCAGCCATTTTTGCTTGTAAGCCAATTATCTCTGCAATTTCAACCCAAGGGTTGAAATGAATTCATGGCAACCTATTTTTTAAATTACAGAAAACAACTTCGATTTGAGAAATGTTACTGGCTGCCATTTTATTTTAAGGCATACGAGCACCGTTAAACCCCAGGACTAGGTCTGATGGATCAATAACTGTTGTCTTGGAAGAAAGACTGCTGTTCAGAAAGGACTCATTTAAGTTAAGAAGAGAGCCTTACGAAGTCTCCTGAAAAGTCGGTGATACTAAAAAACAAAACAAAGCACGCGTGCCCACACACACTCACACACAACAACCGATATAAAAAACCTGCACTTTTTCCTTTCCCAGCTCACAAATTATTCAGGCTCCAGCCCCTCTTTCTGTCCTTCTCCCACTTCCCATACAAATGCCGGGATAACAACCTGCCCAACTAGGGAGTCTGCACCAGCCACATTCCTGGGCATGTCTGGGGCGTCCATCTCACACTAAAGTCCTCCATCATAAGTGTCAAACAAGCTTATTCCACCACGCTATTTAAGATAAAAAGGGAGGAGTGGGTGGGTCTGCCCCATCCTGTAGAATTATACCACGTCTCAACTCTGCTCTCTGAGATCTTCTGAGGAAGTGGCATTCAAGGAAATCCTGCTGGGGTTCACTGAAGAGGACTCAAGAAGCTGAAAAAGTTGATATTCAAGAATAAATATCCAAAGATCGTACATCTTTGTCACCTGGGAGCTACATGGAGACTCTTAAATCAGATAAAATCCGAATTAGTGGTTGTTTCACCAAGATAGCTGAATCCTTCTTGGAAGATAAATCAGAGAAAGGAAATATAGAGGCTTTAATTTGATTGGTTGGCTATAAAATCAAATGGAGTTTCATTTTTTTTTTTTTTTTTTTTTTTGTATTGCTTTGCATTTTTATCAGGGGTCAGATTATCACGAGTCAAAATTTGAAGAGAGGCCGAGATAGAAGCAACATCTGAGTCGCTCAGGGAATGTTGATTAGCAGATCACTCTAGGAAGGTAAGGAAGTGTCCGCTGGACAATTTTTCCTGACCAAGCGGCCAGCACTCCCGACTTCTCCCGGAGCTCCGGGCTCGGCGCAAAGGCGGCGCCACCCTACCAGGAAGGGAGCAGCTTCTCTGAGGCCTGGAAAACCCACAGCCGAGGAGTCCATCGAGCACCTGTGGCGCCCCGATCGGAGCAAGCGCGTGGATTCAAGGAAGCTCTTCAACCACCCACAGAAAGGTCAGAGTTTGCGTGGCTAGGCTGAGAGTTCAGGCTGCGATAGCCCCATTGCTCCCACGAGGCCCCGTCCCCAGAGCGGCCCTGAGCGCCGTGGCCCGGAGCGCCGCGAGGCCCCGCCCCCAGAGCGGCCCTGAGCTCCACGGCCCCACCTATTGATATATTGTAGCACCAAAGCGCCGCGAGGCCCTGCCCCCAGTGCGGCCCTGAGCGCTGCGCCCCGGAGCGCCGCGAGGCCCCGCCCCCAGTGCGGCCGCGGCCCCGCCTATATTGTAGCCCAGGAGAGCTGCGAGGGCCCGCCCCCAGAGAGAAAGAAGGCCAGAGCAACCAAAGTCTGGGAGGTCAAACCAGTAACACTGACACCTAAGGGCTGAACTACAAACTGCCTTTTTTTTTTTTCTTTTTTCTTTTTCTTTTTCTTTTTCTTTTAATTAATCAAAAATAAATGGACACAAGTAACTAAGATATAGCCTACCTAAAATTAAGGACTACCTTACAAAACAGGTGCAGTGGAAAGCTGGGAACTGCAAGACTCTCTGATCCAAGAACCAGGCATACCAAATACAATAACAGAGGAAGTGATTGAACTCTACTGGACAATTTTATGCTAATTATACTATTCTTTATTTTATTTTCATTTTTTACATTTTTTATTTAATTTTCATTTTTTACATCTTTTACTTCACAAACGATTTTTTTTTCTTTTTTCCTTACTTGATTTTACCTTTTCAATTATTACATTTTTCAATCTCTATCTTCACTATTACTACTGCTATTTTGCAATTTTTTTTTTCTTTTTCTTTTCCTCCCCAGTACCATTTTACTTCGTCTTTATTTTACATTGGGAGTAAACTTCATTCTATTTTAATCTCTACTATAGCATCATTCAACCCTATCTCAATTCGACCTTTACCCCATCACTCTCTTACTAAACTTTAACCTTTTAGTCTCCAGTTTATCCTATCCCTTTCCGGCTTTAGTTTTTCCTCTATTCTTTCTGTATACCCCCTGCTAAAGCTCTCACTATACTCATAGACCTAAGTTCCAACCCCTGATACAAGTGTATAAATATCACTCTCTGCACTATATTAACTAGTTAAAAAAAAAAAAAAAAAAAAAACACAAAAAAAACGGTTCTACTTTCTATCCTTTTCTCATTGTTTGAGTGAAGGTTGATTATTGTGAATATTTGTGCTTTTCAGTGAAATTGTTATGCTTATTCCAGTGTTGTTATTGTTGCTTTGTATTTTTTTTTAAATCCTCTGTTTTTGTTTGTTTCTTTGACTTCTGTATATCATAACCTTACTTAATAATAGTGGATATTGTATTGTAGTTTGTATTAATCTCCAAGTATTGTTACCGGCATTGGCTGGGCTCAGTGGTTGATCTATGGCAATTTTCTCCACATATATATAGTTTGTTTCCCATTTTTTTAGTTTGCTTCTTCTTCTCTCTCTCTCTCTCTCTCTCTCTCTCTCTCTCTCTCTCTCCTTCTCTCTCTCTCTCTTACTCTCTCTTCTTTTTCTCCCTGTTTTCTAACTTCATTTTGTCATTACTTTATTTCTTCTTTGACTTTTTTTTTTTTTAATTTTTCTTTATTTTATTTTTACCTTCCTTCCTTCCTTCTCTCCTATACCCTAATTTGCCTATCGCTAGGGGTTACCTTTATTAGAGGTTATTAATATTGTAAATACATTCCTGTTAAGTGCCTCTCGTGTTGTACCTGGCAGTGTTGTATTTTGCACCTATAAATTAACGCAAGAGAAAGAACACCACATAACCAGACATCCTGAAAAGAGATACCATGGGAAGACAAAGAAACACCCCACAAATGAAAGAAAAGCAGGCATCACCAGAAAAGGAAGTAAACGAGCCAGAGGCAAGCAGCCTACCAGAGCAAGAGTTCAGAATAATGATTATTGGTTGGCTAAAAAGAATGGAAGAGAAATTTGACAATAACCAAGAAGAAATGAGGAAGAACCATCAGGAATTGAGGAAGAACCAAGAAGAAATGAAAAATGACATCGCTACCATGAAGAACTCAATAGAAAGCATCAAGAGTAGACTAGATGAAGCGGAAGACCGCATCAGTGAGCTAGAAGACAAGATGGAAAAAAATACCCAATTAGAGCAGCTTCTAGAAAAAAAGATTAAAAAGCAGGAGGAGAGCCTACGGGAGCTTTGGGACATTACAAAACAAAATAATATTCGAATAATAGGGGTTCCAGAAGGAAAGGAAACTGAGGTAGACGTGGAAAAAGTATTTCAAGAAATAATGACAGAAAACTTTCCTGAGATAGAGAAGAAAAAACCCACACAAATCCAAGATGCTCGCAGAGTCCCAAGCAAAATGAATCCCAGAAGACAGACGCCAAGGCACATTATAATTAAAGTGGCAAACAACAACGACAAAGTAAGAATCTTAAAAGCAGCCAGAGAGAGACAGAAAGTTACTTACAAAGGAACCCCCATCAGACTAGCAACTGATTTCTCAACAGAAACATATCAGGCCAGAAGGGAATGGGATGAAATATACAAAGTCATGCAAAGGAAGGGTTTGAATCCAAGAATACTGTACCCAGCGAGACTATCAATCAAAATTGAAGGGGAAATCAGGAGCTTCACAGACAAAAAAAGACTGAAGGAATTTATCTCCACCAAACCAGCAATGCAAGAAATGCTAAAGGGTCTACTGTAAAAATAAAGAAATAGGAATTGAAGAAGGAACATGGGTATAGAATAAAAATGCCATCAAATGAGTACCTATCAATAATAACCTTAAATGTAAATGGATTAAATGCTCCAATCAAAAGACATAGGGTGTCAGATTGGATAAGAAAACAAGACCCTTACATCTGTTGCCTACAAGAAACCCACCTCAGAAAAAAAGATGCACACAGACTGAGGGTGAAGGGATGGAAAAAAGTTTTCCAGGCAAATGGAAAGGAAAGAAAAGCTGGGGTAGCAATACTTATATCTGACAAATTAGATCTCAGAGTGAAGGACATAACAAGAGATAATGAAGGCCACTTCATAATACTAAAGGGTACAATCCAACAAGAAGAAATAACCCTGGTAAATATTTATGCACCCAATACAGGAGCACCCAAATACATAAAAAAACTGCTGGAGGACATTAAGGGAGAGATTAATAGCAATACAATCATAGTAGGAGATTTTAATACCCCACTGTCACCCTTCGACAAATCATCTAAACAAAAAATCAGCAAAGAAATATCAATCCTAAACGACTCACTAGACCAGATGGAATTAATTGACATCTTTAGAACATTCCACCCCAAAGCCACAGAATATACATTCTTCTCAAGTGCACATGGGACATTCTCAAAGATAGACCACATTTTGGGACATAGGCAAAGTCTCTTCAAATTCAAGAAGATAGAAATCATATCAAGCATCTTCTCAGACCATAGTGGCATAAAACTGGAAATTAATTACAATAAAAATAATCCAAAGAAATCAAATACATGGAGACTAAACAACATGCTATTAAACAAGGACTGGGTTACCAGAGAAATCAAGGAAGAAATTAAAAACATCCTGGCAACAAATGACAATGAAAACACAACAATCCAAAATCTATGGGACACAGCAAAAGCAGTTTTGAGAGGGAAGTTCATATCCTTACAAGCCTATTGCAAAAAACTAGAAAAAATGGTAACAGATGAACTAACTCTACAACTCAAAGAGTTAGAAAAAGAGCAACAAGAAAAGCCCAGTGTAAGCAGAAGGAAGGAAATAACAAAAATCAGAGCACAGATAAATGACATAGAGACCAAAGAAACAATACATAAGATCAACAAAACCAAGAGCTGGTTCTTCGAAAGGATAAACAAGATTGATGGACCTCTAGCCAGGCTAACCAAGAAACAAAGAGAGAGGACCCAAATAAACAAAATCAGAAATGAAAGAGGTGAAATAACAACAGACCCCACCGAAATACAACAGATTGTTACAAAATACTACGAACAACTCTATTCCAACAAACTAAACAACCTGGAGGAAATGGACATATTCCTAGAAAAATACAAACTGCCAAAACTCAATCAGGAAGAATCTAAAAATCTCAATAGACCAGTGACGTGGGAAGAAATTGAAACCGTCATCAAAAAGCTTCCAGCAAACAAAAGCCCAGGGCCAGATGGCTTCACAGGAGAGTTTTACCAAACATTCAAGGAAGAACTAAAACCTATCCTCCTCAGACTATTCCAAAAAATCCAAGAGGAAGGAACACTTCCGAACTCCTTCTATGAAGCCAACATCACCCTAATACCAAAACCAGATAAAGACAACTCAATGAAAGAGAATTACAGGCCAATATCCCTCATGAACATAGATGCCAAAATCCTCAACAAAATTCTAGCAAATCGACTCCAGAAGAACATCACAAAGATCATACACCATGACCAAGTAGGATTTATTCCAGGAATGCAAGGATGGTACAATATCCGCAAATCAATAAACGTGATACATCACATAAACAAATTGAAAGATAAAAATCATATAGTCATATCAATTGACGCAGAAAAAGCATTTGACAAAATCCAACACCCTTTCCTGTTAAAAACTCTTAAAAAGGTGGGAGTACAAGGATCATACCTCAACATAATAAAAGCTATATATGATAAACCCACAGCCAACATTATACTCAATGGGCAAAAGCTAAAACCATTCCCTCTAAGAACAGGAACAAGACAGGGATGCCCACTCTCGCCACTCCTGTTTGACATAGTTCTGGAAGTACTAGCCATTGCAATTAGACAAGAGGAGGAAATAAAAGGCATCCAAATTGGAAAAGAAGAAGTAAAGTTATCCTTATTTGCAGATGACATGATATTGTACATAAAAAACCCAAAAGACTCCATTAAAAAACTAATTGACTTAATAAATGAATTTGGCAACGTAGCAGGATATAAAATTAATGCCAAGAAATCCATGGCATTTCTATACACCAACAGTGAAACTACAGAAACAGAGGCTAAAAAAGCAATTCCATTCACCATCGCACCAAAAAAATTAAGATACCTAGGAATAAATTTAACTAAAGAAATAAAGGACCTATTTGCGGAAAACTACACGACACTGAAAAAAGAGATAGAGGAAGATGTAAGGAGATGGAAGAACATACCATGTTCATGGATTGGTAGAATCAACATCATCAAAATGTCCATACTTCCTAAAGCAATCTATAGGTTCAATGCACTCCCCATTAAAATACCAACGACATATTTCACTGACCTAGAAAGAACTCTCCAAAAGTTCATTTGGAACAATAAAAGACCCCGAATAGCCACAGCAATTCTGAGAAAGAAGAGTAAAGTAGGAGGGATCTCAATACCAGACTTCAAACTATACTACAAAGCCACTGTTCTCAAAACAGCCTGGTACTGGCACAAGAACAGACAAATAGATCAATGGAATAGAATTGAGAACCCAGATATCAACCCAAATCACTATGCTCAATTAATATTTGACAAAGGAGGCACGAATATACAATGGAGTCAAGACAGTCTCTTCAATAAATGGTGTTGGGAAAATTGGACAGACACATGCAAAAGAATGAAACTAGATCACCAACTTACACCATTCACAAGGATAAACTCAAAATGGATACAGGACTTAAACATCAGACGGGAAACCATAAAAATACTAGAAGCATCCACAGGTAGCAAAATCTCAGACGTATGCCAAAATAACTTCTTCACTGATACTGCCCCTAGGGCAATGGAAGCTAAAGAGAAAATAAACAAATGGGACTACTTCAAAATAAAAAGCTTTTTTACAGCAAAAGAAACCATCAATAAAACAACAAGAAAGCCCACGGTGTGGGAGATCATATTTGCAAATATTACCACTGATAAAGGTTTAATCTCCAACATTTACAGACAGCTTATACAACTAAATAAAAGGAAGATGAATGATCCAATTAAAAAATGGGCAATGGACCTAAACAGAATATTTTCAAAAGAAGACAGAAGGAAGGCCAAAAGGCACATGAAAACATGCTCAAAGTCACTAATTATCCGAGAGGTGCAAATCAAAACAACAATGCGGTACCATCTCACACCTGTCAGAATGGCCAACATCAGCAAATCAACAAACGACAAGTGTTGGCGAGGTTGCGGAGAAAAAGGAACCCTCGTGCACTGCTGGTGGGAATGTAGACTGGTGCAACCACTGTGGAGAACAGTGTGGAGTTTCCTCAAAAAACTGAAAATGGAACTCCCATTTGACCCAGTAATCCCACTTCTAGGAATATATCCCAAGAAACTAGAAACACCAATCAGAAAGGATATATGCACCCCTATGTTCATAGCAGCACAATCTACAATAGCCAGAATTTGGAAACAGCCTAGGTGCCCGTCAGCAGATGATTGGATCCAAAAACTATGGTACATCTACACAATGGAATACTATGCTGCCATAAAGAAGAAGGAATTCTCATCATTTGCAGCAACCTGGATGGAATTGGAGAACATCATGCTGAGTGAAATAAGCCAATCAACGAAAGAGAAACACCACATGACCTCACACATCGGTGGATGATAAAGATCTTTATAAACTGATGAACCAAGAGACAGATATAGAGAAAGTAAAGCAACAGGCAGACTGTCAAATTACAGTGGGGAGGGTAGGGATATCAGGGGGAGATAATAGATCAACCGAAGGACTTGTATAAATGCATATAAGTACAACCAATGGACATAAAACTATGGGGAGGGAGGGGATGTGTGGGAGGGAGGGAGGGGGGCAATAAAAAAAAATCAAGAAAATATGTAAAAAATAAATAAATTAAAAAAAAAAAAAAAAAATTTGAAGAGAGGCCATGCAAAGAAAAAAAAAAAAAAAAAAAAAAAAAGATAAAAAGGGAAAAAACTGCTAATATGTAAAACCTTTGTCACCCAAGCCTAATCCTGCTCTGTGGTACTGTGTGTGTGCATTATGTGTGTGCACCGTGTGTGTGCACTGTGTGTGCGCACCGTGTGTGTGCACCGTGTGTGTGCACTGTGTGTGTGTGTGTTGGGGGGAGCTGGGTGGAGACTCATGATTCATCTCCAAACAGATGTCAGGCTTCGCCCTCACTGTGACCTGAACACGGCACATAGATGTTACAGGCCACACCTCAGAGCACAGCTAATCCTGGGGCATTTTTAGATTTACTATCTGTGGTGCCGCAGGCATTTCTTGCTGTTCTAGGAAAAGCGAGTTAATTAAAATCACAATAAAAACACAGCAACTCAGCAAAGGAACCTGTCACCGTTTCCAACTGCCTCCTTGACAGTGTCATTTGGATGTTTAATAACATCTTCAGCTTTGAAAGCAAAATCTTGATTTCCCCCAAACCTACTCTTCCCAAAATCTTCCTTCCAGTAAATGGCAACTCCACCTCCCAGTTGTTCTGGCCAAACCCCTTGGGGTAATCCTTGTCTGCTCTCTGTTTCCTCATAGCTATTCCGTCTGAAACTAAACCTCAGCGTGTCCCTCTTCAGTGTGTCTCTCTGCCGCTCCCACCTCGGCACTGCTGTCATACACTCAACTCTCCCCCTGCCTTCACCCTTGGCCACCTGCAGTCTACACTTAACACAGCAACCAAAGTGATTCTTTGAAAAGGAAAATCAAATCGTGTTGTTCTCTGCTCAGAGCCCTCCAGGACTTCCCATCTTACTCACTTTGGTGATCTCTCTCTTACTCACTTTGGTGAAAAGATAAACCCGACCATGACCACCCCCAGGCCTCTCTCCAGCCCTGCTCCTCGCTGCTCTCCTCCGGGCTTACTGGGCTTTGTAAGTCAAGCAGGATGGCCGAGGGGCATTCCTCTTTAATTTTCTGGAAAAAGTGTACATACAGAATTTGTGTTATCGTATTTCTCAAATTTTTGGTAGAACCCACCAGTGAGCCAATCTTTGTGAGAAGGTTCTTAACTACAATATCAGTTTGTTTGCTAGACATGGGGCTATTCAAGCTAATCATTTCTTTTTGAGTAAGCTTTGCAAGTTCGTCTCTCTCAAGGAATTTGCCATTTCATCTAAGTTGTTGAACGTACAGGCATAAAGTTAAGAATATTCCTTTATTATTTTCTTAATATTACAGAATCTGTAGTTATGTCACCTCTCTGATTCTCGATACCAATACTTTGTGCCGATTAATCTGGTTGGAAGTTAATCAATTTTATTGACCATCTCAAAGAACCAGCCTTTGGTTTTATTGATTTTTCTCTATTGGTTTTCTAGTCTCTAGTTAATTGATCTCTGTTTTGATCTTTTAAATGTATCTGTTCTTCTATTATTTTGGAATTAAATAAATGCTTTATTCTTCTTTTTCTAGTTTCTTAAAGTGGTCAATTTGGAAAGCACTGTTTTCTAATATAGGCCTTGAATCCTACAAATTTCCCCGTAAGTACTGCTTTAGTGACATCACACAAATTCTAATATTATTTTCTTTTCATTGTGATTTGGTTCAAAATACTTTCTAATTTTCCTTTTGATTTCTTCTCTGACCCATTTGTTATTCATAAATTAGTTACATAGTTTCCAAACATTTAGAAATGTTAAGAGACTGTCTGTTATTGGTTTCTAAATTTAATTCCACTGTGGTCAGAGAACATATTGGTATCACTTGAAACCTTTTAAATTTATGGAGACTTGTTTTCTTGGTTCCAAAATATGGCCTATCTTGGTAAATGCTCCCTGTGCACTTGAAAAGAATGTGTATTCTGCTGTTAATGGGTTCTATAAACGTCAATTGGGTCACATCAGTTGATGGTGCTGCTGTTCAAGTCTGCTATATCCTTGTGGGTTTTCTGTCTACTTGTTCTATGAATTACAGAGAAAGAGAGAGGGGGGGAAAGAGAGAGAGAGAAAGAGGAGTGCTGAAATGTCATAATTGTGGCTATGTCTATAACTCCTTGCAGTTTTATGAGCTTTTGCTTCATGTATGCATAATCCCTTTATTATTATGAACTTACCTTCTTCAGTCCATAGGCTGTCGCTCATCCATTGAATCAAACCTGCTAAGACTGAAATGACCTTCTTTATCCCTGGTGAGTCTTTGTTCTGAAATCTACTTTGACTGATATTAACGTATAGCCAGCCACTCCAGCTTTCATTTGACTAGTGTTAGCTTGGTAGACAGGCTTTTTTTTTTTTTTTTTTTTTTTTTTAATCTTTTTACTTATAACTTATTTGTACGTTTATATTAAAAGTGTGTTTCTCACAGGCAGCATGTACCTGAGTCTTGCTTTCTTATCTAAACTGACAATCTCTGCCTTTTAACAGAAATGATTAGAGCATTTACATTTAACATGATTATTAATGTGGTTAGGTTAAATTCCATCATTTTGGTACCTGCTTTTGATTTCTCCTTTTGGATCTGTCTTCCCTTTTTCCTCTTTTCTGCCTTCTTTTCGATTAATTGAATATTTTTCATGCCTCCATTTTATCTCCTTCATTGGCTTATTAGCTATAACTCTTTGTTTTGCTATTTTAGTGCTTTTAACTTATAGAGTCCACCTTCACCTCTTCACGAGTAGTACAAGAACCTTAAAATAGTATATTGTCGTTTCTCCCTTCTAATCTTTATGTTGGGATACATTTTACTTTTACCTACGTTTAAACTCAACAATATGCTATTATTTTTGGTTACAGAGTAAGATCCCTTTTTAAAAGATTTAAGCACTTAGAAAAATAGTATATATTTACCCACATGGTTACTATTTCCAGTGATCTTCATTCTTTGTGTATAAAGATTTCTATTTCCATCTGGTACCTTCCTCCACCCCCCCCTCCCCCGAAAAGGACTTCCTTTAACATTTCTGATAGTACATGACAGCTGTGATGAATTCTTTCAGCATTTTTTTCGTGGCTGTGAAGTATTCATTTTGCCTTTATTTTTGAAATATATTTTCATGCATGGGGTACAGAATTTTCCCTTACTCTTAGTACTTGAAAGATGGTGCTACGCAGTGTTCTTGCCTGCATTGTTTCCAATGAAAATTCTATCACCCTTATTTTTGGTCCTCTGTCAGGAATACGCTTTATTTATCCGCTTTAAAATCTTTCCTCTTCACCAGTGATTTTCATTAATCTGATTATGATGTGCCTTGGTGTTGTTTTATTTATGTTTCTTGAGATTGGATTTTACTGAGCTTCTTGGATCTTTGGTTTTATAGTTGTCATTCAATTTGAAAAACTTCTGGCTATTATTTCCCTTGTCTCCTATGGACTCCAATTACATGAATATTCAACTACATTTAATTTAATTCTCTTCATTTTTTTAAAATTAATTTTTCTCCACGTGTTTCAAGTAGTTTCTTTACTTATAACTTCAGGTTCACTAATCTTTTTCTCCTGCAGTATCTGTTCTACCTTTGATTCCATTTACTGTGTTTTTCATCTTAGACATTGATGCTTTCATTTCTAGAAGTTCATTTTGGGTTTTTTAATATCTTCCATGTCTCTTTAACTTTTTAAATACATAGGATGCAGTTCTAATAATTGTTTTGGTGTCCTCTACTAGTTCTAACATCTATGTCAACTCTGGGCTGATTTTGATTATTTTCCTCATCATGAGCCATGTTTCTCTACTTATTTGCATGCCTGATAATCTTTGGTTAGATTTACCCTAATTAATTCTGAATATTTTTGTTTTGAGGTTTGACCTGGGATGTAGTTAAGTTACTTAGAAACAGTTTGATCCTCCTGGGTCATAATTAATGTTTTTTTTTTTCTTTTACAAATGACAAGGCTTCCTAGTCCGAGTGGTGGGAAGAGGCACTATTCTTGGCTCTGCATGAGAGCTAGGCACTGTTCCCTGTAATCCTTTTGGGCGATCCCTTTCCCAGCCTTCGGTAGCTTTTGTATAGGAAGGAGTTCATCAGTAATCTGCTGAATATGCCCGGAACCTTCTGTAGACCTCTGTAGCTTGGTCTCCATGCAACTCTGTCCTCTTCAGTACGCTGTGCTATGAGCTCTTTGCCTCTTTGGTCTCCCTGGACACTCAGCAACATCAGATAAACTCAGGAAGTCCTCAGGGCTCTACACCCCCCCCCCCCCCCCCCCCCCCCCCCCCCCGCATCGTAGCTTGAAAACCCTCTCAAGGAAATAAGCTCAGACAATGTATTGCTCTTCTCACTGGTTTCCTATCCCTTTAGGATTATGGTCCTTCACTCCCTGGTATCCAGTGTCTTTTTAAAAATTTTTCAGTTGTTTTAGGTAAGAGAGTAAATCTGTTCCCTGTTCCTCCAGCTGGGCCCTTAAAGAGCATTTTTAATGTCCATGTGTACATTCACATTGGGGCACTAATATTATTACTGCTACTATTGTACAAATGTGGTTGGCTTTAATTTCCTATGCTTTCAAATTGTCATTCCCCCGCCTCCCCACCAGAGTATATATTTAATACATGTTTGTCAAACTTAAGCTTTAACTCCCTCCATTGCTGCTTTTGAAATCTGTCGGGGATGTAAAGATGCTCAATAAATACTACTAGTCTATTATAGTAATATGAACTTGTCAGTTCTTTTCAGGAAATTCAGCATGCACCATAAATTAACCATGTTAATTTAACAAAAAAGCAAAAAGCAAAAGGGAGCATGGACCCAGGAATCTGGTAGACCTGGGCCTTTTATTGCAACAGATTCCCTTCAGGTTCATTCATTCTGGAAGCGAAGCCCATGGCCTGGATCTGGAGAAAGCAGTCAGAATTGGAGGCTGTTTTCCTTCCCACTATGGACAGTCTTTACATGGGAGAAACTGGTCACTGAACAGAGGGCTCTGCTTAGGAACCTGCAGGCCTGGAGCACCTTAGCAGCTGGGGCTCCAACGCCATCAGCTTGTGCCCGAAGGGCCTCCATGCGCAGTTGTCAAGCAGCCCACGGAGCCCCCTGGAGCGGGGAAAGCGAGCCAGCCCACCAGCCAGCCTCTGTTCTGCTCCCTGGGCTGGAGATGCAGAGGGCAGGTCTGCTCAGAGCCAGCTGGCTGCCTCCCACATGCAAGCCCAGCAAGACAGGCCGAATTTCCTAGTTTCCATTATTCTCTGTGGCTGCGCGTTCCCCCGTGCGGCTTCTGGGGAAAGCCAGTGTAGCTGGCACAAGCAAACGGCCCCTCGACCCTGTTCTTGACGTGCTGCTGCCAAAATTCAATTCAAAGAATAAAAGGCAAACCTAAACCCCAGCTCCTGCTGGGAAAGTTGTTTAAGTGAAAAGAAACCAGAGGGAATGAGCAGCCTGACTGCTCTCATTTGTTCATAATTCCTGCTTGTCACAGAGCAGGAAAGTCCTCTCTCCCTCCTCCCCAAGGAAAAAGAAAAGCTCTTTAAGACATCTGTTAACTCAGTTCTGAAAAGTCAGCCTCCACAACCGGGGATTCTGAAAAAGGGGGGTGTCAGGAGCGCTGGGCTTAGCACCATCTTTTGCTGTAACGTGGTTGCTGGCTGGGTGGGTGGCTGGTCACCGAGGAGCCTGTGGCATGTTCTAGCTCAGTTCCCATTCACCCAGAACTAGGGTCCTCACCTTACTTCTGTCCAGGACCCTCTGCCAGGCTGGGTAATACATGTGGACCCTTCTGAGAGCAAGGCTTCTAGCTCATAAAATAAACTACACAAGACTGCAAAGGAAACCAATGAGACTGGAATATAGTTATCAAGTTAATAAAAGAATGTAAACTACAGTAATAGATGTGCCTCTTTAGGGGCACAGGAAGCCACAAGACCTAGTGCAGTTCTAGAAACTACCTTCATTTCCAAGCAGTGATGGGTGCCCACCACCTCTCAGGGTTACCTGTCAAGGGATGAGGAAGTGCATGCTTCCTTGTGGTGACTACATCACAGGCGCTTTAGTCATAACGGAAGGGAACACGTTTCGGTTAGAGGCCAATGAGAAAAAGAAAGCAACGTTTTTCGCCTCTGTTTATAGAGCCTCCGGAATTCTCTCCGGGGACCGTGGAGCTCTGCGTTAGGAAGCCGGCTCTCTTTCCCGGCTGTCGGGAAAGAGCTCTGCGCTGGGGGACAAAGGGCCGGGTCCCCATCCTGGCTCCACTTCTAACCAGGAAAGACTCAGCCTTGTAATTCGTGAGCTGAAGAACGAGCACTGGGTCGCCCAGGCAGTCCTCTACCTGTAATGTTCCCCCCCACCCCATCTGCTTCCCCTCCCCTTCCTCCAAGCCCGGTGGGGGTGCCCTGAGGTTCAGAGCACTCTCTGCCTTCCGCTATTACTGGTCGTCTCACTGTGGCGCAATGAGCTCCTCATGCCTCTGCCCACCCTGGCACAAAGCAGTAATAAAGGGCTCCTTTAGCACCGTGTTCTTGGTGTCAAGCACAGGGCCTGGCACACAGAAGACCATTATGCGTACACAGGATGGGGCAAAAGCAGGTTTACAGTGGTGAGTTCATGAAACAGTTTATTGTTGTATTAGTAATTAATTACTGTGTTACTTTTCCATATGAGCAACTGTACACCTACTTTTGCCCACTCTGTATTTACTGGATGAACAGATGAGTGGCTAGATGAAAGCGGTGACCACACTCAGCTTCTCTTTCTCTTATTGTAAACATATTTCTACTTTGTACCAGTTCTCATCCCTGGTTACACGTAGGAATTGCTTTTAAAGGTTTTAGAAAATACAGAGACCCAGGCCGCACCCCCAGAAATTGAGAGCCCAGTGGCTTGGGGTGGTGTCCTGGCCTTTGTATGTTTTTTATTTATTTATTTATTTATTTATTTATTTATTTATTTATTTATTTATTTAATATACTTTTATTGATTTCAGAGAGGAAGGGAGAGGGAGAGAGAGAATCACTGATCAGCTGCCTCCTGCACACCCCCCATTGGGGATCGAGCCCGCAACCCGGGCATGTGTCCTTGATCGGAATTGAACCCTGAACCCTTTAATCTGAAGGCCAAGGCTCTATCCACTGAGCCAAAGCGGCTAGGGCCCTTGTATGTTTTTAAAACACCCCAGGCACAGCTAGAGAGCCCACAGTACCACGGAACAGCGGAGGCGAGGGGATGAAGCTCCCGGATGAACTTCTTTCCCAGAGCCAGAAAGATGATATTAGTGCAGAATTCTAAACTCTGCAAGGGGCTAAACTCATAAATTGAGTTTCTGACCCTCAGAGTCAGGTCACAGTTCTGAATCCAGAAACATCAGCAATATCTGAACTACATGCTCAGACTTGGATGAAAAAATTCTCAGGCTTGACAGTGAAGACCAGGAAACAAATTGCAAACCGCACAGGGGAGCACACCAAGGCCCTTCCCCCCCACCCTCGTTTCCTCCCCTTCCTACGAGAAATCCTTACGAAAAAGGCCCCATCCTGGGTAAGCAGCGCACCTTGTAGGCAAGTCTCCTCACCTGCCATGTGGAAATACTAGTACAGCTGACTCCCTGCTGCAGGGACTGGCAGATGTAATGGGGCTGAAAGCGTCTGGTGAGTAGCTGAACATGCTACCAAGATTAATTCTTGATTATTGCTTTCTACCAATTGAGCTCTGGCAGGTGGAAAGACCTTATATTTCAGTGATTAAGAGCACAGATTCCAGAGTCAGAATTTCTGCATACACATTCTGGCACCAGCCCTTCCCTGCTCTGTCATTTTAGGCAAATTATTTAACCTTTTTGTACCTCCATGCCCCGTCTGTAAAATGTCGACAATAAAGGTACCTATCTCGTTGAGTTTTTGGAAAGTTTGGCAGAGTTGATGCCCTCAAAGTGCCCAGAACACAGCTCTAAACCTGAAGTGTGCATCAGAATCATCTGGAAGGCTAGCTAAAGCACCGAGTGTGGGGCCTCAGCCCAGAGCTTTGGATTCAGTCGATCTGGGCTGGGGTTTGAGAATGTGCACTTGGACAAGCTCCTGGGTAAGGCTGGAGTCCCAGATTTGGGAACAGCACTGGCTTAGAATGATGCCTGGCATACAGTAAGAACCTTAGAAGTGTTAGCCATTGTTATCTTTTCCTGGGCTCTATTTTTTAGTCCCTGAACAGAACCTTTATGCTCCAGTGCTACTCAGAACTATCTTCATGTAGGAGCCAGCGTGAAATCTACTTGCAATGGTCCCCACAGCGTGGACCCAACTCTGCTGCATGAGCACCCCATGGGCGCTTATTTGTGATGCCAGCTTCTACCTCAACCCAAATCTAACGATCCAGGAATTAGAGGGGGAAGCTCAATATCCTATGTTTTATCAGCCCTCCAGACAACTAATGCACACCAGCGTTAAGAACAATAAATAGCTCTACTAGCAAATCACCCGAACACCACAGTAACCCTACTGAAAATGCCCGGGAGGCAGATGGCTTCCAGCCTAGGCATAGTTTTTGGGTGGACTGGAGCCCAATACCTGGCTCATCCTTATTCACCTAGTGGCCTTATATGAATCATGACTTTAAGCCCAGCCAGCGAGGCTCAGTGGTTTGACCGTCGACCTATGAACTAGGAGGTTACAGTTCTAGTCCTGGTCAGAGAGGACGGGAGGAGAGAGAGATAGAAACATCAACGATTGGAGAGAATCATTCATCGGCTGCCTCCTGCACGCCCCACACCGGGGATCGAGCCTACAATCCAGGCATGTGTCCTGACCGGGAATCGAACTGTGACTTCCTGGTTCCTAGGTTGAGGCTCAACCACTGCCATGCTGGCTGGGAGCCACAGTTACCTTTATAATCATTCCATATGTCCCCTCTCAAATGATTTGAGGTAGCTTATCACAAGATATAAATATACTCAGGATAGCTAAAATAAAGATTAAAAATACAGAAACACCACACACAGAAAGTGGAGAGTAATGGTTGAAACTGTCATTGCAATTGTCTTCTAAGTTGAGGTCTGAACTTCCCCGTGGGCCAGAGCCCAAAGGAAATGCAGAGGTTCTCTGTTCCCACTGTCTGAACACAGAAAGGTGACCGGCCCTTTTAGGGAGACACCATTGTCTCTATGTCCCTCTGCCACAGCTGCTCTACATCCTAGAAACATGGATCACACGAACTTTCCCACAAAGCCCCATGTAACAGGAGGGACTCTCCTACGGCAGCGTTTCGTGTACCTGGTGCTTTAATTCTCAACAAGAGCCGAGGGCAAACTCCTCCCATCCCAGAGGATGAGAGATGTCACACTTACTTCGGGTGCCGGATATCAGGGAGAGAGCGATTCAGGGAGATCTTATCGCTGACGTAGATGTTAAATCCATTTTCTCGGTACGCCTGATCCACTCTCTCAGCGTCCGTCATGGGGTACGGCCTCCCTTGTTCTCCATTTCCTGCGAGCAAAGAGCAAAGTCAATGTTGCTAATTGAATGGCAGGGGACGAAGGATGGAAAATAGGATTTAACCACAAAGATGAAACCTGATGCTGGATACAGAGGGTCCGTGCAGCTTTTGCAGGGGGGAGTGTACAGAGGGGAGGGGAGTGAGCATTCCGTCACGGCCGGGCCACACACTTTATAAAGCCTGTCCTTGTGTCATCGCCACAGGAAGCAAGTGGGCGAACATGAAAGCCCTCAGCCTACAGATGGATAAAGCCCATGCTCCCTCCACTCTGCCAGGAGCCCCAATTATCCCTGACAGGGGAGTCTGATCACCTGGAGGGAGCCTAGGTCCACGTACGAGCTGATCAATCCCGGGGCGGTCACAGCACCTCTCTGACTGTAGCTGACCCGCCCTGGTACCCACAGCATGCTGAGAGCCCAATAGATGCTGTGCAGGCAAGAGCGTTTTGTAAACGATAAAGCACTGTATAAATGTGAGGAAATGTTATGGCTATTCTCCAGGCAGGGCAAACTTTATATCCAAGTCAAGGGGTGTTAATGGAGGGATGAGGACACATATGTAATACCTTAATCAATAAAAAAATTTAAAAAAATTTTTTAAATAGCCACAAACGATACAAGATGCTTTGAGTTTTTTAAAACCAGCAAACAAATTAAGATCTGCCCAGGCTTGGGCAGGACTGCTTGGAAAGCATTGATGTGAGCCACCGACTTGATTGGATAAAGTGGTATTCTTTCTGCTCTCTGCACAATCCAGCTGGGGAAAGAGTTCCCGGTGCTCCAGGAAGTTATCCTCAGGGTTCCCAGGATGCGGGTGGGGAGTGGGGATGTCCGCACCGAACCTGCAGAATCTGACACTGCTGAGGGTCCTGAAGGAACGGCAGTGAGACGGCTGGTCAGACAGGACCTCATCCTCTGGAGCGTATGCTCTGAGCATCGTCCCGTGCTGTTTGTAAAGCGAATGTGGACAACACGAGCCTGATGGGGAGGTGCAAGCTAAGAGATGGAGCCCACGGACTGTGGCTGCTGCGATCCTGCCAGACGAGGGAGAGGACTGCCGTCGGTATGACGCTGTGTCAAACACCGTGGGCCAGTGCCCGGGACGGGTTCCACAAGGGACTCAGGTGCAGCAGAAGCAGAAGCAGCTCTCGGGGCGGGAGCCTCAGGAAGACAGGACGGGAGCGACTCAAGTGGGCCCTGCAGTGGGCAGGGTGGAAGCCGCGGTCCAGCCCTGCTATCCCAGCTCTGTCCCCTTGGGCGTGCCTTTTGCCTGTCTATGTCTTGGTTGTCGACAGTGTCTTAATTGGGAGAAGAAGGTTCAGTGTGATGATTAAGGAGGTGATGCAGGGCAAGGCACCTGGTACCCAGTTAGCACGGGTCATTATTATTCTGGATAATTTCTCCAGGGCTTACTCCTTTCTTTGGCATGCTAATGACTCTGGTACAACTGTTTGGCATGTCAGCTCCTTTGAAATGTCTCCTTTTTTTAATTTAAGCAGCCCTCCCCCACCCTAACCTAACCCTTTATTCTGAATTACTGGCATACAGAAAAATGCATGTCGTGTCTTTAGATTTCCCTGAATTTCAGTTAAGTTATCATTTCAGCACTATTCAAAGCCTTGTTGGAATCTGGTTTTTGTCATAATGTGATTTTAAGAAAATCAATAGTGGGTGCCTTTCACTGAGATAAAAATGAATAAAATACCAATCGCTTCTATTTCTTTAGTGTTTTCCAGGGTAAAGCTACTTCATACCAATACCCCGAGGCTGTCGAAGCAGGAAGCATGAGCTCCAGTGACAGATGGGGAAACTGAGCTCAGGGGTTATGGAATTTTCCTGATGGCCACATGGCTGATAAGGGGTGTCAGAGCTGCCCTCCTGACTCCTAGTCCAGGCTCTCTATAAACAACTCTCCACGTAATCTCCCTTCCCAACTCCCCAGCGGTAACAGAAACTGCTCCAGAGACAAGTTAGCCAAAGAAAATGTTAGCTGAAGCCCAATAAATTCATTCAGCCTCGTGGCTGTAGGGCTGGTAGGGGTCAACTCTGCCCTTCAGACTTGGGTTCAAATTCTAAGCCTCCAAGCCTCCTCTTTCTCACTGTGTGACAGTGGGCAGATTACCCCACCTCTCTGAACGACAGGTCCCTTCTCATCAAATGGGCCATAAAGGTTGATTTGGGGATTCACCGAGAAAATATGCAGAATGAAGCGTGAGCCGTGCTCACTGTAAATACTCATAAATGGTGGCTCTTATTATCGCTGCTCCTCATTTTAGTGATAAAACATCTCATAAGGGGGAGACATTTTTTATCGCCCAATAAAGGTGGCAAGGCAAATTCCTGAAAGCAGTGGATCTGGTGATGTGAGTGGAGAAAGGATGGGGCCAGCTCACAGGTGAAGAGGGGATTCCAGAATCAGGGGAAGAGAGGGTGGAAGGGAGGGTAGAAGGTGGTTGATGGAGAGGAGTTGACAGGAGGTCCAGACACCCCATTAAACACACACACGCACACATGCACACGCACACACATGCTCACACATACTCTCTCCCCAGGCCTGCCCGTGGATGGCACCTCTCTCCGTACCTACACGCTGAGCATCCCTTCTGATGGCTTCTTTGTCATGCCAGTCCTTCAGCTTTTGTCCATCTCCCAAGAAAAATATCTTCTTCTGCTGATTCTGTGATCCCTTAAAAAAAGAAAAAGACAAAAACTGTGAAAAAGGAAAAGAAAAGGGGTAAGTATTTAATAACAGAGACCCAGAAATTACACCGCCTAAGGGAGCTTTTGGCATTGACTGAAGGTCTGTCAATGGTTCCTTTATTGACCCCCGTGGTATACCTCTGTTAGTGCCACCCAGGTACACAAAGGTCCGGATGATGAGCCCACCCTCTTAGGAGTCAGAAACCAGCAGAGGAAAACCCAGATGGACAAACATTCCTTTCACTCGAGAAAAAGCAGTACGTGTGGCGCTGCCAAGAGAAATAGAACAACACCACGAGCCACAAATGTGAGCCACATCTGCAACTTTACGTTTTCTAGTATTCACGTTGGGAAGAAAAAGAAACAGGGGAAGTTAGTTTTGGTAATGTATTCTATTTACCCCGATAAATGCTATGGAAAATATTTCACCACGCAATGTAAAAAATCCATTGAGATACTTTACTTTCGTTTTTTGTACTAGGTCTTCAACCTGCAGCGTGTGTTTTACACTTGTGCTCATCTCGATTCAGGCCCCTTTCACGTGCTCCACAGCCACAAGTGGGCGGTGGCTACCTAAGGGGTGGGGCAGGGTAGGGGACCCTCCGATGACAGGCCCACAGAAAGTGCTACAGGTGTTCACCTCCACCTGGGAGAACTGGAGGAGGTTTCATGACAGAAGGCTGAGCTTCAGACAGGCTGAAACGAGGGGCACGCAAGGCAAACGGCCTGCGCACAGACTCCAGGGCGGGGAGGAGAGTCGCAAAACTAGGCTTGGCCTTGTTCATTTCTAAAGTCACAAGGAGGGTGAACATTTGGCCACTGTGTGGGATGGATGAACCAACAGTTGAATGCTGAAAGGAAACAGGCCGATGCAACAGCCCCCAGAGAGCATGGGGCCTGGCTCTGAAGCTGTTTATGATGCATCTGGGGAGGGGAGCCCATCCTCTTGGGCCCATTAGAGCCAGTTTCCCTAATTAAATGAGGCTGCATGCCTGGGGTCACCTGAAGGTGCCAGATGCTTTCCCACGCCCCGTGGCGAAGTCTAAAGGCTCAGAACCTTCCCGAGGTAACACTGCTTAGGTATCTTCCGTGTTCCCTTGGATGAGATTGGCTTTCCACGTCACCTTGCCCATTAAAATTCCCGCAAGCCAGTCCTTGCCACTGTGGCGTGCAGAATCCAATAGGCCTATTTCCTATGTAATTAACTACAAAGGCCCTGAAAGTGTGGTGTGCCGGAATGTCAGCCGTAGAAAGAAGCCACCGGGATAAAACAGTCCACACGCCGGTTTAATTAAGTTTCCGGCTGATTCTTAAGTTAGCAGATTGTCTACAACAGTGCAATATCCTTACAACAGCTTTAATGACAATAACAATCCGTTGTCCTCCCTCCTACAGGCCTCCCTGAGTTGCAAGAAGAGAATTCTGAAAGCTGGCCTTCCGGATGTCTTGGTCAGGGACGGAAAGAAAAAACAGAGGCCACATGCCTGCAAACGGTTCTGGGGTTCACAGAAATCGCAGAGGCTGAGCTGGAAGGTCAGCCTTCGGGGGATTTCAACTGTGCTGAGCTGCATTCAAATGCTCAGTGCTGCCTGGGGGAGAGGGAGGCTGAGCGCAGGTCCTTGACCCTCTGTCAGTCAGACCAATCAGACCAGGATGCATCTCTCTGTTTTCTGTACTCAGGATCCGGGTGGGGTTTCATTTTAAAATGGTCCTCTGCTAAAAACAAATCTCCAGACAAGTGAACAAATAAATATACTTGGAAACTGAGCTAGGGCCACCTCTATATTTCAAAGATACGGAAACGGAGCCTTGGGGTGGATCAGGGACCTGCCCAAATAAATACGTCTCAATGACACGACTGATCGATCGTGAGCTATTTAGCGATTTTTCTCCAGCCCTCCCTCCCAAGGCCTTTTCCACTTTCTGCTGCCCAAAGACTGGAACTCCGGCTGGTTTCTTTAGGTCACTGGGGGAACTCAAAAGGCCCTGCAGGAGCCTTAACGGAAGGTACCAATTCAAAGTGATTCTCAAAGTGTGGTCCCGGACACAGCAGCACCCGCACCACCTGCAGCTAATGCAGAAGTTACGGAATGACTGAGGGGCTAGTGTAGGATGGAGAAGAAATTCCAAGGGTTGGGTCAGGGGGCTAGGATGAAACAGGACCATTTGGAAGATGTTAGAAGAGGCCAGGAACAGGCTGCTGATCAGGGTGTGAAAGAGGAAATCAAGGGCTGGTCAGGCTAGTGCTGCTCACATTTTATGTGCAACAGAATCACGTGGGGATCTTGTTCAACGCAGGGTCTGACTCAGGAGGTCTGGGCGGGGCCTGGGATTCTGCATTTCTAACAAGCTCCGCGGTGATGCGGACGCTGCTGGCCAATGGAGCACCCTTACGGGACCTTTAAAGGACATTTTGAGAGTTGAAGACTCTCCGTATTCCTCAGTTTCCTCCGTATTCCTCTTATGTGAAAGTCTTCCCACACAGCTGGGAATGGGGGACGGGGTTGAATCTCACAGCTGTGGCCTCACAGAAGCAAACTCCTTAAATCTTGTTCTCAGAATGGGCAGTGAATTAATTGCTGAACTTACAGGATAGAGAATTAAGGTTCCTAAATTCTAGAAGTTCCATACCCATGGCTTCTACCATCTCCACTGACTTTGCCTTAAAGGTATATGTTCCTCTGGGGTGATCTGCAGAGATGACCTGTTGTAGGTGGTATCACGAGTTCTCCCATCATCCCTAACGTAAGAGACCTTGGCGCTCGCGGACACAGGAGTTCTGCACGTTTAAACTTGTAGTTAGGAGAGGGTCCTCTAATATCCAAGCTAAGCAGCTGCTCAGAGACAATGAGCCCTTCCTTCCTCATCTTGCAGGTGGGGAAACTGAGGCCCAAAGAAGCCATACTACTTACCCAAGGCCACACAAGCAGGCAAGAGAAGAGCCTGTTGACTTCCGGGCTAGTTCTCAGTGGAGAGAACCCTTGCAATATGGACCTTGGACAAGCTACCGGAGTCACGGGCACCTCGATTTTCCTACCGGGAAAATGGAGATGGCACTCCTGCCCAAAGGATACTTTCAGACGGACCGAGAAAAATCACAAACCCTGTGTTCTGAGCACTTTCAGAACTTACACACAGAATGTGGATATCAACTCTTCTAGGGCTTTAAGAATCTAAATTGACATGTTCTCACCAAATCACCTTGATATAGGACTCAAATTTTACTATATGGGTTTAAAAGATTCCAGTAAAAGGTCTGAACTGTTGGTAGGAGAAAACAGAGCAATCAGAGCCCACAGGGCCCTATCCACAAACCTTAATAAAATTTGCGGTCAATTTCAGGTGTTTAAGAGTCTCGGAGGTCCATCGTGGAAAGGTCATAGATCATTCAAACTGTCACCAAACGTTTACTGAGAACCACTCAGTGCCAGGCACTGTGCTAGGCACAGGCAAGACAACAGACTTCACGTAGGCACGGAGTTTACAGCTAGATCTGTTTCTCTCGAAGGGCGCTGGCTCTTGGGAGACCTCATTATAGATGTAAATTCCTGCGCCCCACACTGAACCCATTAAATCAAAGTATCTGGCGCTGGGAAGCCAGGATGATGTGTTTTTAACACTATTCCCCAGTTGAGTCTGATTCACAATAAAGGTGGAAAAACACCTGTCTAAATCCAGCTGCTTCATTTTACAGATACGAGATCTGAGACTAACAGAGTGGGACAGACTTGTCCTAAATCCCGTAACTTGTCAGCCCCCAACCCACAGCAGGTCTGGCTGTTCTCTCCCCGAGCTAGACTGTGAGCTTCTTGCAGGCAAGTGCATGTCACTGTGCTCTCGTAGGTCAGTACCTGGCCCACCTTAGGCCCTCAGTGGAATGAGTGAATGAATGAATGGTTGCTCATCACTGTGATAGGTAACCTAATGACTCAGAACATTCTGGTTCCAGAGTTGGAAAAGCCTAGGTTTTTACTTCCTACTTCCTGGGCAGATGGACCTCAGTTTCCTGGACTGAAAAAATAGGGAAAACTAACAGAATTGGCCTGCAGGTTGTTGGGTGGATGAACTGAGTCACTCTCCACATAGCATCTAGCTTGGTGTCTGGCACAAAGTTAGGCCCTGCCAGTAAAGGACTGCTGCTATCAATACATTCTTTTCAGAGAAAGGTTGTGATACAATGTTTGCGATGACCATGTTTGGGGAGTGGGGCTGGGGATGGGGATGGGGGGGGGGGGGAGGGGAGAGACACTAGGAAAGGGATGGGAATCAAATAATAAAACTGTGAGCCCTGCAGAGGCAACCTATTTTGCACCGGAGCCAGTTCAACTGGCTATTGCTGATAACAGGATTTAGAGTTTCCTCATTAACAGGTCATATGGCCCCGTGGAAATCCAATGTTCCTCAGGAAAGCCAAGTGTCCTTAATTAATAATGGCATTCTACATTAGAAACAAATGCCACATGACCTTTAGCAACAAGAAAGGCTTAGACAATGCTTCTCAAAAGACAGCAATTCTTTGCAATACACTTAAAAAATTATTTTAAGTCAGTTTTTCTGAAGTAATGTTTAATGTAACATGAAACTTTTATATTTGATTTGTTTTGTTTTGCTTTTCTTATATGCCATTGCTATTGAATTTGAGCTTGTATCTGCATCTTGTATTTTGTTTAAACTTTGAGAATCATTTTTACTTTCAGTCATGTGTATCTACTTTATAGGTTTAAGTAGACTTCATCACAAAGGTTTATAATTTATTTAAAATTGTATTAAAACAATGTAAAAACAATTATTTGTATGATTTAACCCCCCAAGACTGCTTGGACAATTTTCACCGATGTTCTGCGTGGGGGGAGTAGAGGGGCTTAGAAATGCTGATAGATCTGTACCTGTAGGAAAAATGTGGCATTTTAAATTTCGAGAGGCCTGGGAACAGGTACTGGACCTGCTCCCTCCTCCCTTGCCTTTTCTTTAAAATTTGAGGCATGATTATGTATTTTTGAAAGATAAGATTTTTATAAAAATTATAAAGATTATGTCCTGGCAGATTAGCTAGGCGAGGCAAGCCTGTTAGTTTCCTGATGGGCATTGGGGCACCCTATTTAGTCTTGAGAGAGCCAATAGGACCCGTACATCAGCCCAGGAAGCCACCGGACAAATTGCCTGTTTTCCTTGGACATCAAGAAGGACTGTGGTCCTCGGAAGGAACACGTACTAGGGGAATGCAGCTGTTGAACTGGTCCAAAGTGGAACAACGGATCTTTGAGGAGCTAAAGAAGGCTCTCATCTCAGCAGCTGCCCTAGCCTTGCCGGACGACGTGGAGCCCTTCCACCTCTACGTGAGTGAGGTAAGAGGCATTGCCAAAGGGGTTCTCATTCAGACTCTAGGCCCCTGGAAGAGACCTGTTGCCTACATGTCTAAGAGATTGGACCCTGTGGCAGCAGGGTGGCCAGCGTGCTCCCAGGCAGTGGCCACCATAGCATTGCTAGTGAAGGAAGGAGGCAGATAAGCGGACTCTGGACCAGGAGCTAACCTGGATGGGTCAGGCTTTTCTCCTGGACCAGCCCTGTGTCTGGATTCATAAGACTCTGACCATCAACCCTGTCAGCCTGCTTCCAGATGATAATGAGGGAACCCATTCAGACTGCACAGAGGTAACAGACAACAAGATACTGTTCACGGATGGGAGCAGTTACGTTCAGGATGGGACCTGATATGCAGGGGCAGTGGTAGTCACCTTGGACCACACTATTTGGGCACAGTTCCAGAACTTTTGGCCTTAATCCAGGCCCTTTGATGGAGACACTGTGCCATCCACAGAGGAAAGAGGGTTACCAACTGCAGCCAGAAGGAATTGACTGAACAGAAGCAAGCCACTGAAGGACCAGATGGTTGATGGACCCTTCAGATGACAAGACTATTGGTCCCAGAGGCTCTAGGTGAGAGTTGCCCGGTGACACCAGGTTAAGTGTCACCAAGACTTCTGAACTTCTGTGAGGCAGAGTTGCTAGAAGTACTGTCTGTGCACAGGTAAATGCTAAGCAAGGTAAGGGGATCCCCCCTGGGAATTCAGGTCCCAGGGAACCTCCCCAGGAGAGCATTGGTAGGTGGATTTCAGAGATTAAACCACCAGCATTAAGGTCTAGTTTTTATAGACACTTCAGATTAGGTTGAGGTATACACCACTATCAGATAACAGCCCCACCTTGGTAGCTAAAGTATCTCAGAGTATGGCTCTAGCCTTAGAACAGGTAGGTGGGAGGAAGGGGGTTTAACTAAATGTGTCTTAGAATCGGTGAAAATTAGACCAACCCCCTGTCCTTTGCCCTCTTGAGGGCCAGGTGTACCCCTTACTGGGACAAGTTTCCCCTTTTTAGGAGGGGATCATGTATGGTAACCATTTTCTTGCTCAAGTCCTTACAGGCTCTGCAGTTTGCTTGTTCCAGATGCACTGCCAGTGCCCACCACAGACCCTGTAGCCCCGGAACTCAATGTGGGTAAAAAAATTCACTACCCAAGGACTCAAAGGGATGCTACACTGTTATCCTGAGCACGCCCACTACTGTTAAAGTAGATGGCACCCAGACCTGACTACATGACTCCCAGCTCCTGCATGGCCTGGATCCTGGCAACTACAGGCCAGGAGGAGAACTGATACCTGCAGGAGGAGAACTGAACTTCAGTGAGGACAATACTGATGGAAACTATGGTACTAAGGGTCTTGTTAACTATATTTGTTGTTTATGCTAAAAGGAAGTAGGCTGAGTCAATGATTTGACTAGGCACATTAGACAAGGGGGGAATGAGAGGGCAGGGCGGGGCAAGGATGAGCTCCCGACTCCACCCCGCAGGGCGGAGTTATCCCTAGCCCTCAAAACCCCTGGACTGGGAGAAATTCGCTCTCTTCCGCCATGCTGCCGGCGTGGGTGGGAGGAGCACATGCTAGCATGGTGAAGGCTCTTTTGTTTATTGCATCGGACTTGGCTCCCTGGTGGTCCTTGGGGATCACGAAGTCTGGGCATAACAGCGGTCATTTAATATCATGCAAAAAACAAACAAACAAACAAAAAAACCAACAACAAACTCACCTGGAATTCTAGTCCAGAGGTAATTTAAAGTTTCTTTAATTCTACAGACTCACAGATCTGTCTAGGAAAGTGGGGATTATTTTCCTTCTCAGTTTGCAGATGTCCTTTTGCTACCAGAAGCATAAGGGGCCGGGAAGGAGCATGGCAAGAAAGGAGAGGGAGAGGGGTGGGGGAGGCTGGCAGAATTAACGTGGAAATCGCAGTAAATAATAAACTGGAAATGGATTTTGACTGGCTCCTCTAAATAACTGCTCCTGGTATCTGCGTGCTTTTACTTACCGTTTCCCTGGAAGATGTGATTAGTGTTCAAACAGCCACACACTCACACACGCAAATGGAATTTTAATCTTTTGTTTAATCACTACTTAGCGTGCCTAGCACCCTTTGGAGGGAGGGAAGAAAGGTGGCGAAGCAAGCCAACTGTGTCCTGCCCCAGAAGAGAGACCTGTGACAGGGCGCGCTTTGATCCCAGCACTGCAGACTCGGCAACGGCTGCTCAGCACATCAGCTGGCCAGTGCCTTCAAGATAACGGAGAAAGAGCTGCAGGCTCTGAAATGGCAAAGCTGACAGGAAAACTGAGGCGGTCGCTGCTTCACTCAGGGTCTGAGGACACATTACAGACCAGATTCTGCTGCAAATTTTAGGATGGCTTCCCCCGGACCCTCCTCTCTACTGCCCCTACAAAGGAGCTGGAATGATTTTGTTTTGCGGTTTAAATGACTCTATATAATTCCAAGCATTTGGTAATCTGCTAAGTAGATTATCCTAATAACCTTCCTACACACACACACACACACACACACACACACACACACACACATGCAACAAAGCATCCTTTAAGGTTGCCTTCAAGGTTATACTTCAAAGAGGGCCAGGGGGAACGTAAGCCAGCCAAAGGTGTAAAATTACTTTAAGCAAAGGAGTTTGGACAGTTGGATAAATGCACTTTCTTCATGAATTTTGAGGACATACACTAGATTGTTTTGATTTATTTATTCGTTCATTCCGCAAATGGGAATAGGTCATTGAAGAACTGTGGGGAGGCCAAGATAAATGAAACAGTCCCTGGCCTCATAAAAAATCACGCATAGGAGACAAGTAGGTGAGACAGGAAAACACACACAACACTGTAACTAAGGGTCTTGAAAGTTGTACAGAGACATTCTACGGGCATTTCCGAGACCCGAAGGTTAGAGTCTACCTGTCATGATCAGGGAAGAATTCTTGTAGGAACAGAGGCTTGGGAGGTATGTGGAAGATGGGTAGGAGTTGGACTATTAGCAATGGAGGGGTGGAATCCAGCTGGACAGAAATGGGCAAAGAAATGAAGGTTAGAAAATAAGGGGCATATTTATTTAATGGCGAGGGGCCTGATTTGGCTGGAGTGAGTGGGGCACAAAAGAATCATGAGCAAGGAGGGAAGGAAGTCTGGACCAGAATCCAAGGGCCTTACACTTGAGCTGTGTGGCAGGTGGGAGCCACAGAAGGTGTCTGAGCAAGAAACAGGCTGGAGTAGAACTCAAAAAATGAAGTTTTTTTCCACTTGCAGTTAACCTAAGAATGCTCCTCTTCTCGGGAGAGAAGCAGGGAGAAAGGGGATCCTGTGTCCTTAGGAGGACACGCCCCCTCTTTGCAGGCTGAGGCCCACTCCCATCCTGGCCTCCAGTAAGGCAGACTTCTAGGGGTGACCTGAGCCCAGCCCTTCTGCAGTAGGCTGCTGTCTGAGAAAGCCGACCTTTCACAACAACCAGGCCCAAGCTGCACGAGAAAACAATAAAAACTAAGGGCACCATTTGTGAGTAAACAGAGACGCTATAACCCCGTAACCACGAGACGGCCTAAGTCTGCTGGGCCCATGTCAGGCAGGTCCTGTTTCACTCGGCAACAGGTGTGACAATTTCCCTCCCTCCTACACCTCTGTCATCTCAACACCAGGATGCTGGAGCCTGAAACCTGATTCCCTAAGAGGGCAAGGCATTCACAGATAGGAACCACTGTTTAAAAGGCTGGTCCTGTACAGTAAGTCCTCACTTAACATCCTCAGGCTTTAAGTGAAACGATATGTGATGCAACCAATGCTACCATCGGCTAGTTGGCATAAGTGAGTTAAGTTCCATCTCCATTATCGCCGGTATACCCTCCTCCACCTCCCTCCACCCCGCCTTGACTTGGGGTGGCGGACACAGAATACAGCGCACAGATGATGTGTTGCAGAATTGTGCTCCTGTATAATTTTGTTAACCAAGTGTCACCCCAATAAATTCAGTAAAAGGGGGGGGGGGAGAAGTACAAATAGGTAGTAACAAAATAGTCATGGAGATGTAAAGTGCAGCATAGGGAATTCTATATAATAAAAGGCTAATATGCAAATTATCCCCTCGGGAGTTCAACAGGGAGACCAGGAATTTGATCACTTGCTATGATGTGTGCTGACCTCAAGGGGGTGGCATGGAATATGGTGGGCGACCAGCAGCCAGTGGGGCGCTGAGGGAGCGAGGGAAGGAAGAGGCAGGGAGGCGGGGAACCTGATGGGCCCTGATCGCTGGCCAGGCCTAGGGACCCTACCCGTGCACAAATTTCATGCACCGGGCCGCTAGTATAATCAATAATATTCTAATAACCTTGCATGGTGTCAGATGGATATGAGATTTACTGGAATGATAACTTAGTATTTATATAATATTTAATCACTGGGGATGTACACCAGAAACTAATATAATATTATATGTCAAATGTTATTGAAAAATAAAATTTAATTTTAAAAGATTTAAAAAAAAAAAAAAAAGAGTTCCTATGACATCTTTGTATTCATAAAAACATCACCAAACTTCTAAATAAAGACCTAAAACACTTCTAATGTTAAACACCGGAATAAATGTGAGCTAACTATACATTTAAGAAAGATTAATAAAAACAAGTAAGATTGCTATATTCCAACCTTATTCCAGTTCAGAGTCGTGAATAAACAGGCTGGAGCCAATCCTAGCAGCTCAGGGAACAAGGAGGAAACCAACCCTGGTGAGGACGCCCTTCCATCCTACCGCCCCGGGGCACACACACCACACTCAGACTGCGACACGGCAGACACTTCAGTTCCCCAACCTGCACATCGCTGGGCCGTGGGAGCGAACCCGAGGAACTGGACAAAACCCACTCAACGGGCAGAACGTGCAAACCCCAGGGGCCTATTCCCCCCACCCCTCATCAACATGATAGTGAGACCACATTAAACAAAATGACACTATTTGAGGACCTGCTGTACTTCCAAGGGCAGAGCCATACCACCATCCAATTCACCGTTTTATACAGATCATTCAGAAAAGGTCACTTGCCACGTAAGGTGTAAATGCTCATTAAAGTACTTTTTTTAAAGCAGCAGATGGGGTGGGGAGGGGGAGATGGTGAGAAAAGCCAAGACACTTTGCTGTTATCTAAAGGGCAAATGAAACCTATAATAAGTTTTCCATGTTAAAAGACAATGGCAACGTGAACCATTTTCTTGAGGAAGTTTCTAAATGTTTTATCTCTGGGAGGGGGTGGGGACAACAACAATACTCTGATCATTTGTTAATGTTCATCTGAGACTCTCATCCACCCATTCATCCATCCATTTGCCCGTCCGTCCATCCATCCATTTGCCCGTCCGTCCATCCATCTGTTTTAATGCTTAATGAATACAAACACACGCAGGCTCTGTGCGAAGTGTCCAGGAGACACAGGAGAGCAAGAGAGCTTACAGTGCTGTGTGCGGCAGGGGGTTACAGACTTTAATCCAGAACCACAAGTAAATTAAAATAGTCACCGTGGCTCGTTGCCTAAAAGAAAGGTACGTGGTGCAAAGAAAACCCCTTTCTTTCAGATCAGATCAGGGTGATTGCGTCTCTTCAGGGGGGTCAGTAAAGCTTCCCTGCGGAGATCAAGGATGGTTAGGTGTTAACTCACTCCCTCAGAAGGCACCGTGATGACTGCAATCAAAGAAAGTCATCGGTTTTAAGGATGGAGGAAAAACTGCCCACACTGGACCTTAAAGAGGTGGTTTATTTTTATATTCCATGGGCGACTGTCAAGGCCAATACTGATTTTATGTTATTTTCTTCTAAATTGATGTTTATTATAACCCAACCCTTTCATAAGATGAAACTTTACTATATTATTGCCATTCTACCCACTTTGTAGATGACCACACGGAGGCTCGGGGAGAAAAGGGATAGGAAAAATATTTTGCAAAGTGCCAGCCACCACCCGAGTGCAATCATCACAGCTAACGGTCCCTACCTCCACCCCCTCCTTGCCACATCTCAGTGTCTAGCAATTCGCCAGGCATGTGGTCCGTTCCAGGAGAGGAAAACTCACTGAAGCCTCGTTCATCGGGGTCTTGTGTATGATGAACCACAGGAAACCCTAACACGTGTTCTTTCCAGAGGCTCGAGCCAAACAAAACAGAGGGCCATTATACTGCTCCGCAGAGCAGACGTGGATGGGTAAGGGGAGAGGCAGGCAGAATTGGCACACTGAGTAGAAGGCAAGTTCCAAGTCTTTCAAGGACCAAAAAATGATGGCAAACCCATCCGATGAGTCTTCTACAATAGTTGGGAAATAGGGACTGTCACCAAGCAACAGAGTCACTGCTTCATGGATAGTAATAATTACAATCATCACCCCCTATATCAAGCATGTCAAACTCATGGTCCGAGGGCCTCATGAGGCCCACAATGAGTATTTCTGCAGCCCAGCCAATTTAATGGTGTGAGCAGTTATTTACCATCTCCTGTCAGATCCAAAGTTACTGACATTCACCTTGGGTCAGTTTTGAAAGTAATCACTGCAAACAAGAAGTAGGTAAGATAGTAGCAGAGAAGAGAAGCCAAGCGTCAGGAAGAAAACATTAATTTTACCATTGCTCTTGTTCTTTTTCTTTTTTCTTTTTTAATATATATATCCTATATTTTTCAAAATAAACCTACATTTCTATGAAAATAGAAGCTTTTGGTTTTTTTGCGATCCACATAGACTTAAACCTTGTTGATTTGGCCAGGTTAGCCTTTGAGTTTGACATGCTTGCCCTACATCCTGAAGATGGAAAAACAGAGTGTGTAAGAGCACTTGCTTCAGAGTCAGAAAGACCCACCGAGAGTCACAGTTCTGCTGCTTACCAGCTATGTGATCTTAGGCAAGTCACAGTTTTCCCAAGCCTGGGTTCCCAACAAGAAGGAGGGGGAGGGAGTGGGTTGCTAATAGTATCTAGCATAAAGGTTATTGTGAGGATTAAATAAGAGACAGCAAGTCAAGGTTCTTAGCAGCATTTGGTATGTAAGAAGCACTAAAAGTCATAGGTATAATTACTAGCTACCAGTAGCCCTGTGCATGAATCTGTGTGCCAGTAGCTCTCTGCGGGGCCTGGCTGCTCAAAGCCTGCTACCTAGAGGCTCTCCATGGCCAGAGGTCTTCTGTGGCCAGGGTGGGACACTTGCCTCATCACTGCAGCGACAAAGCCACTCATGCTGCCCGTACTCAGCAGCTACCCTCTCCAGGACTGGGGGATTCCAGCCGGGCTGAGGGGACTGGGCACCACCATCTTGGTGATGGAGTGACGGTTAATTTGCATATTACCTTTTAAAAAATATATATATATTATCGATTTTTTACAGAGAGAAGGAGAGAGGGATAGAGAGCTAGAAACGTCGATGAGAGAGAAACATCGACCAGCTGCCCCTTGCACACCCCTTACTGGGGATGTGCCTGCAACCAAGGTACATGCCCTTGACCTGAATCGAACCCGGGACCTTTCAGTCTGCAGGCCGATGCTCCACCACTGAGCCAAACCGGTTTCGGTTGCATATTACCCTTTTATTAGATAGGATTATTTGGATAATACTTTGCAATTTACAAAGCACTTTCACATGTTTTATCCCATTTCCCATTTCTTCGCTACAGTCACAAAGAATGAAGGCAGGCATCACTGACCTGGCATAATATTCTACCTTGCAGAGACACCTGAGAACTCTCAGCACTGTGCTCCCAGCGGCCCTCACCACTCAGTCAGTGTTGCCTGAGCTGGAAGGGTGAACTCCCAAGTACACTGGCAGGCTGACATCCACGGGTTGATTTCTATAGCAGATCTTCAAGCTGGCGGGCTGCTATTGCCTACAACGTCCCCCAAGGTGGGGTGGGGTCGGGGGGGAAGAAGTGACTGATGGCATCCCCTCTTCTGGTGCTGCCTCCCACCCCCACCCCCTCACACACACCTTAGTCTCACTCTGGCATTCTTATTCTCAGAGAATGAGCTCTTAGACATACGCTGCCCCAGTGAGTAAAACCACACGAGTGTAACTGCAGCAGCAGGCAGGATGGCTTTCTCAGAACACCATTCTGCCATGAAATTAGACACTCCTGAAGGAGTGGCTCCACACTCTCCGGCAAGCCTCCCCTGACCTCCCTGACTGGGTAATGTCCCCGAGCGGGCCCTGAGAGCATCCTTATTGCTCCTTTGTGACGTCACATCCATTTGGGTGATGATTTCATTACTGTCACCAAATTGTGATCTCCACGAGGGTGGGAGATGGCAATTTTTTGTTGAGTGAATGAATGAACAGAGACATCTTTTGTTTTAGCTTTTCTAGATGAGAGGAAGTCATCCATGATTAGACAGCCACAAGGATTTAATACCATAAAGGGGTTCCGAGGATTAACTTTATCCTCCGACTAAAAGGCTTCAGGTCAAGTTAATGAGCTACAAAACTCTAAAAGAGAGCTGGTTCACTTGATCCTAAAATGGTTTCTAAAAGATGCCACAGACTTTGAACTCTTCTACCTTCTTCCTTCCTTCATTTCAAACTGTGTGTTCCTTTCCTTAAGGTTCGCGCAGAAATTGCTGCATGTCCCCTAGGAGCTGTTCTCTTTTTCTACCAGAGTAACAGGAAGTTTACTGGGAATATGACTGCTCAGAATAAAGATGGCATATCCCAGGCAGTCTTGCAGCTAGATGTGATCAGATGGGGTTATATCCAGTGAGTTATACATACAGGTGTTGAGAAAGTTCATGGGACCTACCTGAGGAAATCATAGGGTTTGCACCTTTCCCCTCTTCTTTATCCCACCCACCTTGCCGCCCAGAATGCAAACGCCACCCATGTTGGATTCCGAGGTGGAGGTCCATGCCCTTGGGATGGGGAAGCTGTTAGTGAGAAGGAGCCCAAGTTCCTGAGGACTTCATGGAGCAGGACTGTCCTATCAGCCCTGGAGTGCTCACCCCCAGACTCTCACGTGAGAGAAAGATGAACCATTCCTGTGTGTCAGCCATTCAAATATAATCTTAACAGATACAAGTGGTCTCTTGAAGTCTGAAAACCTAGGAAGCCACTTGGTGGGGTGGAGAGGACCCTGAAGGCAGATCCAGAAGGCCCAGGTATCAGACTCCTGGCTCTGCATTCAGGAAGAGTGGGATGGGGGGCAAGTCCCTTGTCTTTCTACGTCTCTACTCTCTGTCTGTACCATGCAGGCCAAAATACTATCTGTCCATGACATGATTATTTATACAAAAAAAAAAAAAAAAAAAAAAGACAAAAACTCTACAAAAAAGCTAGTGTAATTAGTGAGGTTAGCAGTGGCACAAAATACAAGGTTGACATATGAAAATCCGTTGTATTTCTAATGAAACACCGGAAACTGAAATAAAACATACCGTTTACAATGGCATCAGAAATGCTAAATATTTGATGGGTAAATTTAACAAAAAAATGTGCAGAACTCTGCTGAGACAAATCAGAGATTTAAATAGAGAGATGTATCATGTTTATGGATCAGGAGATTTGATATTGTTCCTCATTCCCAAGAAAGCTAATCCTTCCAATTTTCAGTCCTTACATATTCTCATGCTCTCTTGGAGATTTACAAAGCATATTAACATATTTATGGTCTGCAAAGTCTCATAGAAAAGAAAGCTGCCCAACTTTGTTTAATCCAGCATTTCACAAATTTATTGGAGAAGTTCCCACCCCCAAGAGTGAACAATTTATATCCTAGGAAACTCGTGGACCTCGTTTTGAAATGTTATGCTAATAATGACAGGGCTTATGAGGGAGAACACAACCCAGGTCCTCCCCTCTGCAATGTACAACTGGTTCTTTGTTTTCTTTAAAGCACATAGACATGGAACAATTACTCAAAGATTTTAAGCTGACCTACTGACAGAGGAGGAGACAAAGAAAGCTTATGATAATGTAAGGTCTTTCTAAAGGAAGGCTTCGGTCAACTGATGAAACACGTCATCCATCTGTCTACACATCCATCCATCCATCCATCCAATAAATGTTTATTGTGCAACTACTGTTTGTTGGCCTTGGGTTACGTGCCTTACAGAATATCATAAAGGGCACAGCGTCTGTCTATGATACAGGTCAGATTTGAGATAATTTCATTCAAAAATTGCTATTGTGACCTGCGAGAAGAACCATGAATTATTCTCTTAGAATCATTGGTCTGGGGACAGTTCTGCAGAAGGCACTGGGTTGGACACTGACGCATGTGAGCTGGTGAGGGCACCACATGAGCAAAGGAGATAGGTTGTCCAGGAACATTCCTCTTTTATCTTCCACTTGCATAGAAGACTCCAGACTGTTCTATAATCTTTGCTTCTTATAACTGTGGTTAACAGATCACTTTACATATGTTTTAATGGTTTCTTACATGTAAATTTCTCCCCCAAACACTTGTTTAGTTTGGGAAACAATGCATTTAAAGTTGGGAGGGAGGCTTTTTTTTTCTATTCTAGAGAATTTAGATTTCACAGGATAGCCGGGTTGGGCTGATTGAAAGCGGCTCCAATCCTCCACCCCTCCCTGTACCCAAGCCCTTTGCAATGGAATCATGCACCCCTCCCAGTGAGAGGTGGGGTCTATTTCCCCACCTTCTGAACCTGGGCAGGCCATGACTTACTTTGGCCGAAAAAATGAGGCAGTAGTGACAGTGTGTCAATTTTGAGCCTAAGCCTCTAAAGACTTGGACTCTTTCACCTTGTTTTTTTTTTTTTTCCTTCTGTCTCCTCTAAGGGGACAGCCTTGGCTGGAATGCTAGCAAGAGGTGAGGGGCAAGTGGAAGATGAGACACGTGGGGAACCGAGGTTATCCTACGCCAGCTGACAGGTATGGGAGAGCCAAGCCAAGGCCCGCAGAGCCACCTCATCCACCATAGCTGACCAGGGATGCAGGAGAGAATCCAGCCAGACCAGAGAAACCATCCAACTGACTGATCTGTAGACCCATAAACAAGAATATCCGTCTGCTGTGTGAAGCCGCTGAGTGTTGCTACAGCTACAGTCTGTTATGCAGCACTGTTTATGGTGATTAGAAGTAACAAAAAGACCTTGTAGAGGATTCAGAGACTACAGGTACCAAAATAGAAATACAACTTGGAATCCTGTTCTCCTGCTTCATTTTTAAATATTTTTATTGATTTCAGAGAGGAAGGGAGAGGAAGAGAGAAATAGAAACATCAATAATGAGAGAAAGTCATTGATCAGCTGCCTCCTGCACAGTAGGAGATCCTACTGGGGATCGAGCCTGCAACCCAGGCATGTGTCCTTGACCGGAATCAAACCCAGGACCCGAAGGCTGACATTCTATCCACTGAGCCAAACCCACTAGGGCCTGCTTCATTTTTTTAAATATCCAACTTGCACCTGCCTTTCAATGCTTCATTCAAATACTATATAGTTTCAAGAACCCTAATTCTATTCCCCTCCACTTAAATAATCATCTCTCCTCCCACTGACCTCTCACTGCCCTTTCTCTCCCCTTCTCTTTTTGGAAGTTAGCACTTATGGTCTCAAATTATAGCCATTTGTATCCATGTCATTCCTTTCTACTGGATTCTAAACCAATGCTTTCAAACTGTCTGTGACCAAGAACCACTTTGCTCTAATTTCCCATTCGTTGCAAACCAAACCGTCGAGGTAGGCAGAATTCTAAGAATGAGCCCCAGGGAGCCTCATCCGCTTATGCACTCCCCTCCCCTTCGGGTGTGGGTGGAACCTGTGAATACGATGAGCCAGTCCTGGGAATGCGAGGCACAGTATTTCTTCTCCTTATGGACTCTGCAATGGACTCAGAGAAGCTCAGTAGCTTGCCAAGATCAGTGTCGATAGGCAGTGGGCCTGTGTTCCTAACCACACTTTGGCAAGGTGAAGGGGTCTTCTCCCAGCTCATACCATTTCCCTGTCCCTTCAGCATCCTGCCTATCAAAGCACCAGGTTCAATTTTGCCTGAAATGGCTGCACAATGCACCTTGAAACATTTCCCTGTCAATGCAACCCGGAGGAAGCAATCCAAGGGTGGCCTGTTTCCTGTCCCCCTGAGTCTGGGTGACACTGAGCGGTGCACAGCTCATCCTCCCCGGCTGCCGGCCCACAGAGTATGTCTGCAGCTACAGCGGCGAAAGCAGCAGCCTGTGCCACAGGACTAGACACCCGCCTCCCTCATTCCTTTGCTAAATCGAAGGCAAGCATAGGACGGGAGAAGTGGGAGGGGCCTGAGGGGAGTCACTTAATTCTGTTATTTTCCAACTATATTCAATGGATCCCTTCCTGAGGCTGCAACTGGTGGCAGGGGAGTGAGTCCTGGCAGGAGGGGCGCCGACTTCTTCTTTGTCATATATTCAGTAGGCTTTCAATTCAGATTACATGACAAGCCCAAACCGGTTTGGCTCAGTGGATAGAGCGTCAGCCTGCGGACTGAAAGGTCCCAGGTTCCATTCCGGTCAAGGGCATGTACCTTGGTTGCGGGCACATCCCCAGTGGGGTGTGTGCAAGAGGCAGCCGATCGATGATTCTCTCTCATTGATGTTTCTGACTCTCTATCCCTCTCTCTTCCTCTCTGTAAAAAATAAAAATTATATATATATATATATATATATATATATATATATATATATACACAATACACACACACACACACACACACACACACACACATATATATTTTTAAAAAGATTACATGATAAGTGTTCCAATGCTTAAAAACAAAAGTATGAAAATCAATGATCGAAGCCAAACCCTTCCTTGTACCTATCATTTGATTTGCAATTCTAAAAATAAAAAAGGCACATGGTGAAAGAATCACAAAGTCAAAGGAGTATATACCATGAAAGAGAAATCTTTCCTTACTCCCAACCCCTAGCCCCACTCTATGGATATCCACGATTAACAGTTTCATGAGTGTTCCTTCCAGACTTTTTGATAAGAAAACTGGCCCCCGGGGCTGACTTGTCTGAGATTACTCAGCCGGGGCTATTTATGGATGTTACGCTTCAGACACTTCTCTCTTCCTTTAGAACGTGCATGTCTTAAATGTTTCCACAGATTGCAAACTCTCTCCCCCATCCACCTGCAGCTGCGAAAACCACACGTTATGCATCTTCTGGCCTCACTCACTGAACAGGAAAATGTCAAGTCTTTTCTGTGTGACCATATTTCCCCATGGCCTTTGCATCATATGGTGAAGAAAGCAGGATCACATTCTCCACTGCCCAGCGTTCCAGCCAGGAGCAGCGGCTGTGAAAGTATGTGCTCAGCATGGTGTCTGGGCCGGTGGAGGGTCTCAGGCTGGAAACAGAGTCCTGGGAGGGGCAACCCCTGGGCATCCTTGGCCTCAGGAGACCCGCCAGCAGCTCAGGTGCTCTCTGGGTGCACTGCCCACCTCCCCATGGTCTCCTGGCCCCAAGCTGCTGTCCTCGTTCCCAACCTTCCTGCTTGCTTGCTGTGCCTCTGTCGTTCTGCGGGCATTCCCCACCTGCAGCCCCTCTTCCTGCCTGCCTTCACCTGCACCATTTCCAGGCCGAGCCCACTTCCTGCCTGGCAGCAGAGAGTATACAGAGGGCAGGGCACCCAGAGCCTCCTTCTTTCCTAGACAAGGCCCAGCAGGCCAACATTTACCGGCCTTCCTATGAGCCAGACTACGCTAGGCAATTTACAGGCCTTATCCTCACAAGTCTCAAAGGTGGCACTATTATTATGGTCCCATTATATAGACCGAATAGGAAACCGAATAGGAAGTGGTAGATGGCACAGGAACTTAGAGCTGGATAACGCAAGGCAGGGGAGGGAATTCTTCAAGTTACTACAGCTGAAGAGTTGCTCTTGACCTCGAGGCCTCTGATGTCACGCCCGCCCATTACACTGCCCACAGCATGTTCCTGAATGGACAAACCACCTGCTGTACGCCAGGCAGGCTATGAGCAACTCCCCTCCCTATTATGCAACTTGAAGTGGACTGTGAGCATAAGAGAAGGCCCTAGGTCTGTGAGGAAATTAATCCCACATTACTTGTCAGCAGAGGTGCAGACTCCCTGCCGTTGCCTAGGTTACCTGCCTGGAGCTAAAGCCACTGCCGACACTCCCCTATTTACCTTAATCAGTCAGATTGGCTTGGCTCCCTCTGGAGGGGTGCACAGACTTCACCACGCCCCCAGGATAAGCAAGGAATTTGGGGAGCCCTTCTTGGGGAAATGACTGAAGTACTTACTGCAGGCAGGTGGCCCTGGAGGCCAGTGTGGTCACCAAAAAGGTGACAGAGGGGCCTCCTGGAATCAGGGTGTGAAAAGAGAGCCTTGCTGTCAATGGTGTTTTTGCCAAGAAATTTCAACTGTCACTCAGAAGGCTAAAATACACCACCAGGCAGGGCATAATTACAGGGTGTATGATGCAGGCTATTCCCAAGGACGGCGTGAGACCTGAGGAAACAGCTGTCTCATATGTGAAAGGCCCCGTTCCGTGTTTCGTGTTTTTAAAAATTACACAAGAAGGAGGCAGAGGAGTGATGAAGCCGGTCTTCACAGTGCAGAGGGCTCAATTTCTTTCTTTTAAAATAAATATATTTTTATTGATTTCAGAGAGGAAGGTGGGGGGGGGGAGGGAGGGAGGGAGGGAGGGAGGGAGGGAGGGAGGGAGGGAGGGAGGGAGGGAGGGAGAGAGAGAGAGAGAGAGAGAGAGAGAGAGAGAGAGAGAGAGAGAGAAAGGGTGAGAGAGAGAAACATCAATGATGAGAGAGAATGGAATGCCTCCTGCACATCCCCCCACTCCTCTTACTGGGAATTGAAGCTGGAACCCAGGCATGTGCCCCGACTGGGAATCAAACCCTGACCTCTTAGTTCATAGGTCATTGCTTAACCCGGCTGGGTGAGGGCTCAAGTTCTAAGAAACATGCTCTGTCAGCTGACCTGAGTCTGAGCATGGGCTCTACAGGCATTTCTGCCTTTCAACTCCTTCCTCTCGTTATGTGCGTTTTAGTTTCCTATAAGAGTCACTCATGGTCGGACATGAGGCACTTATATCGTCAGGGCTCAAAGAACACAAAATTTACAGGCATATTAACTTCAGCTTTCCACCAGACAGAAATGGACACATAAAAGAGTCAGAACCCCCACACACACCCTTGGCCTTGGAAGGCTTAAGTGCAGCAAAATCATCTAAAGAAGCCCATGACTCTACTGTTAAACCTCACGCTAAGCACGACCTTCTCAATACAGAGCCCCACCCTCGTTTACAGGAATTAAATATTTGTCCAGGCTATTGTTTCTTCAGTCACACCATTACTCCAAGTTATCCCTCTCTTTCATTTTTTAAAGGTACAGAGTGAGCAACATACGTTGTTCCCACTGACCACTTAATGTCCCAGGAGCTGTGATTTCACACGTGACCCTGAGCAGGCCAGGCCTCAGCTTCTTCATCTGAAGAAGGGGGAGGATAAGGGCTGCCCGGACTACTTCATCACTATAACGAGGCTCAGAAAGGACCGGGAACATGAAAACACTTAGTGACAATGAAGGGCCAGACGGGTGGGAGCGGTCATCGCCATCTTCTGAGGATGTGAAATCACTCTGCCCATCTTATCTGTAACACGCCTGGTGAGTCCGTGAGTCCAGGCCACCTCCAGCCTGACCCTTGTTCTTAGGCAAAATGATGCTAAGTTTGGTTAAGTCTGTAACTGTTACCCAGTCACACAACTAGACTGGAGCTGGAAAAAAAGTCTGCAGTGTTCGGTGGGCCGCAATGCCAATAAACGACCCTGCTCCCAACCTCTGAAAGGGCCTCATGAATGAAATCCTCAGGAGGAGGGACCTAGTCCCTCCCGAGGTGCTTGGCTAGCTTTGCTTTGGTGGTGGGATCTGCCCATCGCACTACTGCATGTGCCATCTGGCCTTGCTAATAACTGCTCAAGCTGCAACCTTCCTACTCAAGTTACCATGTTATAAGCAATTACTTGGCTCTGTGCAAAAATGTTAATTTCATGCTTGGTAAACACATCTCTTGTAAAAGACCAACCTGCCTATAAAAATTGCTTTTTTGACATCCCTAAGATAATCTTTAGGGGAAATAAAAGGAAAAAAGAGAGGGAGAGAGAGGGTATCCTCTTAATCCCTTTCTACAACCTTCTTTCTCTTGAGCCTTTTTTTTTAAGTGACAAAAAGAAGTATTGAGAGAAAGGTTCACCAGGAGGCAGAGAAATAGCCACATCAATGAAGACTAACTTCTAAGGAGGCTAAAACCCTTGCAAGTTCAGTGTGCACTTTCAATTAGGTAGAAGGAGTTTGGGAAGACTGTGAATGTCACACCTTCAGGCCGCCTGACCTTAGCATTTTAGAGTGAGAGCCCTTAGCGATGATTTGATCTGAACATCTCATGCTGCGGGCGAGGTCAATGCTGGGGTCAAGATTCCAACCCAAAGACTGTGCGTTCAGGCAGGATGTGGCCCCATGGCAGAGAGGAAATCTAAGTCGTTTTTCTAAAAGTTGAGGAGAGTGACTCCTGTCCTCCTCTTCCCCAGTGATCCCTACAGAGCTGTGTGCTCCTGACACCTGCCCCTGGAACAAGAAGCCACTGAAGCAGCAGACGGCACAAGTCAAGTCCAGAAGCATTTCTTCAACATCTTTATCTTCAACATTCATCTCAGATCTCAAGTCTTACTTTCCATGCTATCATATGGATGTCTGATTTTAACTATTTTAAAAATACATATTTTTTATTGATTTCAGAGAAGAAGACAGAGGGAGACAGAAATATCAATAATGAAAAAGAATCACTGATCTGCTGCTTCCCGCGTGCCCCATAATAGGGATCAAGCCCACAACCTGGACATGTGCCCTGAGCGGGAATTGAACTATGACCTCCTGTTTCACAGGTCAACACTCAACCACACCGGCTAGACATAACTTTATTTTAATGTAAAAATGTCTCTTTCCTGTGTATGTATGAAAGCCCATATATAGGCAAAGATCCAATTAACTACAATATTAGCAGATGCTAAGCTCTTAACAAGGGACCAAAGGCCAGGCAGGGAAAGACAAGATCAATTATAATTTGGTGCAAGGTTCTCCAGAAAATGGGTAAGGTTTTTTGTGTGTGTGTTTGTTTTTTTAATGATAGTCCTTATTCTTATTTTCCTGGCTATAGGTTATTTGGAAAAGAGAAAAGCACAAAGAAGAAAACTTAAACCCCCTACAGCAAACTGGGTAAAGGGTAAACAGGATCTCTCTGTAGTATTTTTTACAACTGCATGTGAAATATGCAATTATCTTAAAATAAAAAAAAAATAATTTAGAAAATCCTCCATAATCCCAGCACCCAATCATAGCCACTGCTAATAATTATGTGGTGACCCTTTTTTTAATCTTGTTTCAATGGGCATGTCTGCAATCTGAAGACCTAAATGGAGTTCTGGAACCGGTTTTCTTCACCTACCATTGTGTCAAGATAAATTTCCCGTTATTAAAAGTTCTTTGAAAGTATTTTCAAAGGGTATATTATATTCTAATACATGGATGAATCATTTCTCTTACTGCTGGACGTTTAATTGCTTCCAATTTTCCACTATTAAATTTTTTTCATGTTACACATATTTTAATATGATAAAAATTCTCTTTTTAAGTTTCAATAAACATCTCACATTTCTGACTACCTCTTCAGGCTGGACTCCCAGAAAGAAAATTCCTGGAACATTTTTTTTTTTAAGGTTCTCATTGCATCTTAACAGAATTCTTTCTGTTGAGAAAACGAGGTGGGCAACATTTGTTGTTGTTCAATGAGGATGGAAAATGTCTCCATAGACAAACTCCACGAAACTGCAAAGTGCCTAATTGGTGATTTTTAAGTACAGGACCATCTGGGAGAAGGCAAGAAGGTCCAAGAAAAAAAGAAAGCGCAGAAGATGCCGGTGTGCATAAACACCTGTACCCACTGCCTCCCACAACCACATCAAAATTACAACTAAAATACAGAACAACCATCATCAAGAACCACTGGAAAGGTGGCTGAATGGAAGAACTACAACTAGAGAAGTAAAGAAGAAAGCCCACTGAGACTGGTAGGAGGTGCAGAGGCGCAGAACGGGCTGGTCTGCACCCACATGGGCCGCTTTTTTAATCAGGAGGGAGATTGTTTCTGTAGAGGACGCCCGGAGGAGCAAGGAAGGGGTTCTGGCCCCACACCAGACCCCAAGCCCAGGGTCCCAGAGCTGGGAAAAGAAGTCCCTACAGGCAGTAAGAACTACAGGCTATAAAAACCAGTGCATATTGGGGCTCAGTGACACAGAGGCTGCTGGAGACCCAGCTGTTCCTCTTAAAAGGCCAGCACCATAAACTGAACTTATAAAGTCCCGCTTCCTCTGAGCTTCAGCACCAGGGCGAGGCTTTGGGGGACCCAGACATATACAAGGAGGAAATGGATTGTCTAGCATTGGGACAGGAACTTGGGAGTGGCTTTCTCCCAGATGGAGGTGCTCACAGGGATCATTGTTCCTATACTGGGACCTCCCTGGTTACAGGGCTGACTGGCAGCCATTTCTGTTTGCTCCGCCCTAGTGATTCCTTAAGACACGGCCTCATCCAACTTACAACCCCATCCAAGCTGCTTGCAATGGCTTTTGCGTATCAATGGCCTGTCCCCAGGCTAAAATCTCTCAAAAAAGCTGCAGCTGGGTCAGGGAGCCCAAACTTATTAATAAAGGCCCAAGACCTGGAACCAGCACAAGCCTGCCTTGTTGCATTTCTGGGCCTCATCTGGGCACTTCCAAACCTGATACAAAGAGGAAAAATCTGCTTATCTCTCTGTAGCTCTTCCCTGGAGATGCTACCCAGTGGTCAGTGACAGATGATACCATATTCCAACTCTACACATCCATAAGCAACACACTCATGGGGCAGACTCAGTGAGCACCAAAGCCCCACTGAAGCAAGTCTTCATAGGGGTGTCTTCTGCACAGCAGTTCTCCCACTATAGTTGCAGCTGGTCCTCACAGCCAATTGGCCTGGAGGTCAATTCTGCCAGTGACACCAACAGCAATCAAGTCTCAACTACAAGACTGTGCTTTCAGCTCAGAAAGGGGTGCACCTAGAGCTCCCAGCTCAGATGATTGGGAGACTGAGCCACTGAGCCCTATCAAACACCTACTACACAAGGCTACTCTATGAACTCAAGGAGACATAGCAGCTCTACCCAATACATAGAAACAAACACAGGGAAGCAGCCAAAATGCAGAGACAAAGAAACATGCCATAAGTGAAAGAAATGGAAGAAAGCAAACTACTGGATATAGAATTCAAAACCACGGTTATAAAGTTACTCAAGAATCTTCCAGAAATCTCAAAAAAATGAAAAAGAACCAGTCAGAAATTAAGCATACACTGACTGAAATAAGAAATAATATACAGGGATTCAACAGTAGAGTAGAGGATTCTGAGAATCAAATAAATGATTTGAAATATGAGGGAGCAAAAAATACCCAATCAAAAGAGCAAAAATAAAAAATAAAAAAATATGAAGACAGTGTAAGGAGCCTCTGGGACAACTTCAAGTGTACCAACATTCACATTATGGGGGTAGGTGCCAGAAGAGAGAGAGTAAGATACTGAAAACCTACTTGAAGAAATAATTACAGAAAACTTCCCCTACCTGGTGAAAGAAATAGATTTACAAGTCCAGGAAGCAGAGAGAGTCCCAAACAAGAAGAACCCAAAGAGGACCACATGAAGATACATCATAATTAAATGCCAATGGCTAAAGACAAAGAGAGAATCTTAAAAGCAGCAAGGGAAAAGCAGTTAGTTATTGACAAGGGAATGCCCATTTGACTGTCAGCTGATTTCTCAACAGAAACTATGCATACCAGAAGGGAGTGGCAAGAAATATTCAAAGTGATGAATAGCAAGATCTACAACCAAGATTACTCTACCCAGCAAACTATCATTTAGAATTGATGGTAAAATAAAGAGCTTTACAGACAAGAAAAAAGCTAAAGGAGTTCATCACCATCAAACCAGTATTACATGAAATGTGGAAGGGTATTTTTTAAGAGGAAGGAGAAGAAAAGTAAGATAAAAAATATAAACAACAAAGTTGCAACAAATACATACCTATCAACACTTTAATCTAAAAATAAAAATAATTCTTGGGGGGGAAGGAAGACAAAAATCATACACCTATGGATGAGGGGCGGCAGGGGAGGGAGGAGGTTACGGGCAAAGGGTGGGGTGGAAACCAGGTGGAGGGGATCTATGGGAAGAAAAAAGAGAATCAACTGTAATAATCTGAACAATAAAGAGTTATTAAACATAAAAAAATATAAATAAACAAATAAGAAATCTAATGAACAGAATAAACTGGTGAATAAAATAGAATCAGAGGCATAAAAATGGAACAGACTGACGATTCTCAGAAAAAGGGGGAGTGAGGGGGCAGGAGGAGATTAAAGAAAGATCTTAGCCCTAGCTGGTTTGGCTCAGTAGATAGAGCGTCAGCCTAGAGACTGAAGGGTCCTGGGTTCGATTCCAGTCAAGGGTACATGACTGGGTATGGGCTCGATCCGCAGTAGGGAGCATGCAGGAGGCAGCCAATCAATGATCCTTCCTCATCATTGATGTTTCTATCTTCCTTCCTCTCTGAAATCTATAAAAAATATATTAAAAAAACAAAGAAAACAAAAAACAAAGATCTTATATGCATTACCTATGGTCACAGACAAAAATAGGGTGGTGAGGACATCTGTAATAATATCAACAATAAAGATTAAAAAAAAAGAAGGTCCAGGAAACCCACAAAACCACCTGCCTGCAAACTAGGGTGGGGGCCTCACCCACCTGTCATGCTTTCCTCACATCTCAATGCAAAACGATATTTGAAGAGAGACGCACTGAACCAGGACATATGGGACTGTCTTTTGTCAAAGGAGGCTGTTCACTCTTCTCCTAGGAGGGCAATAACTGGGGAAATATGCATAAACCATTGCTGCTAGGATATAAACAGCATGAAATTATCCAAACTTGGAGCCATTAAAGATGCGCATTGTGAATTTAGAATCAAAACACTCTATAAATTCATAGCAAATCTGCGCATTGAAAAATCAGCCCACAGACTATAAAAGCAGTTGGTTCAAAGGCTTTTGCCAATGCTCCTGACTCTATTTCCTGGGTGGCACGGGCGGTGAGAGCAGAAGGTTTCCCTTGTGGAAGGCCTCGTGGACAATCATGAAAACGATGAAGCTCCAGGTCCTTCCCAGGTCTGACGTTCTCCATGATTGGTTTTACCATTTATTCTGGAAGGGATGTGGTCAAGCCCTCCCTCATGTCTCAAGACTGCCTGAGACCCTGCTGATCTTTCTATACTTGGGGGAACAGGACAAGGAACAAGGAATTTGACAAATTACCAAAAGGCTCTGTAATATAAATATTGCCAACACGGTAGAATGTGCACAGTTTGGAAAATCAACTGAGAACTCTCTCTCCTCAGAAATTATGCTTGCTGGCTATTTTAGTGGTTTTCCTTGGAGAAGAGAGAACGTTTCCCACTGCCATACCTCTCCCCACCCTAGGAATGAGGTCAGGAGGGAGCTGGGACTGGTGGCCAGCTTGTGTCATTTCAGGTTCACTGGAGGTCAGAAGAAACCCTCCCCTTAGACAGGTGACACATGGGCCCACAGTGTTTGGCTGTGAGGTTCCGGCACTCCCTGAGAACAGCTAGCTGGTCCGGTACTGCCCAGAAATGGAATTACTTCCCCCTGCGGAAGGCTGAAACAGTACTACTTGCTTAGTCTCGTCCTGGACCGAGACTAAAGGGTCAAGGTGGAAAGCCAAAACGCCTTTCAACTTGTCTCTGTCCCTTGGTATTCTAACATTTCCACCTGTGACAGAAGATATATATGTATATATTTGGTCACTCAGATGACCAAAACAGGTATCTTAGATATATTTGGTCTTTGTCCTCAATTCCTGGCTCAGAGCTCCCAAACCCTTTGGAATTTCCTAAATGAGAGCAACAACGGTGTCTCTTGTTATGTTACTGAGATGACTTTTGGACCTCACCTAAGGCTGACGGACAGTGGACCTACCAAATGGTTAGAGGATTGGACCTTTCAGTCCCATCCTGATTTCGGGGAGGGGAGAAGGGTTTGAGGCTGAATCAATGACTTAGTCCATCAAGACTACTCAGTAAAGCTACCATAAAACCCACAGGACAGCTGAAGGGCCCTTTTTAAAGAGCTTTTATGTTGAGGAACCAGAATGCTTATACATGCCACTGCTTACACACACTGGAACTGGGTCCAGGAACCCCATTCACCAATTTACTGTCTTTCAAAAATCTTATATACCAACTTATTATTTTGAACAATTTCAGTAGAAAAGCTGCAAGAGTAATAAAAACCAGTAAACTCTACACCTAGGTTTACCAATTATTACTATTTTACCACATTTGCTCAATAACCTATCTAAACATTCTTGTTGCTGAATCATGTGAAAATAAACTGCAGAAGTCATGATACTTCACCACTAAGCACACATCTCTCAAATAAAAGGACATTCTCCTACCTAACCACAATTCCATTATCATGCTGACATAAACTACAGAGTGGGGCAAAAGTAGGTTGACAATCATTCATATGGAAAATAATACAATAATAAATAATAAATAATAATACAAGAATAAACTGTTTCATGTATTCACAACTGTAAACCTACTTTTGCCCCACGCTGTATTATCAAATATACACTCCATGTTCAAATTTCCTTCTTGTCCTCCAAATTACTTTTTTTTTTTTTTCCAAAAAAGAACAATTTATTGATTTTTAGAGAGAGAGGAAGGGAGAGAGATAGAGAGAAACATTCATGTAAGAGCGCAACATTGATCGGTTGCCTCTTTCATGACCCCTATGGGGAATCGAGCCCGCAACCCGGGCAGATGCCCTTAGCGGGAATTAAACAAGCAACCTTTTGATGTCCAACCAACTGAGCCATACCAGCCTGGGCCAAATTACTTTATACCTATTTTTTTAAATGACATAGTTCACATAACATAAAATGTACAATCCAGTAGTTCTTAGTATTCTCGGAAAGTTATGCACTCTTCATCACTAATTCTAAATCACTGTCATCACCGCAACAACAAAAAAATCCCTGTACCGTTATCAGTCATTCTCCCTCCCCTAGCCTTGGAAACCACTAGTCTATGCTCTGTCTCTATGGAGTTGCCTATCCTGGACATTTCAAATCAATGGAATCATATAATATGTGGCCTTTTGTGTCTGGTTTCTTTCAGGTAGCATCATGTTCCAAGGTTCATCCATGCTGTAGCACTACATTCCTTTTTATGGGTGAATATGCTCTTCCATGGTATGGATACACCACATTTGGTATATTCATTCATAATTTGATAGACATTTGGGTTGTTTCAACCTTTTGTCTACTATGAATAGTGCTGCTACTATGAACATTCACATAAAAGTTTTGGTGTGAACATGTTTTTTCATTTCTCTTGGGTGTACACTGAGGAGTGGAATTGCTGGGTCATATGGTGACTCTGTGTTGAACCTTTTGAGGAACTGCAGACTGTATTTCAAAGCAGCTGTACCATTTTACAGGCTCACCAGCACTGTATGAAAGTTCTGACTTCTCATCCTCACCAGCACTTGTTATTGTCTGTCTCCTAATTGTTTTTATTGCTGAGCTGGTTTCTCCCCTTACACCAGAATCTAATCAATGTTTCTGGACATTTACTATCATTCGTTTCCATTTCTTTAATCTGGACCAGTTCCCAATCTGCTTTTGCCTTTTCTGATGTTAACATTAAAAGAATAAAAAGAATCCAACCGCTGAGACCGGTTTTGCTCAGTGGATAGAGTGTCAGCCTGAAAGGTCCCAGGTTCGACTCTGCTCAAAGGCATGTACCTTGGTTGTGGGCACATCTCCAGTAGGGGGTATGCAGGAGGCAGCTGATCGATTTTTTTCTCTCTCTCACTGATGTTTCTAACTCTCTATCCCTCTCCCTTCCTCTCTGTAAAAAATCAAATATATATATATATATATATATATATATATATATATATATATATATTTTTTTTTTTTTTTATTTTTTTTTTTTATTTTTTAAAGAATCCATCCGATATGGCTCGGTGGTTGAGCATCAACCTATGAAGCAGGAGGTCATGGTTCGATTCCTGGTCAGGACACATGCCTGGGTTGCGGGCTTAATCCCCAGTGTGTAGGGCATGCAGGAGGCAGCTCAATCAATGATTCTCTCTCTTATCATTCTTGTTTCTATCTCTCTCTCCCTCTCCCTTCCTCTCTGAAACCAATAAAAATATATTTTTTTAAAAGAATCTAGTTCAGAGAAGAGATTCATCCATGATTCTGGTGGGTCCTGCAGCACCATTCCCTTGTCCATCGTACAGGCAGCTCGGGAGTACTGACGGTATAGCCTCCAGGGCGATAACCACCTTAGCCTGTAAGAGTTCTGGCTGGAGGCCAGCTTAGTGCCAAGCAAAATGTCGTGCCTTTTAACTGAGGAATGTTTCCCAACATCTTAATGCTTCTGTTCAGGAGCAGTAGGGAGCTCAGGGGAAGGATGGCGGGTCAGGCAGAGTGGAGGAGAGCAGGTCTGAGGGGCACCAGGGAACCTGGGCGCCGGCCTCAAAGTGGCCCTCGGTGACGCCGGCCCAGCCAGGCTGTCCTGGGTGTCGGAGTTAATTGGGGTCGCTGAACTACAACAAGGAATAGCACTGGAGAATAAAGCCCACCCGGGTAATGAGCTCTGACACGTATCACATCTCAGATTGTAGCTAATTAAATACTCCACAGCTTCTCTCACAGGAATGAAGACTTAGAGCACGGGGCTGAGGGGGGCAGGTCAGGGAACCTGGGGCCTAGTCCTGGCTTAGCTGCGGGTTCCCTATAGAAAGTCAATGTCTCTGGGCCTCTCCCTAATCCATAACACGGGGGGAGAAGAACGCATGGGAGGTTTCTCTAAACATCAGGAGTCTCTCGTTCTAGGCAGGATACTGTCAGTTCCTGTTACTGAACAACTCAGCTGCATTCTCATCGAAGGGAAGTCATAGGAAGAAGAGCTCAACGCAATGAAGCGAAAGCCTCCGAGGTCACCACTGCTAGTAATTCACACCAACTATCCCTCCACATTTCTGCAACCTCGTGGCTCTTCTGCATGTTATCTTACTTGGCCCCACAAGGAGTAGAAAGGGCCAAGTTCCCCTTCTCATTTTACAGATGGAGGTCCACAGATCTGAGGTTAACTCACTCATTCCTGAATAATTATCACGAAGCATCCCTGTGCCAGGTGCTGTACTACATAGGTAGGAATTTTTCCCCTTGAGCTTTCAGTTGAGCAGGAAAGACAATTAAATAAGCGACGACAAAATGTAGGCAGCACTAGGCTGAGGGTACTGCAGGGAGTCCATGCAGAGGCCCTAACGGGGGCTAAGGTTCTGCCTCAGGTGTCATTCACAGAGGGCAGGACTCTTTGGCTGTGGGAGAGACATGCCTCACGTAGTGAGATTAAAACTCTTTCCTGGGGCCTGCTTGGCTGGTGAACACTTTCCCTAGGAACTGAATCAGAGCTACAGATGAATGAACTGCAGTGACTGAGGGACTCAGCTCCTAGACACAAGAAGTCAGGGCGAGCCCTAACCAGTTTGGCTCAGTGGACAGAGTGTCGCCTGCGGACTGAAGGGTCCCAGGTTTGATTCTGGTCAAGGACATGTACCTTGGTTGCAGGCACATCTCCAGTAGGGGCTGTGCAGGAGGCAGCTGATCGATGTTTCTCTCTCATAATATTTCTAACTCTCTATCCCTCTCCCTTCCTCTCTGTAAAAAAATCAATAAAATATATTAAAATAATAATAATAAGAAGAAGAAGAAGCAGCCAGGGCAAGACTCCCAGGGGATCTGAAGCTTTGGGTGACCTCCTGAATATACTTCACCAGCAGCCTGTGGTGCTGCTGGACAGCGCCAAGAGTGCGGTCCCTCTCCTCTGGGCCTCTGTTTCCTGGTCTCCCCCTCCCCTTCTGTGGATAGGATGAACTAACAATTGCTCTTTAGCTCAAATCTACGTATGAACCTTCAAAATGTTCTAGCTTTCTCCATGAAAAGCCAAAGACAAACCATGAGTTGATGAGTTTCAATGGTGTCTCATAAAATGAAATTCACAGCATATAGGAAACTTTACTGACCTCTGACGTCAAATTCTTCAAGGCTGATTGGCTGGACACTAAATAATGCCCCCCCCCCCCTTTCTGACCCACCCTCACACTCTTGCAGTTAATAGGGCCATTCCATAGCTCATCCCATGTGTGTGAGGGAAAGAGAAAAAGGGAAGAAGGGAGGGAGGGAGGGAGGGAGGGAGGGAGGGAGGGAGGGAGGGAGGGAGGGAGGGAGGGAGGGAGGAAAGAGAGTGGCTGGTGTCTACGCTTTCTGCAGAGGCCGGTTCAAAAAGCAATATTTATACATTCCCTTTAAGCTGACATTGCATAAGATCTATTACCAGTTAATTAAATTGTAACCGTTTTATACATTGACTTCTGGTTGTGATCAGCATCTAAATTTACAGATCCACGAGGCTGCATTGACTTGAGTGAAGAAGCTAAATAATATTCACTTAAAAGAGCATTAAATTGTGCAGAACCATCATGAGCAGTCAATAAAGGCTTCACGTTAAACAGAATTTAAGGAGATGGTATTTGCTACTTTACTCCCTTGAGAAGCATATGCCTTGAAAAGTTATTTCCTATCCTTGAGCTCCCTGCCACTACCGTGGTTTTGACAGTATTCTGATTTGTTTAAAATGAACACTTACAAAACTTCATTAGAGGTATCTGCATTCATCCAAATGGGGGTGCGTCCCGGGTCGGGAAGGGAAAAGAATCAGGAGACTAATTAAGGAACAAAGGCTCAGCCAGAAAACACCGTTCCAGAGGCAGAATCTCCTCTGCCAGGATCGGGCAGAGGACTGGCTGCGCCAGCTCCAGCCTCCACAGCCTAATCCTCCCTCCTCAGCGAGAAGCGCACAGACAGTGTCTGGAATAGTAATGTAATTATGGACAGCCCAAACCCCTCATCCATGAAGGACAAGAATTCGGAGTCTTTCAGCTATGGGGAGGAGAATCAGAGGGCCAAAGGGTGGCTCTCGCCTTGGGCGGGGTGGTGAGAACTGTCTGTCTCTGTTTTTTCCTCTAGAGCTGGGGTGGGGAGCCTTTTTTCTGCCAAGGGCCGTTAGGATATTTATAAACAGCATGCATGGGCCACACAAAATCATCGACTTAAAAATCAGCCTGCTGTATGTGGTCAAATATTTAATGAACTCACCCCTCATGCCTTGGTAGGGCCAGACCAAATGATTTCTCCGGCCGGCCGTTCCCCTCCCCTGCTCTGAAGTATGTGTGCTTCTCAGAAGAAAAGGAACTGCTTTTGACCAACACAGGATAGCTAATTAGGTCAAAGTGGGGGCTGCACTCACTCAGAACACAAACCAAATATCCTCAAATATCTTATCCCCCAAAAGTAAACTTGTTGGGGGATGTTCATGTTTCATCCTTGGATCTAGATTATAAAGCTCTCACTTTTCTGAAATAAAAGATGCAGGTTCATGGGCAGGGTTGTGTTTTATGAATTGTATACTCTTAGTTTTATTAGCACAGGGAGTGCTAAATAAATGTTTGCTGATTGGCATCAGTATGCTTCCTGTTGTTGAAGTTAAATTTAACTCCGCTAATTTCAATTGGGAAGAATACCATCTTGCAGAATATTCTGAGTGCAGCAACTTAGAGCACATGAATGTATCATAAAAACCAAAAGCCAAAACCACAGTCCAGAGCTATGATCTTCAAACAGCATTCCACAGGGGTGTAAGGGTCAGCAGACACAACTCACAACTTGGGTTGTGTTTGGGAGGGAGGGGTAAGAGGCTGCTGGGATGCTGTCCCATCTCATGTCCATTTCAATAAAAACAATTTACTTCTACCTGTTTTCTAAGCTAGAGTGTCACATAAAATGTCCATTGAAGAAAAATGAACCTACAACTGGGTATTCACATGGTTTCAAAGTGTCTCCCTACAAGACACTTATTAACTGCAAAGTGAAAAATAGTAATTTTACACAGGAGGAACCTGGCACACTATCACTGATAATAAGACATCAGGAACCTCCCATCTGATGCACTGAGAAGGGCAATGTCACTTCTGTGGTACTCTTGCCCAAATGTGTCAAACTAATCACAAGGAAACACCAGATAAACCCAAACAGGGGACATTCTACAAAAATAACTGGCTCCTCTTTCCGAAAGTGTCAAGGTCATGGAAAACAAAGAAAAGGCTGAGGAAATGTTACAGGTTGGAGGAGACTAAGGAGATATGACAACTGAATGTAATGTGAGATCCTGGAACCGAAGAAAGAACATTAATGGAAAACTGTGACAAGGTTCAGATAAGATCTATAGATTGGTTGATAATATTGTTTCATGGTCTAGATAATTGTACTACGACTGTGTGAGATGTTAACATTAGGAGAAGCTAGGTGAAAGGTATAAAGGACTATTTTTGCAACATTTTTGGTAAATCTAAAATTATGTCAAAATTAAAATGTTTAAAAAAAATTCTGATCTAAATAAAGTTTAAAAAAAAATCACCAACCAAGAGAAATATAATTGGACTTTTGACTTGATCTTCACCTAGGATAGAGCCAAGCCTCGTTGGGGGCCAACAACAATTAAACCTCATGATCAGCCTGGCTGGCATGGCTCAGTGGTTGAGCATCAACTTATCAACCAGAGGTAACGGTTCGATACCCGGTCAGGGCACATGCCCAGGAGGGGAGCTCCATTCTCAGTGTGAGGCATGCAGGAGGCAGCCAATCAATGATTTTCTCTCATCACTGATGTTTCTGTCTCTATCTCCCTCTCCCTTCCTCTCTGAAATGAACAAAAATATTTTAAAACACATCAAAGCTGTTAAGTTGTGAATGGCCATGAATAGCCAGCCCATAAAGTCCTGCACCTGCCTGGAAGAAAGAGTCCCAAAGGACAGGAAATAAAGATCATTCAGAGATGAGGAGGCTGACCATTCAGCACAAATGCCAGACAAGCACAGAAAACCCACATCCTCCTACATGACAGGATCATAGCTGCCATCAGTGAGCCAGCCAGTAAATGTCCCATTTACTTGGTGGTCAGTCCCACAATCTCCATCAATCTCTTCCCAGTGTGACTCCACACTGAGCAAGTCCCATAGCCTTTGGATTTATTTACAGAAAAATAATAGAATTCCTGTCCTCTCCAGCCTCCTAAGTTGGGTGTATGTGTGAACTGTAATGTTATTCATTTTTAAAAGCTTGACTGTCTGGTGTCTCTGGGTAATGCCCAATTATTCCCTAGAATAAAATAACAACCAAGTGGTGATGGAGAACACCTCGAGACAATATAACTAAAGAAGGAAAAAGCACTGCCACTTTGTGACACTGGTGAAGAGGCAAAGAGCCCAAGGAGCCTCTGAACACAGTCAAGGTGCTTCTTCCAAAGGCATGTGGACATGAAGGGGAGATAGGAATGGGAAGGAGGAAGGGTGGGGTCCGGCTGGCAATGGAACTGACTCAGGTTTCATTTGAAAAATTCCTAAGATTCTTGTATTCTATTCCATAATGTATTCATGTTTATTTTCCTATAAATATTAAATGTCCTGTAAGTAGTCCACTCACTCAAGCCACGTCCATGTTCATTCTGTGGATTCTCACACCTAGAGGTACATATCCTAACTTCTAGAAGCATGGAGTAAGATGACTTTAAAAAAATGCATATTTATGTTCATAAGATCAGTGTTTCTGTTAGCACAAACAAGTGTTATAAGAAACATTTAAAAAAAACACATATTTAAATCTTAAAAGCACAAACATATCTGCAAAATCCTTTCATCCAGAAAACCTAACCCCCCTAATGATGGCAGGTAAATGAAGCATTGCTCTACTAGGAAGTTGGGTTAAGACCCTAGGAAATTTATATTATATATATAAATTATGCATGGGGAAATAAAGCTTGCCCTTTCCTTTTCTATTATGAAAAGTGTGGGTTCGGCAAATGTTCCAATGGCCCCTTTAACTTTTTAAAGAGGATATCTGAACTGCTGGTAAGGGATTACCTGTGTTTGAATGGTAACTAAAATTCTGCATTTGGTCCTTCTTTCTTGGAGAGCCAGGATCCTGGTTAGGGTTTTTTATTTGATCCTCAATACACTTAATGGACATTAAGATATCTGTTGTTATAATATAAAAAGCAGGCAATTGCCTGCCCAGCCCTCCTTCCTTTGCTTTCCTGGAACCCTCACCTTGGCCTTGGGGACACAGCCTTCTCCCACAGTCAGAGCATGAGGTTTGGAGGAGCCGGCCTCTCGTGCAGTTTCATGAATGGAAATCTGACCCACATACCAAAGAGGATGGAACCCTCCTGACCATGCGGAAGGCTTCAGGGGCAAGTACCTGGTCCAGAGCGGACACAGAAGATTGGTTCAGTGACTGTGAGTGGGGCTGCGAAGCTGTCGGAAGAGTGTCTGGGGCTGCTGGAGGCCTCTGGTGCCATGATGGGGAAGGCTATCTAAGGAGAAGCAGCCGGCACTGAGCAGAGACTCCTGGAGACTTCTAAGACCCAGGATCCGGCTAGGCCTGAAGGCAGTGAATCCCCAATCTTTTCAGTGACATAATCCACTAAATCCCCCTTTTTTGCATAAGCCAGTTTGAGAAGTTTGTCGCTTGTAACTGAAAGCGTCCTAAGAAAAATGTCTTAAAAAAAAAAAAAAAGAAACTATTAGGAAGCAGAGATGAAGTGGGATTTTGTAACCTCTAAAATTCAACTTTAAGATCCAGGGTTCAGGCAATTCCACTCAGGTAAAAATATAGTCCTGAAGGCAAGAAAGCATAAAGAAATCAACAGAACAAGAAATAAAGTTGAGAGCGAGATAAAAGCAAGAAATGTAGGTTGAGAGCAAACTATGGAAGTCTCATTATGTCTGGACAGGATGTTTGCACTTAATGTCTTAGAAGAGAAAGGGGTAAATGTTTGTTATCAAGAACTGACACCTGGATTGAGTCACCCAGGGGTCATTTCTCACTCCAACCCCTTCATCCTTCTTATCAGAACTCTGATTTCTTTTTTAATCCTCATCAAAGGATGTTTTTTCCATTTTTTTTTTTTTTAAGAGAAAGGGAGGAAGGGTTGGAAGAGAGAAAAACATTGATGCAAGACACACACTGATTGGTTGCCTCCTTCAGGTGCCTTGACCTGTGGATCGAAGAGCAACTGAGGCATGTGCCCTTGACTGGGAACTGAATGGGAGACCTTTCAGTCCTCGAGCCAATGCTCTACCACTGAGAAAACCAGCCAGGGCAAGAACTCTGATTCTGTTCAGTTATCCATCCTTCAGGTTTCTGAATCTAAAAGGAATGTCTGGAGCTATGGCAACCATCTTGTGACAATGAAGAACTTGAACCTGGGGAAAACATGCTGAGTATGGCAGCACGATGACAGAAAGATGCCAGGAATACAAATCCGAGGTGATGCTGCTGAGCCACTGAATGAATTAATCTCACAACCGCCTTTCTGCTAGGGATCTTGTTATGGGAGATAACAAATCTCCAGATCATTAAAATGAGTTGGGCTATGACTTGCAGCTCAATGCAGCCAAAATTATACATCGGTTTTTAAGTGAAAATAATTAAAAACCTGACCTAGACACGAATATGTTAAGACTTCAAGAAATGCCTTTACACAGGCCCCATGCCCTCAGTGGTCCGAAGGACTCATGACCCATAAGTTGCCCAGTTCTGTACAAACACACAGAAGGTTCCAGCAGTCAGCTTACGTTTAACCACTTCATCACACAAGTCAAGCTCTTGAAGGAGTGGATCGCAGGGAACAGGGAGAAAAATGAAAAGGAAATGAAATTGAACAGTTGCCTGCAGAGAACACCAGCTGGGTGTGATTGATTTCCATGGAATCTCCATTTGTCTCCCTAGAATTTCTTCAGCAGACCTCCGGCACAGGTCACAGAGAGGCGCGATGCTGCTCACCCCTTGAGTTTGGTCAGGAAAACCACCTCCCCTTCATCACCTCTGAAGGCCAAGGAGGCCAAGGCAGGTGATCTGGGGGAGAGCAGACAGAGATGCAGCTCTCCCCTACCCCCATGGCAATGCTCAGGGGACAGGCTGCTGCAACCAAGGTGGAGGTTAGCCTACTGGCTACTCTATCAGACATTTCCTCTCCCAGGCTCCTGAGTTCCTGAGCTCCAGGGACTTTGTGCCTGTCCTGGGTGTCTTCAGTCCATCCACTGCTCAACGCAAGAGCTGGTATGCAGGGCTCCTCCACCGACCCACTATCCTGAAAACCATGCAGGGAAAGTTGGTATAAAGAATGAGGATGCTGAGACTGGTTTGGCTCAGTGGATAGAGCGTCGGCCTGCGGGCTGAAAGGTCCCAGGTTCGATTCCAGTCAAGGGCATGTACCTTGGTTGCGGGCACATCCCCAGGAGGGGGTGTGCAAGAGGCAGCTTATCGATGATTCTCTCTCATCGATGTTTCTAACTCCCTAACCCTCTCTCTTCCTCTCTGAAAATATCAATAATTTATATATATATATATATATATATATATATATATATATATATAGTATAAGAGGATGGAAGCACAGGGTGATTGCACCCTGTGATCATTTCAAAGAGCCACACCTTTCACTTGGGGAGCGTTCTCTGTCCCGGAAGGAATGTTCTCTGGTGTTAATACTAGAATACATTTGCCTGGTGTGCCCCTGACCACAGAAAGGGAGCCCTGAACTCAAAGGGAACAGAGCGTGCCCGGGACAGTGGTACTTAAAGTGCAGTTCCCAGAAAGTGGTAAGAAATGCAAATTCTTAGATCCCACCAATCACAGCTCCCGGGTGGGTCCAGGAAATCTGTGTTTTAAAATGTTTTCCAGCTGATCTTCCTGCACAGCATGCCTAGGCATCAACCTCATGGCGGAGCGGAAAGGGCAGCCCCGGGACTTAATGAGACTTTCTCGGGATCACAGGGCTGGAAAGCAGCAGAGGCTAACCTGGAATCTGGGTCTGACTCTCACCTAGTGCTTTCCCGCTGCATCAGGGAAGGAAGCAAAGCCACTGCCAACTATTTCATAACCATTCGTAACCATTTCTAAGCATTTCTGGATACCTCCCAGCAATGAATCTGGAGCCCTGAACCCCAAACACCCACATTCCTAACCTGAGACGAAAAGACCAGGGCACTCCCCCCTCACCCCCCTTCTGACTCCTCTATATGGCTGGCATTAGAGGAAAGTGCCCACATTCACCCAGTGACTGAAGCCAGAAGCCCCAGCCACTGAGGGGCAGAGCAGTCCAAGTCAAGAGCTGAGCAAGCACACTGCCTAGGCTCAACCCCAGCTACCTGACTTTCCTCGCTGTCAGTGTGGGCAACTTTTAGCCTTTCTGAGCCAGTTTCCTCTGCTGAATCTTGGAGACAACAAGTTTATACAGAAAGCACCTCTGAAAATGAAATGAGATGACCAAGGCCAGGTGCTCAGCACTGTGTCTGGCAAGCAGCTCCGTACTCACTGCATGCCACCTGTCACTGCTGTCCTCAGCCTCAGCTTGTCCCTCTGCTCCCCACGTCCACCTGGTGACCAAGTGGTGCTGACTGCACCTCTTGGATGGTTCCCACATCTGGCCTCTTATCTCGTCTTCACAGATTCATCCCCATAACCGTGGCAGCAGTTCCGGTCCTCATCCCGCCCTGCATCAGCACACAAGTCTTCAAACTGGTCTCCTGGCCTCCAGTCTGCTTGCCAGACTTACAGCCCAGGAGTGTTCTTTAGTGTACAGCTGAGCTGCTCATTCCGCCGCGGGAGCGCCAGTAGCTCGCTGAGCAGAACCCACGAGGCCCCTGTTGCTCAGAACCCCCATCTTTACTTTACATCCGGGTGCTTCCCACTTGACCCCATGCTCTACACCTAAAAACTTTCGGAACCACCAAAACTCTGGCCTTTTCCCTCTGCCTGAAATGTCGGACCCCCCTCTGGTTGGAAAATCCACATTTATTTTCCAGATACAGCCCAGTGTTGGCGCCTCCTCGCCATCTCGTTCTCAGGTAGAAGTGACGGCCCCTGTGGCTGCACCAGCTTCTCGGCTGCTGCGCCGGCTTCTCCCACACCTGTTCCACTTTACTGGGCTCACATGTGCTCACATCTGCCGCCCTGCTGTCTGCTGGATTGCCACCCACCCTGGCATAGAGAAGGCTCCCTGAACTTATTTATTACGTGGACGAACACTGACCCCCCACTCCCCCAAGCTCACCCAGCACTGCCCTCGGGCTCACAGACACACCACCTGCTCTGGTGCTCTCCGGAACGCCTGGGGTTGGAATCTCATCTCACTTGGAAGCAGGCTGGAATAATTCTCAGGCAAATGCGGCGGAGATTATGCAGTGACTAAACCAGCCCATCTGACGGATATCTAACTATGCAACCCATCCATCACCAGGTGGCCATGCCCACCAGTGCCCAGTCTGGGCAGAGCCCCCAGTTTAGGAGAAAACGAGCCTTCTCATCCCCAACTGGCGTGAAATATGGCAACGGAAGCTAAGAGCCTGCTGCCCTGGCCTGAGCATGGGCGGGAGGCTTGGCCTCTGGTTCCTGGCGCTGCCACTCAGGCTCACAGTGACGGGGCAAGCCCCCTCCTGCGTGGGCCTCCGATCCTCTTCTGTGCAATGAGGGCTGCGGACTAGAGGCTCTCTAGGTGCCCTTTAGAGTTCAGAGCTCGGACATCTCAGAAGCTTAAACGCCACTTAGAAAAAGAGAACAGGCACGACTCTCTCGCCTTTACCCCACGCCCTTCTGGGCGCTCTGCAGAGGAGAAATACAGTTTTCGTTGGACAAAGGAGGTGGCTGTTCCTGTGTTTCCCAGGAACTCTTAGCCCAGGACTGTTTGCCAGGAGGACCTGGAGTCTTCCTCACACTCCCACGTAAATAACTTTCCCTCTCTTTGAGGTTTAACCGGAGGAGGCAACCCTGCCTCGTGGCTGACAACGCACGGTTCAGAATCTGACAGCCCTGGGCCCTACTCCTGGTCCTTTCATTAGGAGCTGTGTGACCTGGAGGAAATTGTTTAGCCACTCTGTGTTTTCTCTTCTGTAAAATAGAAGAGAGAACAGTTCCACCTCCCGGGCTCATTGTGAGGATTAAAGTATGTAACGCAGTTAATTCCTTCAATGGTGACTGTCACCAGAGTAAGCGCTGGACAAAAATTATTAAGTTACTGTGTTCTTGGGAAAGGAGCATTGCTGTCTGAAGTAAGGTGACCAGACGTCCCGATTTTTAACAATTTGTCCTGCGTCCCATGGTGTTTTAAAAAAGTCCCAATTTTTGGAAAGATTCTTTCGGGACTTTTTTTAAAATGCTTCAGGCGGGACGCGGGACAAATTGTTAAAAATCAGGACTGTCCCGCCAAAAGCGGGATGTCTGGTCACCTTAGTCAAAGGCATCTCAGGCAGGGCACGGACCCGCTCAAGAGGCTCAAACCCCATGACCTAATAATCACCTCCCAAAGGCCCCACCTCCAAATGCCACGACCCTGGCTCTCTTTCTACGTGAAGACACGATGGGAAGACGGCAGTCTGCCACGTGGAAGAGGGTCTTCCTCAGAGCCCGGACACGCTGGCCCCATCGTGGACTTGAGCTTCCAAAGCTGTGAGAGATAAATGTCTGTTGTTTGTAAGCCACTGAGACCGTGGCACTTCACCACAGCAGCCCAGACTAAGACACGTAATGACGACAACAATGTGTGAGTGGACAGATACGAACATGCAGCTGTGGTTATCTCTGGACAGTCACGGTCACTGGGAATTCTCTTTTTGTGTTCATGCCTATCTATGTTTTGTAAGCTTTCTACAACATCCTCACTCAACCCCAAAAGTCTCTGCGCTCCAGGGACTCTGGGCCGGCTAACCCGGCAGCTCTGCTCCCCAGCTGCGGCCCAGCATTCCAGGGAATTGCCAAACTGCAAACTCCCGCTCTCGGGAATGGGCTGAGGTCTCATTAACTGGCAGGAGCGCATTCTTTCCACGGGCTTTTCCAGAAAGATCTCAGTTAATGGGAAGACAGACAGGGGTCTGAAATGGAGCATCCATCACACAGAATTCTTTGGGGCTCGGAATACTGGACTGGCAAGGAGCCCCCTCGCAGTAACACCTCATCTTTTACTGAGCACTTAAGCTCTGCTCTGCTCTGCACTGGAGAGCTACGCTAAGTGTATTCTGAGCACTATCTTATTTAATCTCTAGAGCCTTGCAAGGCAGGTATTTTTCTCCCAAATTAAGGATGAGGACACTTGAGGCGCTGCCATAGCTTTCTCTGCTCACACAGCTAGGAAGTAGCTGAGAGGGACTCAACCCCAGTTGAGTGAAATGGCATCTTCTGATAGGTCTTGTAGACCTTGGTGTACCTGGCCTTGAATTTCCCTTTCCTCATCCAAGGGGCTGGATTCCAGATTCCTAAATAAGATACTTACAGCTAGATACCCCGTGTGACCTTTCCCAACTTCCCAGACTCCATTCCCTAGCCACAAAGTAGAATTGCTGTTTCAGTCCATCAGTGAGAATTTATTAGGTGTGGAGTATACATCTTCCGTGTACAAGGGAGGTGCACACTCAAGCCAGGATATGAACAAAAAAACTACTATCAGAAATGGTCTAGCCCTCACTAGTCTGGCTCAGAGGATAGAGCGTTGGCCTGTGGACTGAAGGGTCTCAGGTTTGATTCCTGGTCAGGGCACATGCCCGAGTTGTGGGCTCAATCCCCAGTAGGGGGCACGCAGGAGGTAGCAGATCAATGATCCTCTCTCATCATTGATGTTTCTATCTCTCTCTACCCTTGCCCTTCCTCTCTGAAATAAAAATAAATAAATAAGGAAAGAAAGAAAAGAAATGGTCTATGTCCTTAAGCTTCTAAACATCTCACTGTAAAATTAAAACCAACAGACTGAGAGGTCCCCAAAACTGTGTGCAGCTAAGCCTTAGTGAGTACTCGGACCTGTGTCTAGGGTCTCACTAACATGTCTGTGCTTTGCAGCGATAGAGCTAAGGGTGCAAATCCCAGCGACCACATCTACCAGCCCTGAGATTTCCCCTCACGTAGCCTCAGCTGTCCCGTCACACAAGCAGGAAGACAACAGAGCCTGCCCCAGGAGGGTGTTGTAAATCCAGTATAAGGTACGCTGAGGACCCGGTACATAGTAAAAGCTCAACAAATGATCGCTCTATTGTGGAGGACACACTTTTTTTTCTGAAGGTAGAAGCCAACCTCCTCAGACAATCACAGAGCCAAGAAGGCATTTCGTTTAGTGCAACTGGGATAAAAACAGGAGCTGAAAACTGTTTCCCAAGGATGACTATTTATGAGGCCAATTTCAGCTTCCGAGTGCTAATGAGTCCCCCACGGCAGCCTCTGCGCGGCTCCGGGGCCAGAGTGCAGGGACGCGGCCTCCCCCGAGTTCTCGGAAGCACCGCAGACACTCGGTGCTCGATCAGCGTTTAATAATCGCGGCTGTAATCCTAATAATGATCCGGGTGACGCAGGGGTGGGGGAGGAGAAGGAGAAGATGCAAGTGGGAAGGAATAACACTTAAGCTATTATTCTGTTTCCTCAAGACCAACTTCTACCTGAAATAGATGAATTCAATCTGCATATTAATGTGGGTTGCTAATGACTAACAAAATGCTTTCAACGTGGAAAGTACTATGCAAATGTTTAAAAAATAATAACATCCAGGAGTCACAGGATGAGTATGGGAAGGAAATAAGCTAGCCTCGCGTTTTGTTTTGTTAAAAAAACAAACAAAAAAACATTTAAAATTTTATGGTTGAAAGAAATGGAGGGCATTTGGAAAATTCACTTAAAGCACAAAAGACATAGAAGAGGAAAACATGTTGTGAGGGGACCTCCTTTGTCCTCACTGCACTGACCACGGAGCAAAGGCCGCGTCTTACATCTTACATGGGTCCATATCCCTGGTCCCCAGCACAGCCAGGCATGCAGGGAGCAGTCAATAAAGTGTAATGGAAAAATAAATGACACAGTGGCTTTCCTCCAGGGAGGGCAGTGTGAATAGGGGATGGGGGGGGGAAGGGGGAGGAGCAGCTTCTCAGTAAAGAAATCTGACAGACACTACCTCAGCCAGGTAATCAGGGTCAACAGCAACAGGGATAAGTCATGACCACAGTGTGTGATGAAAATGGTACTTCAGGTCTATGGTTCTTCTTCCCCCAAAACCATAACCCCTGTCTAAACATGAGAAAAACATCTGACATATCCCAAGAGATTCTGCAAAATACCCAACCAGGACTCCTCAGAGAGGTCAAGGTCATCAGAAACAAGGAAGGTCTGAGAAATGGTTCCAGTCAAGAGGGGCCTAAAGAGACACGGCAATTTCATGTAAGTGGTATCCGGGCAGAGGGGAAGGGGTTTCCTACAGAGGGAGCAGTGGGTCTAGGAAGAGAAGAGACCCACTCAAGGTCTCGCAGAGTCTCCTAGTAAATAAACTCTCATGATCCAGCTGCTGCATTACAGAATGATGGAGCTGGTGTTCCTTTTCATACACAGTGAGAACCTTGCAACTTGGACACTGTCTCTGTTCTCCTTTGAAAACCCCAACTTCTAATGACCAAAAACCCTGTATAATTTGGCAGCCTGGCACCTCACGGGAATCAAGAGATTCAATGGGTCGGAAGAATGGTCCTCAGAGCTCACCAAGACCCAATCCTCCCATTGAGTAGAGGAAAAACTGAGGCCCAAAGTATAAGATGGTGTGATGCCTAATGCCAGTGTCAGATGTTGGTGCCACACTTAATTCACCCGTGCTCAATTGCATTACTCAAAACTCACCCACTACCTGGGACACAAAGAACCAGTTTGGGACCACAGAGGAATTCCTGCCAAGTCCTAGCTCTATCGCTGCCAACCCTGTGGCTGTAAAAGGCACCCGGGTGGAAAACGGTTTCGTATTTGGCGACACATCTCTTGCCCCAGCCGCATGGCCATTGCCAAGCAGAGAGTCAGCCAGGCAGGCGGAGGCCGAGACACAAAGACAGCCTCCAGTTGGGGTGTATGGAAAGGGCGCATCTCAGCCCGCACGGCAGGCCACACAGTCCCCTGCGCGGCCCCACCTGCCAGCCGCCCTGGGAGATCTAATTTTCCAGCTCAGCGTAGGGTACGTTTTCCTAGTGTGACCCTGTTTCTGTGATGAGAATCAAAGTGCCCCGACCGCAAGATCATAAATACTCAAAAGTGATGGCTAATGGCAGCGGCGGTTTGCAGAATGCCAAATGGCAGCACGGAGTGGACGCTATAAATTACAGCCCGGCGCTCGCGTTTTCACGGAGGTGTTTTGTGGGTTTTTAGTGATGAGATCTGCTTTCGAGTGGATTTACAGGGGCTCCCCGTGAATGCGGGCTGAGCTTTAAAAAATACTTCTAGAAATGCTAAAAAGAAAACCAGAAGAACCTACCCTTTCTTGCCTTAAGCCAGTTGATAAAAAAATGTACAACGGCCAAAAAAATATGGAGAGTGGCCCATCTGATGACGGATACGTTTCGTGTGGAAGTGCTAATGAGCAGAATAACGGTGACCACACGAGGCTGTGGATCAGGAACTGGCTGAGCACTGTACATGGATCATCCCGCTGAATTCTTACCACAGCTCCACGCAGTGGGTACAATCACTGTCCTTACATGAGATAATTCAGGTACCCAGAGGTTAAGTCATTTGTCCCAGGTCATACGGCTGGGGAGGGACAGACTGTGGAGCTGCAAACAGGAGGAGACTAGCTTCAGGGCTCAGGATCTGGATGTCCCTGCTGGTTTCCCCCAGTCAATGAAAATCTAAGGGGGGCTCCCCCGTCAGGGGCTCCCCAAACCTCAGTAAAGTGTCCTTGTGCCGTCAGAGAGGTCTGGGGACCAGGAGCACAGACTCTGACCGGGACTGATGACAGACCTTGCGGGACCCAGCACAGATAAGTGGGAACCTGTCATCAGCACCATGAACAAAAGGACAAACTTTTAGAAAATACAAAGGATCCCTGTTATTATTAAATTCTGTACTTCTAAGGCCTCCTGACTTTTTAGCTTCAGTTGCTTTATCAATAAAATGAGGGAGATACCGCCTTCCGGCTGTTAAGACAATTTGGTGAGATCACATGTGCGACAAGTTCCTTGCAAACCCCAAGGCACTGTACAATGGCGTCATTAATGAAAATGCCTAGACGTGAAAGACGCACATAATGTCGTTTTTTAGATGTAGCCCCAACACCACTTTCCCTCCACAGGACCTGAAAAATGGCTAATACCACCAACCAGAGGGGAAGGCGGAGGTGAGAGGCAGCAGTCCTACCTGGAATGATTAAACCATCTCCCTTTTGCAAGTTCTAAGAGAACACAGGCCGTGGAACATATTGCTGGGGTCTCTCTCCGGCCCTTAGAAGGGAGGGGGTCGGAAGCGTCATGGAACATTGGACACAGTTCAGCCCTGCAGTGCATGATGTCTGATGACGGGATAAGACAGTAAGCAGGAAAAAGAAGCCGGTGCAAGTCCTGTGGAAGCGAATCCTTGAATGTCACTTGAATGTGTCTATTTCTCCACAGCCTGGACCTCACAGCCTCCCAGATGGCTGCCCACAGCACCCCTGCCCCCTCCCGGCCAGTCTCTACAGAGCAGCTGCGGTGACTCCTGCAGATTGCAGACCTGACCGTGTGAACCCTCCCCGCTGCTGCTGGGATAAAATCTAAACTCCTTCCCATGGAGCACATCTTCCTTCCAGAACCATCCCCAGATCTCACTGTCTGGCCCTTCAAGGCCGAACCCCAGTCAGACAAGACCCACCTCTGGGGGATGCTCTGCCTGGCCCCTCCTGCCATCCCATCCTCCAACCTGGCTAATCATCCTTCGGATGTTCACTTCAATGGCACATCTCCCAAGCTTTCCCTGGACCCCCAAATGAAAACCAGTCTTTGCCTGGTACCTGCCAGGCACTCCCACTGCAACCCCGGCCTTGCTCCACGAAAGCACTTCTGTCACCTTCTTGACATCACAGACTTAAGTCTGTCTCCCAGCTAGGTTGTGAGTGCCACAAGGCGGTCCTGGCTCCCCTGCCTCCCCCGGGCAAGCACAGTATGTCAGAAGCAACACCAGGTATTGTTCATGACTGTTTCAGGAGGCCAAGGCCGAGGCTGGGGTCCAGTGAGCACTGGGGTGGCACTCAGCCCAGCACTGCCACTTTCCCATTGAGCAATCCGGGGCAGGGACCAGAGCCTCGGCTCTGCCGGTGCTGCAGCAGAGAGCTCCCCTCCCCCTGGCAGACAGCGCAACGAGGCCATCTCCTTTCTGCTGAGTTTCCTGGGCACAGAAATCTTGCAGGAACAGCCTGACTTCGGAGCCTTTCATTTATTATTCATTTATTTCTGTGTGATACCACTGCTGTTGCACGTGAAGGACATGGCCCTGGAACAGGCTTCCCACCTGCGAGCTAACACTGATTGAACTCACATGGCAAATCTTGTCTGACGGTATCCAATTATCGACAGCCAAGCAAGCCCGGATGCCGAGAGCCAACCTGGAGTCCAGACAGCCCTTCCCATTAATAATGCTCTTTACGCATTCCAAGCATTTCCACATTTATAATTTACTTTTTAAAAAATCTAGTTTTCCTAACAATCCTCTGAGGGATGGAGTTCAGGGTCTACAATCTTCGTTTCACAGATGAGGAAACTGAGGCTCAAAGAGGCTGAGTCATGTGTCCCAGGTCAGAGAACTAATGAGATGGGGAGTGGGGAGAGGCAGAAACACACACACACACACACACACACACACACACACACACACACAGGACTGACTCAGCCCACACTCTCACCTACTCTACAGTATTTTCCCTTCTGTAGTCTAAAGTTATTTTTAAGAATGATTTTAACATCCAGAACATACCTGCAAATTAATTTTTGTTCCCCTGGATAAAAGAGCTTGGAAAAAATAGGAAGAAGAGCGTGAAAAGAAGTTGAAGCTACTTCACACCTTTTGAAAAGTTAACCATATGTGTGGTATAAGCCACAGCCCCGAAGCCACACTGCACTAATATCTAGTCTTCAAGCAAGCCAGGCCTCTGTGGCCTCGGGGGGCCTGCACCTGTCGTTCCTTCTGCCCGGATACTCTTCTCCTGGCTTTTTCCCAATCTTCAAGTTACAGCTTGACCACCATTTCTTCACAGAGACTTCCTCTGACTCTCTCTTACACCAGCCTGTTTATTCCATTGCAGCCCCATCGTCACTGTCTTATTCATGTGTTTGCTGGTTTGCTTGTCTGTTTCTTTCACTAGAATGTAAGCTTCCTGAGGGCAGGGTCTGATATTCACACCGAGTTATCCCTACCCCATAGAACTATGGTGGGCACATAGTAGTAAGTGCGCTGAGTGGAAAAAAAAAATCTTGTTTGCATCCGGCCACTGTCAAAGCCCATGGTATTCATTTATAATAACCAAATTACATACAATAGCCAAATAACCATACGATAAGCAAATAAAGGTAGACGGACAGATAACAGTCTTCTATTTTTAATAAGGATAAAATTAATGAAGAGTAATTAGTGATCTGCCTGAAGCCACAGAGCAATGCGAGATGGGGCTGGACTTTGAACCCACCTGGGACTTGGCTTTCTAATACTGTCCAATTTTATAAAAAACTTGCTTAAAATATTTTTAAAATTAAAAAAAAAAAATCTGCTTCCGTTTCTTCCCACTGCCTTGCAGGTTCTCGCTGTGTGTTTGATGAACCCTCTGGCTCTCCCTCCCAACCACCCATGCCTGCAGCGTTCTTTGAGCTGCCGTACTGCGAGGGAATACGAATTAGCAGGCTCTCTGGGGTGAAGCTAACCCACGCCCGATGCACGCAGAATCCTCCACACAGACACCAGAAAAGCGGATGGGCACAAAAACCTGGGTTCTAGGATTCAGCAGATTCAGCAGAGGCTAGCGTGCCAGTGTCAGAGAGCTCTTCTGTATCCCAGAAAGATAAGAGGCAGACAGGCAGAGACATACCGGTAGGAAGGCTCCGACCAAAGCCATGACATAGAGACATGTGCGTAACTTTGAAAAGAAGGCCCATGGTGCTGCCCCACAATGGCCTTGTTCCTCCAAAGAGCAGCTTCCTTCTCATTCTAATGTGCCCAAGGTAAAAAACAAACCCAACTGTTAAATTAATCAAAACTCCACTTTCCTGCTAGTAAGGAGAAAGGGACTGTCGTCTCGTTCCCTCCCCACAATACACACACTGGAATTCTATGAACTTGAAACTTCCCCCTTCCCCCGCAAAAAAGCATGTTAGGAAGAGACAACAGTGCTGTCAGCTTTGTGTTCTGCTCAGTAAGTATACTGAAACCAAGCAAGAAGACAAACAACCCACCGTCTGCTATCATTTCATAAAATGAAGGACATAGAAGAACATATTTCATAAAATAAAGGACGCATTATATCAAGTTGGAAAGACGGCCACTGGGGATCAGTAACTCACTGAGCTCTTTGACAAAACTCACTGCTCGCTCTCTTCGTTTTCTCTTTTGTTTTACCTTGGACTGCTCAATTTTAACAGCTGGACCGAGTCTGCAAGCCAGCGACTGGGAATCATAGACCCAGCCCACCCCTCTTCTGCTACAAATAAGGGAAAGCCAACCCCGAGTTCCACAGCTGCCGAGTGGCCCTCAGGAGCAGCGTGGTGTGTGCCTGGAAGGCAGGTACATCGGTATGCCATGTGAACATGACTCTCCTTTGCTTACTAGAGGTGGCATCTTATCTTGCTGAGCTAAGCCAGACACCCAAGGCTGGACTGGGTTCCAGAAAGGGTGAGAATTAGAACTTGGATGAAATTCAGAGTCACTACACATTGGTTGACCCCAACAGCTGCTAGAAAGCAGTGCAGAAGAGGCACCCGGGAGAAAAGGATGCCCACAGTTGCCCACTACCTTGTGTTTCCTCAGAGGCAAATACAGGGATCTAGGTGGCCCCATGTTTCCTAACATTCAAGGTCTGAGAAGCAGAGCATTTGAACCTAGCCTCTTCACACCTGGAACACAACCTCTGGGACCACGTGCACTTCAGCAAGTCAGACACAGAGGCCTAAGGTGCAGATTCGGGGCCTGCACAGGGACTCATTGCTGCACACCAAGGCAGGGTGCCCTTATTTGTGCCCTATGCCTAGGGGCCCAGGAATGTTCTATTTATGTCCACTTAGAGCTTCTGTGAGCAGGACCAGTAGTTGCTGCCCATGATCTCCATCCTCCTAAACAAATTTCTTTAGGGCAGGACTCAAGGTATTATTTTAAAGTTATAATTCCCTATACAGTTTGATACAGTCTTGGACACAGAGAAGCACTCAGGAGAGTTAACTGAACTAAAAAGAGGCTGAGATGCCCTAGCTGGTTTGCTCAATAGATAGAGCATCGGCCTGCGAACTGAAGGTTCCCAGGTTTGATTCCGGCCAAGGGCACATGCCTGGGTTGCAGGCTTAATTCCCAGTGGGGGGCATGCAGGAGGTAGCCAATCAATGATTCTCTCTCATCATTGATGTTTCTATATATATATCTCTCTCCCTTCCTCTCTATACCAATTTTATATACATACATATATATATATATATATATATATATATATATATATATATATATATATTTTTTTTTATTTATTTATTTTTTTTTTTTAAAGAGGCTGAGACAGGTATTTGGCCATTTCAGCACAAGGTGCCCATCTGGGGCTGTTTGGGGATACAAAGCTGTGTGTACAAAGGAATGCAGTATTTAACCCTGGATAGTTCATCAACAGTGAGGGCACACCCCAACATGGTCTTTATCATTTGAATTTGGAAATTCCAATAATGAAAACATTGCCTTTTCTCCACTGGATTATGGGTTCCTGGCGGGTGAGACCCCTGGTTTGTCTCATCTCTGCACCCTCCCAATGTGCCTGACATGGAGAATGACACAGTATCAGAGTCCAGAAGTGGCTGTGGCTCTAACCTGAGCTATTGCAAATTTCTGGTTCCTCGGTGTAGTCTGGCAAATCCTGTCCTTCATGCCCTCATGTTGTTTAAACCAAACGCTCTTTGCATGCCGGCACTGTGCTAGAACGTGGTGGTACTATGGGACCTTAAGACTGTCCTGGTCCCTGATCTCACGGGACTTAAGTTCTTAGCAGGGGAGACAGATTTTATATCCAACAGTCACACCAATAATCACATTGCTTTGCCTGTAATAAATAATCTAAAGGAGAGACAGAGAACAGTATGCGAGTATATAATAAGGGACAGACTCTCGATGCGGCAGAGTGCAGGCAGTGTAATCACACTAAAGCAAAACCGCTCCTGTACTGGCACAGACGATGTAGTCAGAGGGAGCAATGCAAAGCCCAGGGACTCATTAGGTGGTCGTAATCCCACAGTGAACACACCACCAATACAGGAAAAACAAATTCCCTACTCCCCTGGTTCTCTAGTGCTTACCAGAGGAAATGGGAACAAAAACTGACATAAAAGGCAATTAATCCCTTAGAAGAAACAAATCCTAACAGCCACGCCATAAAGCCTGAGGCCCAACCTCTATTTCCAACTGTATGGTGAAAACCAGTAGCTGAAAACAACGAAAAAGGCAAAATAAAAAGCAATGAGGGGTGGGGGGTGCGGGGGGGGGAATCACGCGTCTTTTTTACGCATCGATCAGCTTTCAAGAAAGTCAAAAATAATCAAAGACCAAAACCAAGTGAAAATGGGAACGCAGAGACCGGGCACTGGCTTTTGTCTGCGGTGTGTGGTAAACCAGGTGAGCACAAGTGCAGGTTTGCACATCCTCTGAGAACACAGGATGCAGAGGACAAAGCCGGAGTGCATGCTGGGTGGGAATCTGACAGGAGTTTACACCACGGTTCACATGTAGCTGCAACTCCCTGCACCCCCAGTGTAAGACTAAACTAGAAATAAACCTCACTCACCAGAGCTAGGACTCAACTTTTGGCAACGAGTATATGTTCAGCTCTTGGTACAGGTTTATAGTCCATAATCAAAGTACCTGGGAGGTCTGAAAAACTTCAAGCTGAGAATTTAGCATAAAGTGATCCCACTAACAATGTGGCAAAACAAACAGATCAGTGAAAGAGAACAGCGGGTACAAATATAGACCCACCCATACAGAGGCAACTGATTTTTGACAAATGTGCAGATGACAGCCTACTCATCTATAATAATAAAAGAGTAATATGCTCATTAGACTGGACATCCTTCCAGATGAAGCCGTGAGGGAAGCCCGGGTCCCGGGTGCCAGAGGGAAGCTGGTGCTGACAGCCAGGGGGAGGAAAGCCTACTCTTGCACAAATTTTGTGCATCGGGCCTCTAGTCTAATGATATTAGAAAAACTGGACATTAATATGCAAGTAATATTAACTCAAAATGGATCCTAAATCTAAATGTAAAACGTAAATTATAAAACTGCAAGGAGGAAAACATAAGAAAAAAAATTTTGTGAGTCTGGGTTAGGCAAAGATTTCTTAGCTACGATACCAAAAGCATGATCCATAAAAGAACTAATTGACAAATCAAACTGCACCAAAATTTAAAACGATTGCTTTTTCAAAAGGCACTATTAAGAGAATAAAAAGATAAGCCACAGACTAGGAGCAAATACTGCAAAGCATGTATCTGTTAAAGGACTTGTATCCAGAATATAATAACCTTCAAATTCAATAATGAGAAATAAATAGCCCCTTTTTTTTAAATCTTTACCCGAAGAAATTTTTCCATTGATTTTTAGAAAGAGTGGAAGAGAGAGGGAAAACCAGAGAGAAATATGGATGTGAAAGAAACACGTGGTTTGGTTACCTCCTGAATACGCCCTGACCAGGGCCCAGGCCGGGGAGAAGCCTGCAACTGAGCTATGTGCCTTTGACTGGAATCAAACCTGGGACCCTTTGGTCGGCAGTTCCAACGCTCTATCCACTGAGCCAAACCGGCTAGGCCGCAGTAGTCAGCAAACTCATTATCAACAGAGCCAAGTATCAACAGTACCATTGAAATTTCTTTTGAGAGCCAAATTTTTTAAACTTAAACTTCTTCTAAAGCCACTTCTTCAAAATCGACTTGCCCAGGCCGTGGCATTTTGTGGAAGAGCCACACTCAAGGGGCCAAAGAGCGGCATGTGGCTCGTGAGCCACAGTTTGCCAACCACTGGGCTACAGCCAAACAACCCTATTTTTAAAGAATGGGAAAAAGATTTGAACAGACACATCTCAAAGAAGATTTACAGAAAGCAAATAAGTACACACATGAAAAGATGCTCAGCAACACTAATCACCAGAAAACTACATATTAGAATGGCTAAAATATAAAACATTGATCATACTAAGTGTTGACAAAAATATAGAGAGGCTGAAACTCTCATACACTGCTGCTGGTAGCATAAAATAGTACCAAAACAGTTTTTAAAAAGTTAAATATACACCTAACATATCTAGCCATTCCTCTCCTTGGTATTTACCCAAAAGAAATAAAAACATATGCCCATATAAAGGCTTGTACATAAATATTCACAACAACTTTGTACTATCCTCCAAACTGGAGACAATCCAAATGTCCATTAATAAGTAAATGTGATCCATACAAAGGAATACCATTGACCAATAAAAAAGGAATAAAGGTATAAATACATGTGCCTGGCTCGCATGGCTCAGTGGTTGAACGTCAACCTATGATTCCTGGTCAGGGCACATCCCTTGGTTGTGGGCTTGATATTCAATGTGGGGCATGCAGGGGACAGCCAACCAGTGATTCTCTCTCATTATTATTTTTTTAATATATATATTATTGATTTTTTTACAGAGAGGAAGGGAGAGGGATAGAGAGGCAGAAACATCAATGAGAGAGAAACATCAATCAGTTGCCTCCTGCACACGCCCCATTGGGGATGTACCCGCAACCAAGGTACATGCCCTTAATGGAATTGAACCTGGGACCCTTAAATCCACAGTCAGACACTCTATCCACTGAGCCAAACCAAATAGGACTCTCTCTCATTATTGATGTTTCTATTTCTCTCTCTCTCTCTCTCTCTCTCTCTCTCTCTCTCTCTCTCTCTCTCTCTCTCTCTCTCTCTCTCTCCCCCCTGACCCCCCATTAATCTCTGCAATCAATAAAAATATATTTTAAAAATATGCCACAACAAGGATGAACCTCAAAATAGTCATGGCTAGTACAAGAAAACCAGATTTTTAAAAGAGCACTTATTGTATGATTCCATTTATATAAAATTCTAGAAAATACAAACTAATCTATAGTGATAGAAAGCAGATCAGTGGTTGCCTGGGGAATGGAGGAGGGAGGAAAGGATAGGAGGGAGGGGTCACAAACACAAAGGGACACAAGGAAATCGGGGGAAATGATGGATATGCTCCTTATCTGATGTGGTGATGGTTTCACGGGTATATATACATCAAAACTTACCAAAATCATACACTTTAAACACATGCAATTTACTGCATACCAACTGTACCTCAATAAAGCTGTTTTTACAAATCTACATCAAGTGAAACTGCAGAACATCAAAAACAGAGATAAAATCTTAAAAGTAGCCAGAGAAAAGACAGATTTAATTTAAAGAAATAATCAATGTATGAGCCCTGACTTCTCAACAGCTGTAATAGAATCCAGAAGGCAGTAGAATAACATATCGAACGTACTGAGGGTAAACAACTGTCAAGCTAGAATTGTATACCCAGCAAGAACAGGAGCAAAATGAAGATATTTGCAAGCAAAACCTGAGAGTTCACTATCAACAGACCTCAAAGAAATTTCAAAGGATATGTTTTAGGCAGAAGGAAAGTGGCTCCATTTGGAGGGCCTGCATAAAGTAACAATACTGCAGTCTTATGGAATTAAAAATAACTAAAATGCATGACAATAATAGCATGTAAATCAGGCGAGAGCTGCTCAAAGATAAGGTGTTCACTAGGTTCCTTGTAAAATGTTAATTTTAAAAAAAGTTTTAAAATATATTTATTTTTATTTTTTCATTTTTTACTTTAAAGTATTACATTTTTATTAATTTTAGAGAGAGAAGGAGGGGAATAGAGAACTGGAAACATTGACGAGAGAGAAACATCAATCAGCTGCCTCCTGCACATCCCCTACCAGGGATTGAGCCCACAACCCGGGGATATACCCTGACTGGGAATCAAACGGGCAATCTCTTGGTTCATGGGTCCACGCTCAACCACTAAGCCACATCAGCCGGGCTAAAATATTAATATTAGACTCAAAAATACATGTTAAAATTTGTTTGTTATCTATTCAAAGAGTAGAAACAGAATACTGAGCTTAGTAGAAGGGAGGGAAAAAGTAAAATGAGAAAAAAAGATCCAAAAGTCAAGAAACATAAAAAGGTGAGACAAAACAAAAACCTAGAGGGAGGCAGAAATGACTCTGCTAAAATGTGAGCTTCTTGTGGACAAAGGTTGTGTGTGTCCTTCATTGTATCTTCTGTGCTACCATAGTATCTGGCACGTATTAGATACTTGATAAATATCAAATAAAAAAATCAATGATGGGATGAAAGGATGATATACTAAGAAATATAGTATTAGTCTCTGTCCCTGGTTCTTGGCACAAAACTCCTAAAACCCTTGGATATCTAGAGTGATAGGACTGTCCTTTGTCACTTATAAAGACAAATCACAAGGAGGCCCTCTTGATTATACTTGAGTTTATGCTAATGAGGTGACTTCGGGTGGATCCCCCAGATAGCCTTAGGATGGGGCTGGTCTCTAGAAACACCATCTACCAACCTCTGGGAAAGGGGGCGATGATATAGATTATAGGCATACAAGTTCTTTGGTTGATCTCTTCCCATCCCCCCACCACCACCACCACCTTCCCTCTGAGATTTGAGAGCCTGTTCCATGCTTCTATGTCCCTGGATCTATTTTGTTCAACAGTTTATTTTGTTCACTAGATTCCACATATGAATGAGATCATGTGATACTTACCTTTCTCTGACTGGCTTACTTCACTTAGCATAATACTCTCCATGTATAAAAACTCATGAATAAGAAGATCTGATGAGTTTTGGGGTTGGTAAACATGAAGGCAGGGTGTACCCCAATTCCATAAGACAGAAGCTCCTCTGCTGGGATCCTTCTGGACCTCATTCTATGTACCTCCTCTTCTGGCTCTTCACTTACATCCTTTACAATATCCCTTATAATCAACTGGTACACGTAAGTAAATGTCTCTCTGAGTTCTGGGAGCTACTCTAGCAAGTTAACTGAACCTGAGGAGGAAGTCATGGGAACCTCTGATTTATATCTGGTCATTCTGAAGGACGGGTGACAACCTGGACTTACCATTGGCATCAGAAGTCGGGGCATCTTACAGGACTGAGCCCTTAACCTGTGGGATCTGACACTAACTCCAGGTAGCTAAGTGTTGGAATTGAGTTAAATCTATAGGACTCCCAGTCAGTGTCTGCTGAAAATTAGAGAATTGCTTGGTGGTGCTGGAAAAAAAAAAAAAAAACCACATCGGAGTAGTAATGAATGGATTTGGTTACCTGGACGAATAAGTGCATGTATGAATGCTATAAAGCTTTATTTTGGCCCAAAGTTTCAGCCTTCTCCAGGCACCACTTCATTTATCAGAATTAGCCAACAAATTACAGGCAGGACAAATTGAGTTTCTCTCTTCTCCTGGGCCCCTGGAAGCAATGAAGTATGCAAAATACAGATGGACAACGAAGGAGGAGGCAGCAAGGACTACAAATTAGTGCCAGACACAGAAAAGTTCAGAGAATAAAAATTGTAGCTTCTACTTTTGAATTACATATTGATCCTTGCCCAGCTATTCCTATGGCCAATGCGCTACTTGGGCCGTCAATACCCATAGTCAGGCCACGAGATCTTTGACTGTGCTCTGTCCCTCCTCTATGTCCTTGTCCATCTGAATCTCACCCCACCAGGACACACAGCCATCGCATCGCATCATAAGCCCCACTCCCTGCTCAAATGCATCAAGGGATCACAACTGCCTTCTGGAATCAAATTAGCCTGATTTTCAAGGCCCTTTGAGAGATTGTAATCACCTTTCTTACCATTCCCCCTGAAAAATATTGGGCTTTAGTCAGTAGATGCTAAGCCCGTTCTCACCCCTGCATTCTTGGTCATGCTGTTCCCCTTCAACTGCCATTCCCCTTTCTGCCATCTCTGTTACCGAGGTTGCATACATCCTTCGAGGCCCAACTCAAATGTTAACTCCTCCATGCTGCTGTCAGGCACAGACAAAAATAACTTTTTTCACTTCTTGTTCCATAACACTCTGTTTCTAACTCTCTTATAATCCTTAACACGTCCTATCTTACGATCTACTTGAGAGGCAATTTAGCTTAAAGGCTAAGTATGTGGACTTGGGAGTCAAACAGACGTGGGATTGAATCCAGGTCTGCCATGTGCTAGCTATGTGAACTGGGGAAGCTAACCTGACGTCTTTAAGCCTCAGTTTCTTCATCTGCAAAATGGGGGAAATCTACATCAGAGGGCTGTGCTGAAGACTGAGGTCATGCCAATAAAGCATGTAGCACATCCCATCATTATGATCAGAATGCATGGCTCTTGCCCCCTCTTCCATAGATGTGAGCCCTCTGAGAACACTGTCCATGTCCGGTGATGTTTGTACCTTTCCTTCTGTCTCTTCTAGCTCCTAGGATGCTGCTTCACACGGTGTTTTTCTCAGAATATTCTAAATAATTTCCAAACCAAGAGCTAACATGGTATCACTATGCTCTCATACCACATGCAGGATCTAGAGACTTCTCTAAGTTTACTACATTTGTTAAATATTCTACGTTCTTCTAGGAACAGAAACCCCAAATGCTCCAGATTTGACTGTTGATACTGACACCTTGTTAGAACAAAAAGGCACAGCCATGGACTGGGAGAATATATTTATATTTGCAGATAAAAGACTTGTTACTACAGTATACGGTTTTTAAAACTCTCACATCACAACTCGGTAATAATAAGAAAACGACTCAATTAAAAACTGCCCAAAGATTTTAACAGGCACTTCACAATAGATACAAAATGGCCAGTGAACACATGAAGAAATGCTCTTCAAGAGCGCATGTAAATTTCATTTCTTCACACGCAGCGGAAGAGCTAAAATTAAAGACGATCACTGCCAGCATTGTCAAGGATGTTGAGCAACTGAAACTCAACACTCAGAAAAACAATTGGGCAGTTTCTTAAGAAATTAAATGTACACCTACCATACCACTCAGACACTCCATTGTTTTTATAGGTAGTTACCCAAGAAAGACAAAAACACACATTCACACAAGGACTTGTACACAGATGTTCATAGTAGTTTTATTTGGAACAGCTAAATGCTGGAAACAACTCAAATGAACAGATGAATGGATAAACATATTGCAGTATAGCCAGGTAATGGAATATTACTCAGCGATAAAAAGGAACAAGCTATTGATACTCACGAGAGTGAATCTCAATATCATCATGCTTACTAAAAAAGGAAGGCAAGAAGGAGCACAGACTGTATGGATCCTTCTATATAAATTTCTAGACGGTGAGAACTCATCTAGGGAGACAGAAAGCAGGTCAGTGGTGTTGTGGAGACAGAGGGAGGAATGGGTTACAAAGAGGCACAAAGAACCTTTGAGGGATGATGGAACTGTTTATTATTTGATGCTGATGATAGTTTCATAGGCTTATACATATGTTAAAACCGATCAAGTTACACACTTTTTTTAATGTGCCATTTATTATACTTCAAATACACCTCCACAAAGTTGTATGAAAAAAAGTACTAATACTTTAAAAAACACACACACACACACACACACACACACACTGAACTTTAAAACAAAATAAAAGCAAGCAAGCCAGCCATTCACTGGTCTGAAAGCTGGCCTTGAAAGCACGGTGTCAGCAAAAAAGAGAGGCAGGAGGGCCGGCCGAGAGGCAGGAAGCGAGGCAGACGGGCCTCAAATCGCAGCGGGGAGTGCGTCTGTGTGGTTTGGATAGGACTGGCTTTTCCAGGCTGGCTCCGTGGCAGAGCTAATTTACTCAGTGCCCGAATCCCTGGCAGGCCAGCGCTTGGAGCCTGAGACAGAAGTCAGGTTGCATTTCTGCGGCCTTTCTTTCGGTGTGCATTTTGAAGGCGATTCCTCGGTGCCGTGAAGCCTTCACCCGAAAGCAGAGTTATTTGGGCGATTTCAGGCGTGGGGGGTCGGAGGGGTGCTTAAGATACGGATCCTTGCGGGAGGAGAGGCAGAGCTTTGGAATGGCTCCCGACATGAATGTGCAGACTGAGAGCAGCACAACCCCAGGGGGTGCCAGTCAGTCACCCTGGCACAGTGCAGGGGGGAAGGGAAGCACGCCTCCTCCCACTGTGCCTGGAGCCAAACTCCCCGCTCCAGACCTTCCCAGTGCTCCCTTCACCAAACCGTATTTTAAGAGGAAAGCTCCAGCGGTATCCGTGGAACAGGCTGGGAAGGAAGCAGCATTCTTTACCTTGCCGTTCCTCCTGCCTACCCCGGTTCTAGCCCTCACCTGCTGTCACCTGCGCTGCCCCTCAGGAAGGCCTTCCCACCCCAGCAGCCTGGTTCCCCCAAATGTTGGAGAGATAATCCTGCCCACTTCACCCTCTGCCTGAGGGCTGAGCTCACATTCCCCTGAGATTCCTGGAAAAGAGGGGCTGAACTGGCAGGCTGTGGCCAAGACGGCGGGCACAGATGGCTTTACTTGGCTCCCCAATATTTAAAACTCAAGAGAGTCTATATAAAAAAAAACAAAAACAAAACCCAAAGTCTTTCTTTTCTTGAAAAATCCAAAGATCTAGCCTCACTGGGCCCATATTTGGAAGCCAGTAGCTGGAGCCCCTTCTCCCCTGCCCCCAGCCCCCACCAGAGAACCCTTCTCTCACTCAGGTCACTGGCCTGGGCTGTGGGCACTTGGGTCTGCTCTCCAGTCAGTGAGGAGGGCACTTAGACTTCATCTAGTCCAGACTTCTCCTCCCCGACATCCTGAGCCAGGCCCGTAAGACGGCCCAGCCTTGAACATTTCTGTCCATGTGGGACTCATTACCTGTGAGAACACTCATTGGCAAGATTCCATTTGCTGGAAAGTTCCTCCTTATATCCCAGTGGAAGGACTTCCCTCCCCCACTCTCCCCCATCCCGGTTCTGCGTTACCTGAATGCCACCCCCGAGCCCGGACATCCCAGGGTTTCAGGCCACTGGTTCCTCCGTGGAAACCCGCCCAGCTTCCTGCGCCCTTCCCTTTGGACGCCACGTCCTTGCCCCTGGCTTTCCTCTGAACGTGCTCTGCTTTCTCTGTCACACGTGGAGCTGGGTTCTTCCTTCCCATTCTTCCCAGTAAGTCAAGTCAATCACCAGCACACGTTCCTACAGGCTTCTCTCCTCGGATGGGCTCGGGAGAGAGGCAGAGCCGACAGTACCGTGAGCAACAGTAAATATGTTGTCAGTTTTAGTCTCAACGTCCTCGTGTTGATAAAAATAGACCTCAAGGCGTCAGGCAGGGTAATTCATACTCTCTACAAAGCACTTCTGAAACAGAAAAATGAGACAGCAGGGATTTCCCACGTTCTGAAAAATTATGTTAAGTCTTGGAGCGAAAGTCTTTGTTTCGAATTTTAAAAATAAGTAGTGCATATTTTGAGGTTAAGTACTTTTTAGGGAAAGGAAATAAACAATATTCCCAGATTTCCCAGTTCAGATCCAAGGTTAAAACAAGGACAAAAAAATTATCTCTCCTGTGCTTCCTGTGGCTTTTTCCACTTTGGGAGCGGAAAAAAAGAGTTGGGCCTTTGTTTCATAAAAATGTGTGCTTGTGTGAGTTTGAGGGGGTGGGGGGGAGAGGGAGAGAGAGAGAAAAAAAAGGGAGAGAGAGGAGAGAGAGGAAAGAGGAGAAAGGGAGGAGAGAGATATTTTGCAGAAGTCACTTACTGTCTTTGGATCTCACTTTCCCATTTTGAAAAGAGCAAGGCTAGGACCAGATCACTGAACTGCCCACCTGAGTGCACATGGTTAGGCAGGCGATTCCCTGGCTCACCCACAGGAACCCTGCGTCTAGACTCTAGAGGGCTGCGGGGGGCCAGGAAGCTGGGTCTGGCAGGTGCTGGGAAAGTCTGACACCCCAGGCTTCTCATTCGGTGCTAGCCTTCTCGGCCCATTCCTCCACTCCAGCATTTGGCATGCACTCTGCGGCAGGAGGTAAGCTAGGGGCCTGGGGCTATGACCATGAGCAAGTCACACAGGCATAGCTCTCAGGAAGTTCACGCATCCGAGAGGGGACAGGTAGGTGAGGGAGGCGGCCAAGGCTGTGGACAGGGCCGTGATCTCCCCTAACCTGAGGAAGGCCGGGCAGTCAGGGGAGGTTTGCCGGGGAAGGTGTGGTCTCGGCAGAGACCTGAAGCCTGCAGAGGCCCTGGCTAGGGGAAGCCCAAAGCGGAAGCATGTCTAAAGCCTGGGGTCCCTGAAAACACGTCGGGAGTGGGGGGCCTGTGGCTGGAGCCAAGGGACCTGGAGGGAGACCAGGAGCCGGTGGCTGGAGAAGCTGGCAGGGGTCAGGTCATGCAAGGCCTGGGCAGCCACACAAAGAACTCTGGATTCTATCCTGAAGGCAAGGGCTCTGAGCAGGGTAGGGACAGGCCCAGACTTGTGTTTCAGAAAGAGGACTCCGTTGTGTACAGAATACGTCGCAAGAGGAAGAGGCGGGAACAAACACGGCTGTGAAGGCTTGGTGCTGAAGGTGGTCAGCACAGTGCACATCGGAACAACTGGGGACCCAGCCTTTGGCTTCCTATCCCGGGTCTCACAAGTAGGATCCTCTCTCCTTCTGGAGAAACGTGAGGCCAGGAGAGCAAGTGACCTGTCCTCCCCTACACACTCACCTGCTTAATTCTGGGCCGCTGGCTTCCGTCTGCTTGCTTCTCTCGGGCTCAGAAAGGGAGAAGGAGCCTGACAGCTGATCTTAAGGTATCAAACGGCAGAAGCAAGAAGATTTCAGAAATGGCTCAGAGGAGAGAGAGAGAGAGAAGAGAAAAGGGAAAGAGGGGGGAGAGGGGAGGGCCCCAGGCGCCTAGCATACCTCCTGCCACCGAGTGCATCCCTCATGCTTGCCCTTTGGGGATACAAATGCAGTCTTAACAGTAATTTACTTGTGGCCAGGACTCCACAGTTTACGACCCTTTCAATCACCAACCCTTTTTGGAGGCTCCCAACAACACCCCCGGGAAAGGGGCACTCCCATTTCAGAGAGCAGGAAAGCGAGGCCCGGGGGCCTGCGCGCACTTGATGCAAGGTCGCGGAGAGAGCTGGAAACTGCGGAGGCGAGGAATTCATTCCACAGCTCTTTGCCGCTATTGATCCCTGAGCCCACGGGGACTGTAATTAATTAAAATGTCTCTCCTCAGCACTGAAGACAGAGTGCTGGAGAATTCAATGAAAAACGATCTGCCCGGCACGGAAGTGTTTCATCTGCGAGTCCTGGGAGGGCTCCCCAGCGAGAGAGGGACCTCCGAGTGCGGAGGGAGAAGCCCCAAGCCCGACAGGGGAACGTCCTCCCTGGCTGAGAGAAGCCCACCAAGGAGGCGGACCCTGTGAGCTGAGGCCCTTCTCTGCTCTGGGGAAGCAGGAGGGTCCAATGGAGCAGGAGGGGAGCAGGAGGGTGCAGGCTGGGGTGGGGAAGGGCGCAGGCAGGAAAAGCGGGGACAAATCACACAGGATGCTTCCGTTTTTTTTTCTACCCCCATCCACAACATTTCTATCCAGGGCAAATCAGGTGAGTTACTAGTAAACTTTATAGCTTCCTTGTAGAAAGGGAATCAGTCCCCAATCGCCACTATCACAAACACATTTTGAGCCCTTACAAAATGCCAGGCACAAGCCCCGCCTGAACCTTTAGCGTAAGTCTATGAAGTGGGTAACTTTTAACTCCACGTTACAGGTGGGAAAACCGAGACTCAAAAAGGTTAAGCATCTTTCTTAAGAGTCACACAACGATGACCAACAGCGGAGCCAGGATTCAAATCCAGGCCTTTCTGACTGCTGGGCCTGTGTCCTGCTTAAGGAGGGTGTGCTGTTTGAGAGAGAAATCCCCTCACCAAGTTTGGATGGTGGGGGAAACAGGAGTGCTCTGACTGTGTATGCGGGAAGTTGCGTTAATTTTATTTCATTTAGAAGGCAAGCTGGAACTCCCCATCTCCTTTCCTACCCAATTTCTTGGGATGAGAAAGGAGGGAACAGATATACCAGCAGAGAGGGCTGGGGCGCTAACCGGTTAAGGAGCAGACACAACACCTCCACAGCAAAGAGGCAGCAAGCAGAACCTCCCATTCTCAAAGCACTGAAGTGTCTATACCAACCACCATGGCCGCCTTTTGGCAGAAAACATGGTGATATCCTATTTGTTCATAAGGGACGCCTGACCTGCTAGAGTTCATAGAACGTGCAGATCTGGGGCTCCATCAGCATCACTGGGATAGAGAGCAGGGCTTTAGCCTGAAGCCACTGTAGTTCACAAAAGCAGGGAAGGATAGGAGTGGAGGCAGTGAGGTCTGCCAGACCGACAGAGGGACAGGGTGGGGGGTGGGGACAACAAATCCAGTGAGAGAAAGAAGAGGAAGGAAAAGGGTGTTGCTGGGCCTCAAGGCGGCCTAAGGGTAATCTATGTACCATCTTAGGTGCTCCATGGCTGCTGGAGTGATTTTTATGGGCCAACTGCCCAACACGCCTCTGAGCACATGGGAAAGAAATTGGACGGCAGGTAAGATATGGTCTTATTATTAAAGCATGACGACCTGAGGTTGGGCAGCGGCAAGAACTTCTCACTCGTGATGACGGGAGAGGAACATTTTTTTTTTTTTCTTTCATGGATCAACAACATCTAGCAGGGAAAATCTGCTAGGAAAAAGAACATGCAAATATCAATGTAAATTCCCAGTAAATAAACCATCTAATGCAAATACCAGGCTGTTATCCAATCTACCTGGAACATGGTTTAACCAGGAAGCAATGACAGACTAGAAGCAGGTCCCAAGCTAGCTGCTCTAAGGAATGCCACCTTTCTGTTCTTTGGAAGGCTGCAAGGTGTTCAGTGAGTAAAGTCCACACCCCAGAGAGTTGCATTTTATTATTATCAATTTAAAACTTTCAAATTAATAGTATTCTTTAAGCTAATCATTGAGGACAATAAGGTTATTGTGATCAACAAATAATGTGACCTCAGGAATTAAAGACAATAGAGCTTGCAGCTTTACATCTGCTTCAAAGAACAAGCTCTCTGTTTTGCCTTAGTTGCCCAATGTTGAGAAGACCTTTCTGATGTAATGGATAGTATTTATATTGGATAAATAAGTGCGTGCATTTCTTTTTAACACCGGCCTGCCCTACAACCTCAGGATCCTCTTCAATTAAACAGACGCTGGAAGCATAAGCTGGTGGCCTTCAACATGTAAACATGTGGGATAGAACAGCGGTTGCCAACCTTTCGGACCTCACGGACCACCAGTTGTCCGCGGGACCACCAGTTGGTGACAGCTGGTACAGAACACACAGAAGTGGTTTTCTAAGTTTTTTTTTCTTCTTCTTATTATTATTACAGCTTTAAGAAGGGTTAACAGCATTTGAAACAATGTTGACAGAATCCCTGAGGCAGCCACTTGAACCTCCACAGACAGTCTGTGAAGTGCTGGCTGGGATGGTCTGGAGGCCCCCAGGCCGGCCACACCTCCTTGCCACTGCATCTTGAACAGAAAGGAATGAAAAGCCCCATGGGGAAAGCAGGCCTGAAGCAAATGGGCTTCCTACCTGTTCCCCGTCTCCCCCTGAAACTGAGGAGGGGAAGGAGAGAAAGGAATAATTCCTGCCTCCGACAGCACCTTCTCAGATAAATCCGTATACACCTAGAGCTGGAAAAACCAGCAGCCGGAAAAGAGAAAGGTATTCAGATGCCCAGAGCTAAGAGGGCCCTGCCAGGTCCTCCTCTTGCTCCAGGGGTGCAGCCCGAGTCCTGCAACTCAGTAGTTTCTGGTACAGAAATTACTGTTAAGACTGCATTTGTACCCCCTGCACAAGCAATGTAAATGCTCTGGAGAGCAGCTGCCATACCTGCAGCAGTAACGTGTACCGACGGCAGATCTGCACAGTGCATGCTATGGCACGCTTATTCATGTCCAATCATGACGCTATTGTTTTGCTGTCTATCTTAGGGAAAAGAAAAATCACTGGTCTCTCCTATATCTAGAAGAACCGAAGGGCTGGGATGATGAGGAGAAAGAAGAAAAGGGAGAGGTGGTGACCTCTTCGTTCCTGGAGCTATTCAAGGCTAGACTAGACTACGTTTGAAGGCTGCTGCAGAGAGGATTCCTCCACACGGCGAGACATTGGATGAATGATTCCTACAGTTCCCTTCCAACTCAAACCCTGTTTCTAAAAATAAAAGCAATCCTTTAAAAAAATTTTTTCTAACCACACAAATTACACATGTATGCAATCGTATCTCAGTACCAACAGTAGTAAAATGACATTTACAAGGCATATTTCCCACACGTGTTTTCTCAGATAATCATCCCTGCAACACGGCTATTACTGTCCTTATTCCTGTTATAGAGGTGGGACGGGGGCTCTGAGTTTAAGAAATTGCTCTGAGGTCAGATTAGCTGGAGAGCAGAAATCAGACAGTGCCAGGTTTCTCTCTGACATTTTTCTCCTTCTCCTCCTCCTCCTCCTCCTCCTCCTCCTCCTCCTCCTCCTCCTCCTCCTCTTCCTCCTCCTCCTCCTCCTTCTCTTCCTCCTCCTCCTCCTCTTCTTCCCTCACCTTCTTCCCTTTTTGTCTTCTGGTAACCACAGTTTAACAATGGGAAAATGGAGGGAACATACTGAAAAGGAGCCTCCTAGACAGGTACCTGACTGAATCCCCTCCCATCTCTTTGTACCACCAGATGAATCATGGAGAACCTACTCATAACCTCAGTGGGTAATGAATATACTAAGATCTGCAATCATTTTTTTAAAGATAGGTTCATGCACATCCAAATTAAAAAAAAAAAAAAGTACCCTTTTTAAGTTTAAACAAGGAAGTGCTTTAAAGTGAAGAAATGTAAGGAGGAAGATCCCTTCCACCACCATCACCACCACCACCACCACCACCACGCCGCCCCCCCCCCCCCCCCCCGCCCTTCCCACCGCCTGCAGAGTAGGTTCTGTTATTCCCCAGAGTGTGACTGAGTGCACTCAGCCTCTGAGATCACAGTGAATGAAACATGCGGACGAATTCCACTACGAAACGGCACAGAAGACAAATGTCGATTCGTTAAAAAAAAGGCAACAATGATTAATTCTAAAAGAGATGTCCTCCAAATTGGTTATTAGGTTTGAATTTTCAAACACAGAACCACCTGGTTCTTAATTTTGTTTGGAGGCTGCTCTGATCCTCAGAATTCAGATCAAAACTGATTTCTCTCCAAAATGTTTTAGCAAAGAGGGTGTGGGTGGCCGTGGGTCGGGAGGAGTGATTCCCATCAGCCTTTCTATGTTCCAATTGCTTAAAAAGCCACAGTTTCTCAGAGAGTTGGGAGGGAAAGAAGAGACCCATAAGCCGAGGGCCAGAGTTTTATCGTTTTCAAAACACACCCTCTCCATCTTCTTTCTTCTTTGTAATGGAGGACCCTGAAGGAGGGGTGCTGCCAAGCCCCTTTTGTAAAAGAGGTCCTTGGCCCCAGAAGTGTTAATAATTGGCTGAAGGACACACGACACAGGTTTGCATCCCGGCTGATATTCCCTCTCCTGTTCCTTTCTCCTCAAAAGGGAAAGCACTTCCAAAGAGAGTTGCCAACTCAAGTTCTGCTTCCTAAATTCCAGCTCAGCCACCATCTGGGCTTCTCTCATCTCAGATCATTATAACAAACTAATGCAAAGAACCTGAGGACAGCCCAGCTGTGTGTTGGACTCAGCGCCGGTAACAAACAGCGGTAGTAGCGAATGCTTGGCACAGTCTGGCACTGGCCTGAGGACACCGAACACTTTCACATGTGTTTCAGAGATGGGGAAACTGAGGCACCGAGCTGTTAAAGTCGCTTGCTTGTTTAAGGCTCTAAAGTGCTAACGTAGAAAAGCTGGGATTTAAACCTCCAGGGGCCTGTGGCTTGAATCCCTTTGCCACCACTTACTGGCTGTGTGAGCCTGCGTAAGTTACTTAATTTCTCTCAGCCTTACTTTTGCGATCTGTGAAATGGGGATAATAATAATAACGGCGACCCACAAGGCAGTCCAAAGCAATAGACAAGATAACGTAAGTGAAGCACCTGGCATCAGGACTACCCACTATACAAGTCCAAGGGATACTGTTCACAAATGGAGATGTGCTATAAGGCAGTCCTGCTTGGCACAGAGCCCGTCACGGTGAAAATGCTAAATGCTAGCATCAGGATTCACCATCATGTAGGACAGTGCCAATACAGGGTCAATAACCTGCTCTGAACGGCTCTCCTTGGATGTCCATCCTGACTTAGTTTTCCAGGGGCTCTCTCAGTTCTTAGGACAAATTTGGGGGCATGTCCTGCTTCCCCAAGCAGATGTAAACTGGGATCCCTTGAACCACCTGCAGTGCCAGGCACACAGGAGGCCCTCGGGCACTGTGGTGGTTTTGAAACGTCAAGTTCTTTCACACTTTTCCCTTCAAGAGGTGTCCATTGCCGAAACTGGTTTGGCTCAGTGGATAGAGCATCGGTCTTCGGATTGAGGGGTCCCAGGTTCGATTCCGGTCAAGGTCATGTACATTGGTTGTGGGCACATCCCCAGTGCGGGGGTGTACAGGAGGCAGCTGGTTGATGTTTCTCTCTCATCAATGTTTCTAACTCTCTATCCCTCTCCCTTTCTCTCTGTAAATATATATATATATATATATATATATATACATACATACACATGACAAATGTTGGAGGTCAGATAAGGAATGTGGCTTCTGGTCTGCTCTCTCTCAGACCGCTTCCTTTGGGAAAAACTAACAGCCATGCGATAGGGACACTCAGCTTCCTGTAGAAAGATCCAGGCAGTGAGGGACAGAGGCCCGGAGGCCCTCAGGCCAACAGCCACGTGAGTGAGCATCTTGGAAACGGATCTCCCGCCCAGTTAAGACATCAGGTGACTGCAGCCCTGGCCAAGATCTTGATTGCGATCCCGTGGGAGACCAGGAGCCAGAACCACCCAGCTAATTCCGAATTCCTGAGCCAGCCTGACCCACAGAAACTGTGAGGTAATCAATGTGTGTTGTGATAAGCTTCCGAATTTTGAGATAACTGTTATACAGCAAAATACATAACCACGAGAGGAACCACATGGGAATTTCTGAGCAAGCAGACAACAGGGAAGCCGTAGTTTTGGGGTGGAAGGGGCAATCCTCATACCTGGATGACAGCATCCCTCCTATTAAGTTAAAAGAGAAATCAGATGGAAGTCTGGAGGTGGACGAGCTTCATGCAGTCAGGCTTTGGCTCAGAAATCACATAGGAAAAAAGAGGGAGAAGTGGAGAGGAGGACACCCATGCTAAGGAAGGCTGGCTGAGCAGCTCAGCACTCCCCTCCCGAGGAAGATCCCCTACTGGGGATCAAGCCTGCGACCCTGGGCATGTGCCCTGGCTGGGAATTGAACCCGTGACCTCCTGGTTCATAGGTCCATGCTCAACCACTGGGCCACGCCAGTCGGGGCCCCACATTCTTTAGATCATATTTAGAGTTCCCTTTACTTTGCAACAGCCAGACCTTCATTACTCCAATCTCCTGTCATAATTAATAATTCTTTACAACAAATGTTCCATGTTCATGGGTGGTTCCTCTTTCCCAATTGCATCCTACAATGCACCTCACACAGAGGGCTGAGGCTAAGGGATTCTGGACCTGACATGACAACAGAGTCTATGAACCATTCCTTATGGGCCCGGCACTGTCCCAGGTGCTGTGTGTGTACAAACTAATTTAATCCTGATAATATCCTATGGTACTATTGCCATGCCCATTGTATTTAATTTATTTTTGAATTTTCATAAGAGTTTATTTGAGCCAAACTAAAGACCATGGAGGAAGATCTCAAGTGCTCCTAGCATGGCCATTTTGAAGCAGAGGAAATGGGGAGACAGAGATTCGGGAACTTTCCCAATAGCTAGTCAAGGGCAGCACTGGGACTCTGACCCAGGCAAACCTGTGGCCCTATGACCCTAGGGGTGAGGTGGGGAGGGGGTGAGGAGAGAGGTGGCAGCAGGGACATCAGCTTGAGGGCTACTGTGCAGCCTCTCTCTGCTCTCGGGCCCACTCCTCTGACTGCCCACATTTGGCTGCCCTCCAACTATCTGCCCAGTGGTCCAGCTGGTCCTCAAGGGCAGAGGCCATGTCCTTTCCGGCCAGGCAAGTGCTTAGCAGAGAGCCAGCCTGGGCACATTCAGCATTCAGTCAAAAGCTGCAGCTGAATGACACACTGAATGAAGCAGAACCTCAGGCACAAATGCCAGCTAAACGATGGGCTGAGCCTCCTAGTCACACCCTGTGCTGGGCGTGCTCTGGCCCCCAAGCTCTGTCCTGGGAGCTCCTGTCTCACCTGGCCTCGCGTGAAGACAGCTGACAGTGGTGACACAATGACCTGCTGGGTCTCTTCCAACTCCTGACCTCCAGAACCCTTCAGAAAGTAAACCTGGTCATGTGACCTCTCTGCCCAGCCGGTCTCTGGGAACCGCAAGTGAAGTTCAGCCCATGGACCTGGCCCCACCAGAGTGCTTGCGTCTCCCAGGCCCACTCCTGACATTACTTTTTAGGAGCCAGCAGCACTGAACTTGGGAGACCCTGCACACACCATGCTGTTTTGCCCACTCTGGGCTTGGAACTGTGCTCCCACCATGCCCCCAGCCCTTTCCCGGCCTGGCTGAACCAGCCCACTCACCTTCAAAGCTTGAGGTCAGGATTCCCCCCTCAGACGGCCTTTCCTGCTCCACCTGCCCTGCCCGTCTGGTCAACTGACTCTTCAAGTGCTCACACAGTGGGATCCCTGCAGCTACGAGAGGGTCCCTGTCCGGTGTGTGGAGCGCTGGGCAGAGGTAAAGGCTGAGAACTGCAGGGCAGTCACAGCTCCATCAGGACCAGCTGCATGACCTTGGGCGGGACATTTCCTCTCCCTGGTGCTTAGTGCCCCCCTGTATAAAATGGGGATATTTACAGTGTGCTGTGAAGACTAAGAACAGTGATGTATGTAAACCACCTGACACTGTGACTGGCCAAAGCAACCTGCATAGAAGTTACTAGTATGGGTGTCTGAAGCTCAGCATTGTTGGGTGGCCTCACAATAGGCTTAGTGGATTCATGAATGGATTCATCCTTTCTCTCTCAAGGCCCACAGTCTACAAACTGGTCCCCTGGCCTCCAGTGGAGGACTCCTGCATTGCCATATCCACTTCTCTGAGGCATTTGTCCGACCAGGTCCTCTCTGCAAAACTACTGATGACGTCCCAATGTCCTGAAGTCCAGTCTGCCGCACCCCCTGTGCTCCGGACCCCACCTCCCACAGTTCCTCTCTAAGAGACATCTGAAGGTTCAGTGACTGGCTTACTCCCTGTTCCAGGGACAGGGTCTCTCCTTTCTGCCACCTGAGAGGCCCCGGTCCTGGGATGAACCCTTTTGTAGATTCCTAACCTTTCTCAGGGCCACTTTCAGAAGTCCATCCGACCTCAACCAGTGCAATCTCCTCCTCTTCACGCCCACAGCACCTGGCTGGCTCCTGCAGTAGAAGGATGCTTTGCCTTATGCACCAGGTCACCATGAACTTGTCCCCTTGTAGCCAGGAGCTCTCTAAAGGCAGCAGTTGCTTTCTGTACCTACCACACAGCAGCCCCCCCAATCAATTACATTGGGACACAGGATAAAAATAGTGGAAATCATTGCAGTTGGAACTCAGAAAAAGAAAGATAACACAGTTAAGTAAAGACAGTACCATGTGTTTACTCATTGGTGCTCAAGGTTATTAGCCAAGTTAAAAGAGAGAGAGAGAGAGAGAGAGAGAGAGAGAGAGAGAGAGAGAGAGAGAAGTTGATCTCTTAATAAGGAGAGTGGCTTTATAAAGAATGCATATGTGCAGGATAATATGCTAATCCTCCATAGGAGGAGAGGATTTTCCCCATGAATTAAAAAGGAATCGAAGTCCCTAGAAGAGATTAAGACAATTATCCTGCCTTTGCAAAGTGTTTTATCCACTCCGCCCAAACACAACATAGAACTGCACGCATGTACCCACACAAAACAATGTGACGAGAAAATGGAAGATTTCCTGGGGCTACCTAAAAACGTACCACAAACCAGGAGGCTTAAGACAACTGAAATGTACGGTCTCACAGTTCTGGGAGCTGCAAAGTGGAAATCAAGGTGTTGGCAGGGCCACGCTCCCTCCAAAGCCTCGCCCAGCTGCCCCAGGCCTTCCCTGGCTTATGCCCACCTCTGCCCAAGTCTTCCCAAGGCCGTCTTCCTTCTCTGTGTCTCTCCTCTTACAAGGACCCTACTGAGTCACATAAGATTAAGGGCCCACCCTGCATGGCCTGATCTTACCTAAATACATCTGCAATGACCCTATTTCCAAAGGTCACCTTCTGAGGTACTGGGGGTTAGGACCTCAATGTATCTTTTGGGGGGACATGATTCAATCCATTCGTTGATTTAATGGGCGATGTGGTTCTGGGAGAAGGACTGGCCCAAGGTCACACGGCAACTCAAGGTGGTTCTTCCACCCGGAAGGGATGACAACTGGCCCAGCGAGCTGCAGCTTGCTAAATCCAGCCTGCTGCCTGTTTTTGCGAAGCTCTGTTGGAACACAGCATGCTCATTCATGTATGTACTGTCTCTGGCTGCTTTCACACTGTAATGACAGAGCTGAGTGGTCACAGCAGAGCCAACATAGTCCACAAGACCTAAAATATCCCCTGGGCTAAAAGAACAGATGAACCACACTGGCCACGTTTGGAGATAGACCTTCTAGAAAACAGAGGAAGCTTAGGCCCAGGTGGCAGTCCTATGGGGTTCCTTCTCTCCGGCTGGCACCTCATCTCAGGGGCTGTCTGGATGAGAAGGCTCCTTCCACATTACCTCCTTTGAGCCATGGTTGGCAAACTGCGGCTCGCGAGCCAAATGTGGCTCTTTGGTCCCTTGAGAGTGGCTCTTCCACAAAATACCACGGCCTGGGTGAGTCTATTTTGAACAAGCGGCATTACAAGAAGTTTAAGTTTTAAAAAATTGGCTCTCAAAAGAAATTTCAATCGTTGTACTGTTGATATTTGGCTCTGTTGACTAATGAGTTTGCCGACCACTGGCCTAGAGAGATGGCAAAACACAGCACTCTATCCTCCATACCACTAGTGTTGTACAAACTACACTCTGTAAGCATTTTCAAGGGACAGAAATTAATCCTAACTGGAAAGATCAGAGGATACTTTCTGGGAAAGGATAGATTTGAGAGGAGCCTAAAAGATGTGCAGTGGGAACTGAAGAAATCCTCTAAGTCACCCTGAGCCGTAACATATTACCTAGCACTCTGCTGAACTAAAGGGAGTGAGCTCTCCATTGCTGGAGGTGTTCAAGCTAATGATGGCTGACCATTCGGGAGGGCCGAGGTTGGGGAGATGGGACAAGAAGAAAGACTGACCCCTTGGAATTGTGGGTTCCACAGTGGTAGTGGCTTCCTTAGTCTCATCTGTCATCGCATTTGCATCAGGAGTAGAGGGAGAGACAGAGAGACATACAGAGACAAGGAGAGGAGAGGGTTGAGAATAGGAGAAGAGTGAAAGAGGCACACTCACCCAAAGTCAAGAGAGGCCACAGAAACCACGGAGGGAGAAAACCCATACCAGGCTTTTTCCCCTCCTAAAAGCTACAGAGAGGAAAAAAAAGAGAGCAAAAGCCTGACAATTAGAGTTAAAACTAATCAAATGTCCCTTTAATACCTCTGGCTTGGCACCTAGCAGCCTTCTTATGTGCCCCATTGTTGCTTGGCAGGGCCCTTGGCCTGCCTCACAGCAGACAGCAATACCTGACAATGGCCCAAATGCGTGCGTGTGTGTGTGTGTGTGTGTGTGTGTGTATGTGTGTGTGCGCGCGCGCGCGTGTATGTGTGTCTGTCTGAGGTGGGTGGGGGCCGGGGGGGGGGGGACAGGAAGAGTTATCTGTACTCCGCTGTATGCCAGGAAGGAACCATTCCCACTTTAGGGGAGAGGAAACGGAGGCCAGGGGAGGGTAAGTGGCTTGCCACAGCATGGCGGTGAGGAACACCAGTGTAGGAAGGCGTTTCCGTCCCACCGCGTACCTGTTTCCTCTGTATTCCCGGAAGCTGTGGGAAGCTTCCTGAGCCTCACTTTAACCACAAGCAAAAGTGAGCACTTGCCTCCTGAGGCTAGAACTCTAATGAAGTTAGACGGGCACAGTGCGTGGCGTGCAGCACCTGCTCAGTAGGTTAGCGGACTGTGGAGCAGGGACTCAGAGAGAGAGCCCAGCTCTCAGCCAGGACTGGCTGCCACACCGACAGTGCCAGTGCCCACCGCCACACCAGCAGCCACCTAGAGCCTCTAAGGCAGGGGTCCTCAAACTTTTTAAAGTAGGGGCCAGATCACGGTCCCTGAGAGAGCTGGAGGGCCGGACTATATGAACTACTAATCCCTACTATAACACCTTGGCTGCGCTCACTGCCCAAAAAACCTGGCGGGCAGGATCAGACTCTCCTGGGGGCTGCATGTGGCCCGCAGGCCGTAGTTTGAAGACCCCTGCTAAGGGAAGGTTCCTGAAGGGGGTGGAGCTGCAGCCACTCCTGTCCTGGCAAAGCTGGCTGGGTTCGGCTGAACTGCCTCAGCCAGTGATCTCTGGGGGCCCCAAATGGCTCTCACATGGGCTCTTTCTCTCTTTTCCAAAAAATGCCCTTAACTTCCCTCCCACAGGGAACTCTGAAAGTGCCACTTCTGCAGGGAAAGCCATCTTTCTTCTCGTTTCACAGACTCCTAGCCCCCGCCCCATCTCTCTCCCCAATAGGAATGCACATTCTGGGGTTCCCTGACGTGCCAGGAAGCACGAGGCCGAAAACCAAGTGGACCCTGTACGCACTCCATTTCCAACAAGCCTACGGCAGCCCCTGGCGCGGCGGGAGCGAACTTGACTCAGACACCGACAGACTCAGAGGAGCAAGGGAAGGGATTGTGGCGCTCAGATAGAGCAGGAACAGCTGACATAAACTGAAGTGAGTCTGTTCAAGAGCCTGTGGTTTACATATTTATATTTCCAAGGAACCATCTTCTCCTTTTTCTTTTCCTGGAAAGTACATTAGGCTGACGGCACGATCAGCCTCCACTGAACTGGCTCTGGGAACATTCCTATCACTTCTGCTCTCTGAACCTTGTTTTTCATAATCTCTAAAGCGGGGGCCATATGCCCCACCCCGCCTCCTCCATGATACACAGAGAACACAGTGGGCAGAGGTTATGAAGCCGGGCTCCCGAACCCAAATGTCTCCGGAGGCCAAGCTGGTTGTGCAGAGGGTACAGAACCCGGGTCTGGGGACACAAAGCCCGATGGGACCATGGCCACCCGGACAGCTGGCCTGTCCAGAGGGGGCAGCCGCTACCCAAACCCGACTCCTTTGTGTGAGACTGGAACCGGGGGCCCTGGTGCCAGACTTTTCCATTTCCACCCCGAAAGTCAGAAATGAGAATTTTTTAAAAACGTGAACCTTTCTGATGTTTAGGTACCGATAACTTCTTAACATTTAAAAATAAAGACACCCAACCATCCCTGGGCCAGCACTAGGTGAGCCATAAAAAACACGCCCGCCAGTTTACAACCTCCATTAAAGTACACACGAGGGTTTTACATAATGCAAAGGTCAAATAAAAGAAGTCCTCTGAAGGAGACAGCCATTAGGGTTTATTATCAATAAAATAACCCGAGAATCCAAACCACAGCCCCTGGTGCCCCAAGAATAGAAACACCACCTCTTTACTCAAGTCAGGTGCCAGATTTAGAAATTGGTTATTTCACAAATAGATGTACACACACACACACACACATTTTAACTGTCAGCAGCTGACTCTGATCAATACTCAGGAGGAAACATGCAAAAAATAACAGTTTTCAGTTGAGCACATACAATGTGCTTTAGCAGCAGGCAGTAATTTTCACACACACTCCCCCGGCAGCTGTTTCCAACCTATTCCCTGGAAGAAGCCACCTCCCTCCAGCCCTCACGGGCCCCCTCAGCCCCGCAGTCCGCCCCTTGGAGGGCTCACCTTCGCCACCTACAGGGGAGACCCGCACAAACACACAACCTTGTTAACTGGTGTTGCGGGAGGCGCGTGGGCCTGCTGCAATCTGCCCGGGCGCTGCCGTCTGCACACGCAACGAAGGGAAGAGCTTTCCAGAGCCCAGGCTTATGGGGCCCTGGGCGACAACCTCCCACCATGGCCTCATGTCCAGGGGGGAGATGGGGGGAGCTCACCCAGGTCCCAGGCCCAGGGGGCGGGGAGGCAGCAGAAAGGAGCCCGGGGCTGTGTGCTCCACCTACAGGAGGCGCTGGGGTCAGAATCCTGTTGCCATCACTGTCCGGCTGCGGTGACGTCACGGAACTCCTCTGCACCTCAGCTTTCTCATCTTTAATGAAATTCCACCCTCTCCGTGGCACGGTGGAGCAGCGGTCACTGTGCTCATTTTAGGAGGAGGCTGTGGCTCCAGGGAGTGGGGGTAGCGGGGGAGCAGAGCTAGGCCTGGTTCCTGATCCCACACTCTCTCCGGCTCAAGGGAGAGGCTCCTAGGATCTCCACAATGCCACCCCTTCCCAAGAGGCCCCAAGTTTAGTACCACTGCTCTCCCCGCACAGGCACCTCCTTCTTGCCTCCGAAGCAGGATGGCAGAGCACCCATCCTGGGAGGGCAACAGACCACGGACATCAGAGGAAAACAGCTGGAGGGTCTCGGAGAGTCCCGGCGGCCCACTGCAGAGGGATTTTCCAAGTGCACTGCCTATCCCAGATCTAAGATCCAAGATCTAAGTTCTAAGATCCGGACTCCGAGACGCTTGCACCTAGTATTGTGCCACTGACAGGCTCCCCACGGCTCCCCTGGGAGTGCTGGTTGGCAACTCCAGGAACAGAAGCTCAAAGGCAGGTCCCCAAGTGCTCCTGGGGAAAGCAAAGTGGGCCCCTGGAGAAGGCGAGGTCTGTCTGTCTGCCTCTGGGGGGTGCTGGCAAGTTGGGGATGTGGGCAGAGAGAAGAGAGCTTCCTGATGGGCTCTCAATAGCATTTGTTAAATACAAGGTTCCTTGACACCCACCCCCGCTTGGGCGTGGACTCCCCAGGGATTCTGAAGCGCCATGCAGTTCCAGAAGAACCATTCCTCAGGCTAAGCTGCCTGCACTGGGCCAGCAGTTACTGAGCACCAACCCTCTTCACTCGCTTGTTTCTTCCGTCATCATCAAATGTTGGGGGCAAACAAGAGTGGGTGACCAAGGTGGAGGTTAGCTCCTGCCTTCAGGAGCAGCCGGTCTGAGCAGATTAAAAACGATTCCTTCACTGCAAGGTACATTTCCATGAGGGGTTCTGCTCTGAGACCCCGACTCACCCTTGCTACCCCAGGTTGCCCAGCAGGGGTGAGCCAGGTTCAGGAGGGAGGTTACAGGGAAGAAGTGGGCCAGAGGCAAGGGAGCCGTGTGTGTGGAGTCCCAGAGGCACGTGGAACACACCATCAGGTGAGGGAAGGGAGAAGCAGAAAGCAACACCAGGCTGTGCCGTCCCGAAGGCCTCTGACAGAAGCAGGCCAATGAGAAAATCAAAGCCTGGGGGATCTGAGACTGTGAGAAACCCGAGGGCTGGCTCGACCCGTGCATGCCTCCTGGAGGCGGCGAAGAATACTTCCTCGAAGGAAGCCGGGGATCTGGGTCCTCTCCCAGGGTAGGAAGCAGCTATGTCTCTTGCCCCCAACCACCCCAATAATTGCCTCGGGTCTCAAAGGATCAGGGAGGGAGACACAAAGAGCTGCCTGTGCATGCACAGCTTCCTCCCACCCCCCCGTTACGAGAGACTGCCTGGCCCTGGTCCACTTCTGAACTGTTGAACCAACCACCTGTGCTGGGATTGCCGACCTTCCAATGACCCCAGGGGCATCCTTCCCTCCCTCGGCCACAGGCACGACACACTGCCTCGCAGGGTCTCAGTCTAGGAGGACCGGCTCCTTCGTTTGCTCCTACCTGTGAACTACTGCGACTCTCTGACAAGCTGCACAGATAAAGGGCCTATTCATCCACTGCCTAGCCGAAGAAGTGCCACGTAAATGGTAGCTGCTATTATGATTAACAGTATCATGCTCAGCATCATCGTCCTTAGCATCATTTTATGATGTGGCTTTTATCACCAAACTACTAAAGAAAATCCAGCATTTGAAACTCAGACGTCTCTCAAAGTCGAAGGGAAGGAAACCAATGGGCCCGCTTTCCCCTCTGTCTTCTTCTATCTGTACTCAGCAGAGGGCACCAAACAGGAACCATCCGAAGATAAGAGAGAAGAGAGACACATGGAGAGAAAGCCACACACTCATAAATACACACCCACCCACCCCAGCAAGCGGAATTGTTTAGCTTCCTCTAGCTTCCAAAGTATGAACACGCCGCCTCCTCCAGCTAAGAGGGCCAGGCAGAAAAAAAGAGTCAGAGCTGAAGAGACAGAAGTTCTTTTTCAGCTTAAGGGAAATTTTCAATGAACTGGCTTTTCATGGGCGTGCGAAGGGGCGGGGCAGCTCTCAGGACGCCTGTGAGGGGGGAGGAGGGCAGCAGCAGAACTCATACTTAAGATGAAATAAAGGCGGCTTTCAGCTGCTCCTCGGCTCAGCCCTCTACTCCAGCTGGCCATCCCCAGGAGGAAATTGAGGCCCACAGAGTTAAGGCTTACAGCCAAGGGTGGGGCAGAATGAGAATCAGACCTCCAGACTGCAGGTTCAGGGATCAAAACCGAGTCCAGGATGGCCAAGGGGTTTTATCTCGAGGACCACACGTCTGATCCCTCAACTGCCTGGGATCCTGTGTCAGCAGGATTCTGAAGGGGACATTCCCCAGATTTCATTTCCCCTCCTCCACACCCGATTTTCCCCAACTGCTCTTCCTAAGACTAGGGTGCCCTGACATGACCAGCGGTTCTAGAGTGGGTTAGGTCTATCAGCATCCACTGTGAATGGTTCAGAGAGCCCATAGATCCAAATTGGGCCAATAATACATAAGGAGATCTTGCTAAGGCTTATAGGCAAGAAGTCTCCTCTTTTCTACAGAAGCTTTCAGAAGTCACAGACTCTTCCCTCTGGGATCTGGGTGTGGATATGAGATGGGAAAGAGTTGCAACCATTTTTTGCTACCATGGGGGCTCAGTCTAGGACGTGAACCTCTGGGTCACACCATACCTGAAGTCGATTGCAATTACAGGAGCTAGCTAATAAATTCCCTGACCCACGTCAGCCTACGTGGCTTAATTCATTCTGTAACCTGCAACTGACAGAGAATCTGAGGTGGCACTGGAACTGGGATTAGTCCATCTACCACGGACAGCAGCGATGGTGTCACCTGGGATGCTACATGCGATGCGTCCCTTTCACTCCTCTAGTTCCCCTGCTGGATCCCTTTGCCATCTTAAAATTTAACCCGTTTTACTTGCTTTAAAACGCTAAACATCTGTGAAGAGAAAATGTAAAAGCCAGGTAAGTTCCAGCAGAGAGCTGGTCTCAGTAAGCGCTGGCCTCCCAAACTGGGAGTGATACTCTCGGCTCATGAAGAAAATAACGGTGGAGAAGGATCAAATATTAGCATGTGGAGGGGGAGCATTCATGGTCAAACAGAGTGAGAACTTCGGAGAGAAGAACTCAGTTCTGATCTGCATGCCTCTCTGTGAATTGATTTCCCCTCTCCTGGGCCTCAGTTTCTGAATCTACAAAATGAGCCCCCTTCCTGCTGATACACGTAACTGAGCAAACACATTCTGTCTTACAAGTGGCACGCCTTTTGCTATGTGCTAGAAGAAGATGTGGTTTCTACTTTAAGACATTTCTGGGGGATGGGGGAGTGGGCAGGAGGCCACTGGAACTCAGGCACATATAAGCTACCTCCTCACCCCACTTCACTGGGCGTGAGGACAGTGGTTTTCAGAGAAGCAGGACTCATATTTCCATCTTCCTGGGAGCAGAGCCTTATCCATCAGCTCTTCTTTTCCTGGCTCTGTCTGACACAAAGATGGAATGCAGAGGGTCAGATACATTCAGAATGAAACAACCCACTGCTAACACCCATGAGCATTTAGCTGTCACGGGACATATGTCTGGCTGCCAGTTTGCCTCCAGGAGTTTTTCAGTGATGAGATCCTGATGCCACCTCTGTGGAAGAGCTGGCTGTGCACAAGGTGCAATTAGCCAGCTAGATGGTTATCTTTCAAACAGGCCTTTGTGCTTTCATTCATTCCTGCCCATTAGTTTTTATCCTGTCATTGGAGCCAACAGATTAAAAACTGAACATCTTGAGACTACGGCCTGAGAGAAGGCATTGGGGTTTGAACATATCTCTGAGCGGTGGCCTCCTCGCCAGTTAGATTCGAAAGCTTGTTTAAACACACGGCTACTATCCAGGCCTTTCCAGTACATGCTTCCAAACAAACCCACAGAACTCCAGGATGCTAGAGTTGGAAAAGTCCTCACCAGTATCTAACCCCTACATCGCATTTGAGTTTCAACATACCGTTGACGCCGTTTGAGTAGCAGTGTTGACAAACAGTCTGAGGCCAAGTCTGGGTTTAATGGGAAAGAGATTGCTTAGCAATGTCTGCCCTGGCCAGGGGAGGGGAAGCTCCATTATACACACAATTACCTCTTCCCTTCTGAATCTAAGCTCTTACCTCACAGATGAGGAATCCAAGGCCCAGAGAGGTTAAACCACTTTTCTAAGGTCACACAGTAAGTTTAAGGAAGGAGAGAGAACTAGAGCCCAGGCTTCTGTTCCAAGGCCTTCCTCAGCTGGGCTCCTAGGGAGATTGCAAGCCCAGGGTAAGAGAAAGCAGGTGGGGAGCAAGATTTGCTCAGGTAAATCAACAAGCCTTTCCCCGTGGCATCAGGCTTCAGCTGGGCACACAGGCAGGGAAGGGATCAGCCATCTACAGGATCCCAGCCCCTCTGTGGAAAATTAAGGAAATCATTCCATGGCTACCTTTCTATGGCATTTAACTTTCCGATTGCTAAGGCTCTGCCACCAGGAAGACTAACAGAGGGGGGAGAGGTATTGATTTCTGGATGTTCTAGGAATAAAGTTCACAATGAAAAATAAAGACACAGTGAGTAAAAACTCCTGACTCTTGAAACTTTAAGTCACTGGTATTCCATTAACCCACCAATTTCTATTCCATGGTCGCTCTTTATCCAAGTAAGTCATTTCTCGCAGGAGATTACGGCTCAGAAATGGGGAGGAACTGCATCGCATTTCCCAGTATGGGTTTTTCATGGCCAGTTCCCAAATCCGGGATACGTAACAGACTGGAGAATCAAACCGAGATGTGAAGCAGATGGAGGCTAGGAATGAGAGGGAACCCCCAAATTAAAATGGAGATGGTTTCAAGACTGGCTTTTCTTGCTTGGTTTTGCAGCTTTCAAGGCAGCCAGCTGAGCTGTCTGACCAGATGGATTTGGAAATCCTAAGAGCATCCTATGTCCTTTATAAATCAGCTGCCCTACCCAGCACCTCTGGAGCCAGTGTGACAGTTGTATAGACTTAAGCTCCAGCAGATGATAAATGCTCTTAATTTAAAACTCTGTATCCTTCAATCCAGTGGAGAAATCAAGGAGTGAAAGGACCGCTCCAACAGTGCATTTGTTACTCTCACAGAAACTTCTCTCAAACCCACAAGGAATATATTTTTCATTTGGATAAAGTCCTGTCAGACTTCCCCTCCGGAGCCTCTGCAGTTACTTCTACCGGAAAGATCAACGAGGTGCTCTGGGATCAGGCTCAACAATTACAGGAGTGACAGGCTGAGCTCAGAACTGGTCAACCCTATCAAAAAGAAGGAAGAGAAGCTCTGTGTGCTCAAGATGCCGGATCTTCCAGACAGCAGCCTGGCGTGCTCCGCACACACCCCGGTACTCGGGGATGAGGGGCAGAGCGCCGTCACTGTGAGGAGTCAGCCTCTTCCTTCAAGGCCAGCTGACATTCAGACACAGGACCGGGGGCCAAGCCCGGCCCTGTGCATCTGCAGGAGAGAGGAACAAACAGGGGACTGTGTGGGAATTTGGCAGCGTGCTCCTGACAGGCAGAGGATGAGTGCAGAATCCTATAGCATCTACAAGAGCTTGTCATTGGGGAAACAGCTCCATTCGGCTGCTCCCAGGGAGCCTAGCCATTTCTTTTAAAGCAAGGATAATCAGTTGGTACCCCCTACCACCACCACCACACCCCATTCACCACTTCCTCCTCCTCCTCCTGCTCTTCATGATACTGCAGAGCAAAAGAAATGAGCAAGAACGAGACCTTCCCAGATGTGTGCTTGTCTGACCATTTCCGTTAAGGGCTCTGAGCAGCGCCCAGCTGTTGCTTCCCTCTCTCTCGCTGCCTTATTCCATCAATTCCCTGTTGCACAAGTGAGTAATTTACTTTGAAAGTTCAGGCCAAACTGGCAGTTAACCTTAACCTTCTCTCTACACATCTGGGTCTATAGAAAATGAGAATCGGGATGTCTGGCATCCACAGCAAATGAAATACGAGGGCTTTCTCCAGGCAGAGGCAGAATGTTATGAGCTATTTTAGAAACGGTCAGAGCTATTCCAAAGGAGAGTTTGCACTTGAGCAGGGCACTCTCCTCTCCTATGACCTGGGGTAAGTCCAGGATGGTGCCCCCACAGCTAGGGATGCTACAAGGGGCTCCTGCCACTGGAAAAAAAAAAAAAAGGTGGTCAATGTACTCCTCATTGATTTATGGATGACATTACAGAATGGTGGAGCTAGACCAATAACCACATTTTACGTAAGGAGAAAGGGAGGCTCGGAGAAGGACCTGAGAGGTGATCAAGGACATACACAGCAAGTTCATGGCAGGGCAGAGGACAGAACCCTGACCTCCTAACCCTGACCCAGGATGGGAACAGAAGAAAGAATTCATGGAGCAAACACCCGCAGGAATACAGAATTTAAAGGATGGGTGTCTAAGCTGGCTGCCAGGGTTTCTGCCAGGGATTTAGGAAAGGAGTTAGGGCCCTGAGTGTCCAAACAGTAAGCTCTACCAGAAAGATCAGCCAGGCCTGTAGGATGGTTTACAACAATTACAGAGCGACAGGCTACACTCAGAATTGGCCGGTTCTGTCACAAGGAGCCCTGCTCAAGATGCCACACTCACTCCCCACACGGCAGCTTGATAGCGGGAAGGGAAAGGGAAACCATCAGCTTCAAAAGTCAGCTTCTTCACTCGCCCTGCCAACAATCAGTCAAACCTGACCCTGCTGCACAAATTATCCGCTTCCCACGGAACAAGGAAATCCCTTCACAAACCTGAAACATCCCACTGGGTGAAACATTTGTCCAGCGTGCATTCGCTCACTGTCAGCTACTGGGTCAGGGGCTGGAAGGCTAGGAGCCAACTGACAGAGCATCTGCTCTCAGTCTAGAAGTATGTGTGAACACAGCACACACCCATGCATACACACACACACACACACACACACTCGCATCCATGGGTGAGTTCAGAGGAGGCAGAAACAAATTAAAATCCTAGTCTATGCTGCAAGAAACAGCACACCTAATTAGCCTGAACAAGTTCAGAGGGGTCATGGTACTCTGAGAAGGGACAAGGAAAGCATGTAATATTCCATCTTCTGGGCACTGGGCACAAATAGACTCAGGGAAATTTGGGGGATCTCTTATCAGAGCTCCCACTTCTAGACCCTCAGAAGGAAAAAAAAAAAAAAAAAAAAAAAAAGCAGGAGCTCAGTTCCCTAGGGCCTGCAGCTCCGAGGGGAGCATGATCTTTGCATACTCCAAGGAGCCCACAGGATCTGGGAGGATGAGCAAATAGGGAGAGGGGGGAGGCCCATCTTTTAACAGATGGCAACACAGGAAAGGGGCTGACCCAAGTAGGGAACACGGGGATCAGCAGGTGGGGGGAAATTAGAAAAGACCTGGACACCATCTAGAAGCACCGGGATCTCCAAGAGTTACCCTGGGATGCGGCATGCTGACAGGATCCTCCAAAAGAGAGATGCTGGAAGGGGTGAGAGGTACCCACACATGGGCAGAAAGAAGGACGGGAACCTATGGTAAGAAACAGACGTCCAGACCGAGCTTCAGGATTCCTGGTTTCCAGTTCTGGTTCTGCCTGTGACGGGCGTGGGGTCCTGGACCAGTCCCTGTCTTTTCTCCGAACCTCAATTTCCCATCCAAAAAAAAAATTTTTTTTTTTAATGGAAAGAACAGAAGTGTCTCCGGCGCTGACTCTGAGAAGGCAAGGGGAAGGAACCGAAAGCTAGAAGCAAATTAGGGGAGCAAGTGTCCCCAACCCCCAAACATCTGGAGGACTCACCTGTCCGGCCGCTGGGGCCACCGCAGCCCCAGATCCCCCAGGGGTGCTGTCGGGCTGCCGTTCGCGGTACAGCGCCCAGAGCCCCACGTTGGGCAGAAGGACCAGGGCCGCCAGCACCAGCGCCACCGCCTGCAGAAGCCGCTTCTCCTTCCGCCTCATCGGGGCCGGTCAGCCCCGCCGCGTCCCGCCGGCCCCGCCGCGCGGCCCCCCGCTCCGAGCGTCAGCCCGCCCGCCCGCCCGGCGGCAGCAGCTCGGCGAGCACAACCGGCCGCGGCGCCGGCCCCGCTCCAACTCCGCGGCACTTCCGCTGCTCGCCAGCCGGGGAGCCGGGCGCGGCCACCGCGCCGCCGCCGAGGGGGGGTGTCCGCCGCCGGCCCCGCCGGCCCCGAGCCCCGGCCACCCGCTCGCCCCGCGCCGCCCTCCGATAGATCGGCTGCAGAGCGTCTTGTTCCGTAGCACAAAACCTTCTTGTGGCTCTTCCTGGCCCGCCCGGGCGCCGCGGGGTCCGAAAGTACACCGCTCCCCCCTCTGGGCCACGATGGCGCGGTCCGCTCCGCGGCGGCCCCCCCGCCCGCAGGAGCTTTGCTAAAGTCCCGGAGTTGGGGAGTTGGGCGCTAACTGGTGCGGGGAGGCTTCGGAGCGTCTCCGCGCGCTGGGGGGCGCCCGGGGATCCACGGCCCCGCCCGGCAGCCTCTGCTCGGCGTTCCGGTGGGCACGCTGCGCGCTCCGCGGGGAGGTGCGGGTGGTGCTGGAGCCGGGCGGGACGCTGCACTCCCGCAGCCCCGGCAGCTGGGGCTCCCCGCCCACCTCGGCTCGGCTCCGAGAGAGAACCTGCGGGCGTACTGTGACTCCGGGGACCCTGTGTTCTCAGGCCACACCTGTGAAATGGGACCCTCGTTTTTCGGGGCTCCTGACGTTGGGTGTGAACGCCTTGTGTCAACTGTGGAGGGCTGTGCCCGCCTGCCACCTGTCTGTTGACCCTGCAAAACGGCGGGGAGGTGACCGGCGGCGTCTCTCTGCAGGACCTTTTCTCACGAAAGCCCAGCCTCCTTGGGGTTGGGATGCCCTCCAGTCCCACGTGTACTTCTAGGCAATCAGCTCAGGAAGCCCTTTATTTGAAACCTCCTGTCGGTCACTGTCTCAGGTTTAGCCCTTCAGCAAACCCTTAGCGAACGCCTACTGTGTACCTGACACTGTGCCAGGCACAGGGACGAAATGAAAACAGACTCGAGCCCCCACATCTGGGAGCTGAAACATCAAATGCACAATCGCATTAGACGGTGGCATGTGTCTGGTGGGGAGGGCTCTGACGGAGTGTGGCCCTTTGGGCACTGTGGAGGGCCACGGAGCTGGGAGGTGATGCCTGTGGCTCCTCAGTGCTCTTCACGGAATTGCTTTCTCTGCTGCCCAGGGACCACGCGCCCTTTTTAGTTGCCTTCCTCTTTTCCACCCCCAAAGCGTCCTCTTGATTCTCTCCACCTCCATCCAGCCCAGCCGTGGACCAGTGTCCTGAAGACTCCTTCCCAGTTCTTCCAGCTCCAGGCAGAGGGGAGGCGATTCTGGTTTCTGAAATCAAAGCTTACAGATTTTGACAGCTGCTACAAAACCTTCAAAGCTCTCATTATGTAGGCTCGAGTCCACACTGTGGCCTGCTAGGGCAGATCAAACATCCTTTCCTCCTCTCTGCCCTGACCAATTGCTGGCTGTTCTCCTTGACCACTTAGTTCCTTCTACCCAGAAAGCCCTCCTCTTCCCCATCTATGTCGTTGTGCAATTTTCCATGTCTGGTTGAACTGCCATCTCCTCCATGAAGTCCTCCGAAAGTCCTCACGGGACTGCTGTCTTTCCTTGGATTTTTGTCACAGTAACGCTTACCTTTTACTGAATGCTATGTCAGGCACCATGTTAAACCCTTGGCATGCATCACCTCTTTTAATGTTCACAGCTTCCCTGTGAGATAAATGCCTTTTTTTTTTTTTATCATCATTTGCAATTGAGACTTAGAATGACGAAAAGTAAAAGTCAGAGTGATCCTGAATTAATAAAGTTCAGATAGCATCACCCCTCTGCTCAAATTGCTTCAGTGGCTCCCCGCCTCCCCCTGGATTTCTATAAAGAATGACAAGATCCTACAAGGCTATATGTGAATAGCCCTCACCCTTTACTCTCTTCATTATGCCCCAACCCATTGGCCCTCTTGCTATTCATCAGAGAACATCAGGCACATTCCCACCTTTGGGCCTTTGCACTTGCTGTTACCTTTGCCTAGCCTGCTCACTCTTCTATCCCTAGATTCTTATCTAATGCCCTTTAAAAATATTTGTTTTATTGTAATAACATGCATAATATAAAATTTACCATTTGAACCATTCTGTGGCATTAAGCACATTCACATTACTATGTAGCCATCACCACTGCCCATCTGCAGAACTTTGTAATCTTCCTAAAGAGAAATTCTATATCCGTTAAATACTAACTCCCCATTCCCTCCTCTCAAACGCTGCTAACCATCATTCTAATTTCTGTTTCTATGACTTTGTCCATTCTAGGTACTTCATGTAAGTGGAATCATACAATATTTGTCCGTTTCTATTTGGTTTATTTGACTTAGCATAATGTTTTCAAGGATCATGCATGTTATAGCATGTGTCAGAACTCCACCCCCTTTTAAGACTGAATAATATTCCAGTGTAAGTATATACCACAGTTTGTTTATCCAGGCATCCATTCATGGATATTTGAACTATTTACCATCTTTTGACTATTGTGAAGAATGCTGCTATAACAATAACCCTCAAATCCCTTTTAAACACTTCAGTTGATACATAATGTTTATGTAATTGAATTTCCTTCCTGTCTCTGACAAACATGGAGGGAAAGATAATGTTGCAGAATTCTTTCATGTGCCGCCACATCAGGAGCACGATGCTAGAAACAGAGTAGCTAGGATGATCCTTTTACAAACATGAAGTTGCTCTGGTCCTGGGACCTCACCTGTGACTTCCCATGAGCATCCTTGCCACAGGCCACGAGGCTCTACAGTGTAGAGTCTATATGATCAGCTTGATTTGTAGACTTTGATTTCTTCCCAACTACTTCCCAATTACTTACCCTGGTCTCCTTGCTGTATTCCTCAAATAAACCAACTGAAGATGGCCTCAGAGCCTTTGCAGATTTGCTGTGCCATTATCAAGAAATCTCTTCCTCTAAACCAGTGGTTCTCAACCTTTCTAATGCCGCGACCCTTTACTACAGTTCCTCATTTGTGGTGACCCACAACCATCAAATTATTTTTGTTGCTACTTCATAACTGTAATTTTGCTACTGTTATGAATCGTAATGTAAATATCTGTGTTTTCCGATGGTCTTAGGCAACTCTGCTAGCGTGACCCACAGGTTGAGAACCGCTGCTGTAGAGCAGCGGCAGCTGGGGGTCACTACAACATGAGGGGTTGCATTAAAGCGACACAACGTTAGAAAGGTTGAGAACCACTGCTCTAAACCTTTGCCTGGTTCTCTCCCTCCCATCTTTCAGGTACCAACCAAATCAAATGTCTTGCCTCAGAGAGTACTTCCCTGACCAATATATCTAAAATATCATCTAACATATCAAAGAGTGTCCCCATCACTACCATCTGCTTGATTTTTCTTCAGAACAGGTATCATTTTGGGTTACCTCCTTTAGACTGTGAGCTCCAAGCAAGGGGGAACTATGTAAATTTTTGTTTGTTTGTTTGTCCTGTAGAGTATTGTCCTGCCTCTGCTAGCACAGACTTCCTTTTCTTTTTCAAATTAGAAAACCCATGCTCCTTCCAGGCAGAGGAAATTGCCAAAAGAGTGACCCCTCTTCCTGGGCCAGAGCAGCAGGAGCTAAGCCAGGGCACATGGATTTCAGCTCAGACTCCAGCTCAACTGCCAGAAGGTAAGTCGCCCCGCCTCCACCCAAGCCTGGAACACAATAGATGCTCAGTAATTAATGGCTGAGTGAAGTGTAGCAGCTGAGATTATGTACAGGAAAACCTTCCATGTCTCTCTTCCTCTCCATCCTTTCTTCCAGCTCCCCAGAGGATTCTGTGTAAAATTGGATTTGAGCTTTTTCTTGTGTCTTACTGAGTGATTTGTTAATCAAAGCTGGTCGGCCTGGTCGGCCCCCAATGGAAACTCTAACCCATTAGCCCAGCTTTCATCCTGGACTCTGATCTCTTACAATGTGGGATGCTAGGGGGAGGAAACTCCTGGGGCTTTATCCCACTCACTGAGGCAATGTCATTTGAAACCTGCGGGCAGCCCATTAGCTCTGGCTGTTTCTCTAGGAAAGCTGATCTGGTCATCCACTGAATTAAACAAGAAACGCTCCTTTCAGACGGAGCTGTCCTGGCCTGTTGTGAGCCTTAAATGAGATGATGTGCATACAGGGCACACTGCAGACGTGGGCCTGATGAAACTAGTGACTGGCCGAAATGAAAGTCTAACACCAAGAGGAATGCCGAGGAGGGGTAAACAGGGTTTCAGCTGCGAGGAGAAAACCTTGGGCTGTGGCCTGGGTTTGGGTTTTTGCCTCTCCAACCTCATGTGTCAACCGGCTGTCACTCGCTCCAAATCGGCCACATGCACATCCTGGTCCTTGATGGCACTGTGTTCAGTCCAGCCCCCAGACTTTTGAATGAGCCCATGTCTGGGCCAGGAACGCTGTGTCTCTGGCTCTCCCCACACCTTGTTGCTCCCGCTTGGCCTTCAAATCTAAGCTTAATTATCACCTCCTTACAGAGACCCTCCCTGACTGCCCGCCTGCAGTGCTCTCTCCATACTTTTATTTTCTTTAAGCTGAATTTTGTGTTGGCATCAGGCATACAGCATAGGGGTTAGACAATTATATACTTTACATAGTGTTCCCCTCGATATTTCCAGTGGCCCAACTGGTACCATACACAGTTACCGCAATATTATTGCCTATATTCCCTACACTTTACTTAGTCACCATGATTATTTTGTAATTATCAAATTGAGCCTTTTAATCCCTTCACCCCTGTCCCCCTGTCCCACAAGCTCCTCCCTTCTGGCAACCACCAGTTTGCTCTCTGTGTCTATTGGTCTATTTCAGTTTTGTTTGTTTGTTTTTTTCTTTAGCTTCCACATATGAGTGACATCATACTTTACCTTTTCTATGTCTTCTTCATGGTGCATATTCCTCTTGGCTAAAATCTTATATATTTGCTTATTTACTTGCTTTCATGGTACACAGAAAGGGTTTAATACATACATTTGATGAATGATGAGTATCTCCTCTCTTCTCTCCCATCTTCCCATCTTTACTTCCACATCTTTCTTTTTCTTTCTTTTTTCTCTCTCTCTGTCTTTTTTAGGGGGAAGGGGAAGCTGTTTATTCTCTCACTCTTCACTTATCCCTGTTGTCATCAGTAACAGGCATGTCTTCCAGTACCCTCTGAGAGACACTTCCTCACGAAGGGTCGCTAGAGGACAGGTAATAGGTGACAGGGGCAGGCCCTTTAGCTTTGCTGATAAGGATATGAAAACCGTCTCAACTACCTGCCTTCACCTTTCTTATGGTCTGTTATTGCTGACCCCATTTGTTAAGGGCTATACCCCAAGGCTGATCTGGCCTAGCCCAAAACGAAGGGGGTGGGGGGAGAGTAGAATAGATCAGCAAGTCAGGAGGTGTTGGTCTGTGTGTCAGTCTACCTTTAACACTCTAAACTTGGCCAAGTCCCTTAGCTGCTGTGAGCCTCAATGTCCTCATCTGTGAAATGGGGAGCATCGTGACTCTGTAATAACACAATTTCCAGGGTGGTGAGAGAGAGGCCCGCTTGACCCTAAGTAAAGCCTGAGAAGCCAGAGGTGTTGGACTTCTGACTTTGCTGCAGGCCTAGAGCCCCTAGTGTCTCCTCTCCTTGGAGATCACCAAGATCATTAGGCATTTCCAGGGAAGGCTGCCGGATTGCCGGATTTCTGGGAACAGACTGAGCTTCCTGGTTATGTGACCTCTTAGCAATGCCCTTCCTAAACAGCCACAGTGTTTATGGTTACGAGATGATTGTTTGGTATCTGTTTTCTCCACTGTATTGTAAGCCCCCTGAGGACAGAGATCATTCCCTTTGTCTCTCCTACCCCACCCCACACACATTCTCAATGCCTAGTACAGTACCTGGCCCCAAAGAAGTTCCAAGCAAACATTTGAGAACTGAATCAATTAAATAATTAACAAATCAAGGACCCATCTCTTTAAAACTTACACTCAGGAAACTCCTTAACACTGGTGATAATGACCCAAATTACTATCTCTACCAGGTTCAACATTTAACAAGGCTCAACCTTCTAATATAGAGGAAGAAAAAAGTCCTGGAGCTGAAATTTCCCCACCTGGCCCTGGTCAGCCTCGATCAGTCCAGACTTTGCCCATTACTTCCTGTGTGGTGTCAAACAGGTTGCTCAGATTCTCTGAGCATCAGGTTTATCATGTACGTATGGGTCCATGAGTGTATGTGGTAGCAGAAACTGGAGATGTCTAAATAAATATGGAATATGGCTGCATTGAATAAAGTACTTCAACCAGATGTTCTTTGTGGTCTTTATAGTTCTAAAATTCCGAGACTCAGCCCTGTGGTGTGTGTGGCTCAGTGGTTGAGCACCAAGCTATGAACTAGGAGGTCATGGTTCGATTCCCCGTCAGGGCACATGCCCAGGTTTCGGGCTTGATCTTCAGTAGGGGGAATGCAGGAGGCAGCTGATCAATGTTTCTATTTCTCTCTCCCTCTCAGGAATCAATAAAAAATAAATAAATAAACTTCTGAAACTCAAGCTTGCAAGTAGGATGGAGAAAGGGAGCCAGACATAGATTGTCACTCTGGTGATTCAGTCCAGTGTGCACATTTAGTGGCATTTCAGCTCCTACTTTGAATGAAAAGAAAGGGTTTGCAGGATGCCTATTTGAAATGACCTGGAGACAGAAAATTGCCTGTCTCTCTCTCGGCGTCTACTTTGTCATTTCCACAGTGAGATGCCAATTAAAGCCAGCTCTTCCAACTCTAAGGGAATGCTATTGAATCAAGACAGTGGACGTGGAAGGTGCTGTGAGTAGGGCACATTTTAAAAGAGCAAACAGAGAGGCCATACACCTTAAAGAGTAAATATACCACGTCACTGGGTGGGTACATCTCAAACAGAGTATTAGTCAGAGGGGTCAGATGCAAATATCAGGTGTACTGGGAGCCAGCCTCCTCCTGGCATGGCCACTAAAATACATATCAGGGCTTGGGAAACAGGAGTGCTTCTGTTTCATTACTTCTCATTTTTTGAACAAAGAAAAAAAAATAGTTGTACAAAGACACAATAGAGAGGGGGTGGATGCAGAAGGAAAGGGGCTTCCTGGGAGTCTGACACTCTTGGAGAAGTGACTCCCACCTGTGAGCTCCTCTGCAAGACAAAGGTTGGGAACTCGGTAACCCAGTGGTCTCCACCTTGGCTGCTCCTAGAGTCCCCTGGAGACCATTTAAATCTCTGGATGCCCACCCTGCACCCCAGACCGATGAAGTCAGAACCTCTGGAGATAGGACTTGGCCATACTCAGGGGATTCCAATTCCTATCAGGTGAGGGCCATTGCTCCATGGCTTCTAGGATGTGAAAACTCTCTTCATGTTTTATTTCCTCTTTCTTTCGTTCTTTCGTTCATTTTTTTCTTTGTCTAAGTGGCAGGTCATCTGATGATCCACTAGGTGGCACCTTCCAGCAAAGAAGTCTCACCTGCTAGTATGTCTCACTGCTGGCAATAGATTTAGAAAATAAGGTTTGATGAGGGGTCTTCACTCTTGAGGAGACACTGCACTTGTTGGTCAACAACATGCCGGTGAGCAGTGAAGCCACAGCATGTTAAGATATGTTCCTGCTAGGGAAGGGGCCTGCCCCATCCCTGTGCCTGGGCTCACTCATTCATAGCTGCACTCTGGTCTCTTCCCCCAACCAATCCAGCAGGAACCACAAACCCTCACTTAAAAGCCTTCTAAGAGTCCTATATGGGCAGTAGCGGACATCTGTTCTTTTTATCTGATTTGCTAACAACACCCCGATTTTCCTTGGGGATTTACTTTCCCCCCATCTCAGCTGGGAGGTTGGATCAGAACTGACTCCACCTGCAGCTTCTGGCTTAGCCAATCAGAGCACCCGCTCCCCTTCAGCCTCAGTGACTCATGCAAGGATGGATGCTTGACCTACCCAAGCCAATTAGAACAGGGGTTTCCAGATTGAGGCTATCAGGGAGTGTGGCCTCTTCCAGCTTGCATGGCTGAGAGGGGTGGCAGTTATAAACCCCACCAGGAGGAGTGTATGGACGTCATACCTTTTCTCCTCCAGAGCTCCTCCTTCCTGCCCCAGGGAGGCTGTATGGCACACATCAGTGGGCTTCCTTACTCTGTCTTCCCACTGGGTTAGTGCTTGGGGAGCCAGGGCAGGGTGTCACTCTCCCCAGCTTCCTATCGCCACAGGCTGGCTGTGTCAGGCAGGCCTCCCTCCCTGGATTCTGAGAACTGCCTTCTCCTCACCCTCCGTTGGCCTAACACTGGACAGCACCCTACTCCTTCTAGCCCTAATGTGCCGCACCATCCCGTGTTTATCCTATGCTTTGTCCTTCAGTCCTCTTACTAAACTCTTTAAACTTCTCAGTGTGAGACAGCACCCGTTTTCTGCAGAGACCCCGACTTACTATAATTAAGTGGGGAAGCTTCCTAGAACCCGAGAATAGCACCAACACAGAGGAAAATGGAGCTGAGGGATCACCCAGTTACCAAGCCAACTCCTGGCATCATCTCCACTCCAACTCACCTCCCTGGTCCAAACAATTACCTAATAATGCAGGTTTTATTGCCTAATAAATTTAAAATTTATCCTTTCCCATCTAGGCCTGTTATATGAGATGTGTTTCAGGTGCCCACAAGCAGAGTCCCTTGTCAGACCCTGCCACCTCAAATAGCCAAATTCTCTACCTCATGAACCGGCCCCCACCCTCCTCTATGGGCCAGCCCTTAACCTATAACCCATATTTAAAAAAAAAAAAAATGAGCAGAGCCACTCAGATCCTGTCCCAAATTGGAACCAAATGGCCCAGAGGGAAGAAGGCAGCAGGTGGTAACCCCTAAAGGTTGGGGATTACCCTTGGGCCACAAGTAAAGAGAGGTCAGGGAAAAGCAGAAACCACGAGTAACCCAGGAACTGCATCCGTCAGAAGAAAACAATGGAGCAGAGATGCTGAGACAGAAAAGTATGAAAGATACCCCTTTGGCTCCTGGTTTCCCCGTTCCAGTCCCGGTTTCTGGGGTGCCTACCTGGAACACTGCCCTGGACTTTCTGGGAGGTTTCCTCCTCTACAGCCTTTTCCTGGAATTCTGTAAGAGTCTCTCTCTTACACTCTAAGGAGCCCTCGCTTTGATACCCTAATCTCAGAGCCCAAGTTAAAGCCTTAGTCATCTCTCACTCCAATTGTTGCCATCGTCTTCCAACTCCTCTGCCGCGTCAGTCCTCCACCTCTTAAAATTCACCTTCACCACTGGAGTGATTATTCTGGTTTGCAAACTTGCCACGTTGCTTCCTGCTGGTCGTCTCACCATTGTCCTCATAATAAAGTTCAAGTTGCTGACCTTGTACTTGGTGCAAAAGGGCTAGTAGTAGGTCCTTCTCTCTCGTCTCTGTACCTTTGTTCATGCTGCTCCCCTTTCAGGGCTACTCTTCACATCCTATGGGGATGAATTCTCATGCAGCTTAGATGTCATCTCCTCCTCCCTCACTCCTCCACTGGCTCCTCCCTGCTCCCAACAGTGGAACGAAGAGCCCCTTCCTCTTTTTGCCATACTACTTGTGTAAGTTCCATCTCATCATCTACATATGAATGAAGATGATGTTGATTTTGGTACCTAAACATTTATGGAGCTCTTACTACATAGCAAACTCTACACATGCATGACTCACCTAGGCTTTCTAATGAGACCCTGGGTTTGCCAATGGCAGTGCTTGTCCCTGTAGGAGGTCTGCAGTAAATAAGTCCCTGCCACTTACTGTAGGAGGCCTGAGCATACAGGCTCAATCTCTCTCTCTCTCTCTCTCTCTCTCTCTCTCTCTCTCTCTCTCTCTCTCTTTCTCTCTCTCTCTCTCCCCCCTGTCTCACCCCCTCCTTCTCTCTCTCTGCTCACCTTTACCTCCAGGGCAGAGAGCCAATTTCCTCTGTTCTTAGTTTGCAAATTCCCTCTGTCCTCAGTTTGCAAATTCCCTCTGTCCTCAGTTTGAAGAGCGCTTTCTGTACACTGTGCTGCACTTTGCTTTGATCATGTAAATGACCCCGGAGACCACTCCATAAAAATACATAGAGATTATCCATTCTTTTTTCAAGTCACAAAGTACTCCATGGTGTGAATAAACCAAGATTCAACAGTTATTTGGAGTTGTTTTCAATTTGGGGCTATTAAAATCATGCCATAGTGAATAACATTGTGTGTATCTTGTTCTATGAAGAATGGAGGTGCATCTTCGTGGGATATTTTCTAGAGTTTAGGATTGGCTGGATCAAAGTGTAACCACTCCTTTAGTTTTGAAAGATATTGCCTAATTGCCTATCATAAGGGTCGAATGTATGAGAGCCCTTGATTCTTCACAGCTTAGGCCCACACAGTATTTTTTCAAAGCACGCCTCTTATCTAAAAACTACACTTGTAGCTTCTCTTAAAAATTGCAAGATCTGGCAACACCGGGCCTCTTTTCCTGCACACCAAGCTGGGGTTGAGTGGTCAATTGCCACAGTGGCTCTTGTGGGTCTTCGAAGTTTCAACTCCTGGTCTGGCCCAGCCCCTTCATCAGGAAGATGAAGAGACTCCACAGATTTGTGGAGGAAACTGAATGGGCACTGGAACCCAGGTCTCCCCCCTCCCAGTCCACCCCACCTGATGGCCTCCAGAGTAAGCACAGGAGGGAGGAGCAGTGAGGCAGGTAAGTGTATAAAAGCACTGACAACTCAGCATTAACAGTGGAATTGTTTTTAGGTATTTACTTAGCTCAGTAAATACATCATACCACCCGGTAGTTGATTAAATTGACTAATCCACATAGAGTGACAAATTGGTTTCTATTTCTTCTGAGCAACCGAAGGGCTGATGCCACAGCAGAAGGATGCAAGTTATATATTCATTCATCCCCTCATTCACTGAACACAGGCACTGGGGTTCAAAGATGAGCAAGTTTAAACATAGGAATCTGAACAGATAAGCATATAAAAAACTGTATGGAATTCTTTTATTGGAAGAATATACTAGTACAGGCTGCCTCGGTGATTCTTAGCCTTGGCTACAACCAGATGACCAGGGAGGCTTTAAAAATTATCTTAAGTGATTCTGATGCGCAGCCTCCTCTCCACATTGATCTCAAAGATGTCTACTGTCCCCCAACTACCTGCTCTACTCCAGTTCTGTCTATCCCACTTCCGTGGGCACAGCAATCTTTTCACCAGTCTCTTGGGGGCCCCAGGCTTGGGCTCCCCAAACTACTCACCATGATCAGTAAGGTAAGAGTGTGAGCCAGAGAGATCTTTCTAGAACACAAGCCTAATCATGACACTCTTCTGCTGAAAACTTCCCCCTACGCCCCTCTGCCTTCAGGACAAACCCCACCTCCAAGAGAACCTCACACGCCCTGTAGGCTTCTCCAGCTCCGCCTCCTGTTTGACCCTCCCTCATGCTCTGTTCTAACATGTGAGCCATACTAAGGGCCCGAACTGGACAGGACAAGTTCTCTCCTTCCTCCGGGCCTCTCTGCACAAGTGCTCCCTTGTTCAGTGTCAGAGAAATATTCGCTCTGACACTTGTCAAACCAGCCGAGAAGACTTCCTTCAGGACTATTATAATAGGGGTGTTGTAATAGGGGAGAGAGATAGGGCTCAGCTCATAGTACAAGAAGACAGCTGGGGATTGATAGCCAATGAGCAGAGTGAAGAGGTCAATGGTGGAAAGTTATTAAGAGGAGCTTCAAGGGTAGAGGGTTCTTGCTAAACTGGCCTAACAGGATTCTTGCTAAAGACATGGGGGGAGGGAGGGGCAGGGTGAGGATGCCAGGAGCCAGGGCTGGGGGCCAGCTCTCCCCCTTTGCCATGTAGTAAGGAGGAGCTCTTTCAATTTCTAAATCTGAATTTGGCCTTCCAAGCCACAATGAAAGACTATTTGTCAAGATAATGATAGAATTATCCAAGGGCTTAGACACCATGGGCCAGGAATGAAGCATTTGATCAGAGCTAAGGGTGAGTGGGTAACTCAGCAGGGTTCTTTGCTATGTCTGGGCTGGATGGATGACAGGATGGGGGCCAAGGTCAAGGCCTAGTGGAGAAGAGGACCGCAGAGGAGCCTGCCTAAACTGTGATCAAAGGCACAGGCTTTGTCACCGGGAGCACACTGCTGTGCCCCGCTCCCATCTGGTAATACCTGCCCATCCACGTTTCCTCGAAGGCAGAGCTGCCTCTGGGAAGTCTTATCTGCTGATCTGCCACCACACAGTGCTCTCCACCTGTCATCCTGTGTTAGCCTTTGCCACATCCTAGTGATCTGTTTACTTGCCTGTTTCTGAGCTGACTGTGAGCAATTCAAGGGCAGAGGCTGTAGCTTGAATCCCCAGTGCCTAACACAGTGTTTGGCTCTCAGTAAATGTTTGTTGAATGAGTACATATGGATGAGCGGGGCTCTCATGAGTTGATACTCTGCTCTGAAACAATCAATGACTCTGCATTGCCTACACCAGTGGTTCTAGACTCAGTGAGCACTGGAACCATTAGGAGGGCTTGTTAAGCAGAGTCTGGGACCCCGCCAGGGTGTTTGATTCAGTAGGTCAGATTGGACCCTGAGAATCTTCATGTCTAACAACAGGTGAAGCTGATGCTGTTGATCCTGAGAGCACTTTGATGATCAATGACCTGTAGGATTGCCACTGATAGCATCCCCATTACAGTATTTTTAAACTTCAAATCTCAGGTAAGATGTGAAGCAGATATGGCCTCATGATCTAGGTGACCAGCTTCCCTTCTCAAAGTATAAGATTCTCTATTTCCTCCCCCACCTCTCTCTCTCATTTGCAACCTGGAGCAATAGCTCAATACTTCATTTCCTTGCCTGCTGCTTCATTTGCTGTGGGAGGGGCTGCCTCCCAGCCCCCTCTGCCAGGCCTGGTGCCAGGCTGGGAGCAGGAACTGCAGCCCCCAGGCGGCTGAGTGACATACTAATGCAGGTGGCCTGAGGAGCTGCCGTGTCCGTGCCCGGAGCCCGCTCCCAACCCAGCCCCCGTGATTAGCTGCTGCAGCAGATGGATTCAGGGGGCAGAGAAAGCTGTTCAGGAGCCATGACCAGACCAGGCAGGGCAAGACATAGCTCCTGAAAATGAGTCTGCCCAGCCTAAGGGGTGCCAGGTGCAGCTACTGGCAGGGCATGGGGGCAGAGCTGGGATGTGCAGGTAATGGGTGTCCACACACACACACACATGTACATGCGGCCTTTGGGTGGTGGGAAGAGTTGGGGTGGAAAGAAAGGGGGCCATTCCAGGACCCAGGCCTGGGGGTCAGCTCTCCCCCCATTGCCATGTAGTAAGAAGGAGCTCCTTCACTTTCTAAATTTGAGCTTGGCCTTCCAGGTCACAATGAAAGATTGTTTGTCAAGATAATGATAGAACATGAATTTTTTTCTTTTTGTAGTTTGCTACCTTAATTTAGAACTGTCAGCTATTCAGACATGTGATATGTGGGCCTTTATTTATTTATTTAATTTTTTGGCCTCTATTTATACCTTTGTTCAGGCTGTGCAAATGTTTGGTATGGGCCTCACCACAGGAGTGGCCAGGTGAGGTGAGCAGCCTAGGGAAGCAGGACTGCTCCCCGAGGGTCTGTGTGGTTCCCCAGGGCCAGAGTCACGCCCTGGAAGCCCCAAGCAGCCTCGCCTCCCTGGGGACTGGCTAGTGCTCAGAAGTGCCTCCAGGGACCTCTCTCCCCCTAGGAGTGAGGGTGAAAACTGGTTCCACAGTTAAATGACAGCAACTCTGAGTCTGCTCATTGAGATGCAGGATGAAGCCTGGACCTTGGCGGGTTTAGATATGGGTTCCCATCAGGTTGTCAGGTGGTCCTCAGGGGCATGGAGTCAGACAGACCTCAGTCCTGCCGCTTTCCAGTATTTCCTTGGAGAAGTCACCTCTCTCAACCTCAGTTTCCTTATTTGCTCACTGAAGGTAATTGCAGTGCCTATGTAGGAAGGGGTATACAGGACTGTGCCTGCACAGCTGGGTACTATGACAGCTGTTATTTGTGATTTCCTGAGGAGTTCATCCCTTTCTGATGGGGATTCCTCCACAATCAGCCCCACCCTTGGCAGAGTGTGACAAGTTGGAGAAGTTTGTCCTCCAGGTTCCTGGTTTTTCCGTTGGATATTTTTTGCTTGTGAGTAGTCTTCTGCTTCATACCAGGGGCCTGCACTCTTATCTTACAGATCAGACATTCTTACTCACACAGGCTCCTAGACCCCTGCCTTAGACATTCATTTTATCAGGTTGGGGCTGGGCCCAGGATTATGCATTTTGAGGAGTTTCCTCAGATGATCCTCATGCAAAAGGCAACTCTCGGAGAAATGGTGATGGGGAAGGTGGACTGAAAGGCAGATTCTTGTTCCATCAGAAGCACATTTCTAAGTGCCCAAGCTGCCCAAGAATAGAATAAACTTCCCTAAAAAGTGGTGGGCCCCCTGTCAATGAAGGTGTGTCAGAAAATGCCAGATAAAAAGCTGGCAGAGAGCCTGGCCATTTTGGCTCAGTGGTTGAGCATCAACCTATGAACCAGGAGGTCACTGTTCGATTCCCAGTCAAGGCACATGCCTGGGTTGCAGGCTCAGTCCCCAGTAAAGGGTGTGTAGGAGGCAACCAACAGATGATTCTCTCTTATCATTGATGTCTCTAACTCTCCCTCTCCCTTTCTCTCTCTGAAATCAATAAAAACATATTTTTTTAAAAAGTTGGCAGAGATAAGAGGGAAATCAAACCTTAGCTCAGGAGTTGGAGTCCATGGCTATGAACAGCTCTGTGGTTCCATTTTCTTTTTCCTCTACCCTTCGTCTTAGGGAACGCTCTGCCAGTGCTTCGGGCTGCGTCACCACACTCCCCTTTCCAGGGAGATCTTGGTCTGAGTCTCATGCTTGACAAAGAAACGAATGCTTTGGCATCTCAGGACAAGAAGCTGGTGACCAACAAGACCATCCCAGGCTGCCCCATCAATTGTTCCAGCAGAGGGAACCCTAGTCTCCACCCCTGGGAGAGAGGAGCCTCCCCTCTCCCCCTCCCCCTGCACATAATGTATAAAAGGAGCTGGAAGCAAAAAAGGCTGAGGAGTCCGTCTGAGACTGTGCTCCAGAGAGGACTCGGAGCTGCTGTGCCTCACAGTAACTGTGCCTAACGTCGCGTGTAATCACCGCCATGTGTCTCTGTCAAGGGCTCAAGTGCGCTTCCCCGCGGTCCCTGGAAGCTCCCCTGTCGGGACCCTCCAAGCGGAGACAAATGGACAAGTGAGGACAATGATAAATCCTGCTGTCCTTCTGCTGTCAGCTGGCCCCTGCAGCAAACCAGCTAGCTCAGCAGGGAGCAAGGGGGAGGGTACATCATCTGACAGCAAAGTTCTGGGGGACTGGGGTGTGCTTTCTCCCCAAGGACGTTCTCTCAAAGTGGGGCCTGGCCAATAATTGGCCTTGAGTGGAAAGGCTGGCATGCCCTTTGTTGAGGATGGTTAGTTTTTGTATCTGCTCGTCTTGCCACCCATCAACAATGAGAGCCTCTCACCCAGCCTTGGCTGGCCCTAGGCGTGCTCCCCCAGATGTCTGAACCTGGTTAGAAAAGCCAGAAGAGGACATTTCCTCTTCCCTCAACCTGAGCCCCCCACAGCTGTCCTTGGACACCCAATTCTCGGCCAAAGGTGAACATTTCTTCCTTGGATGGAACCCCCTCCCTCCACTCAAGGCTATTAAATCTGTATCTTCAGGCCCCCGCCATCCTTAGACCTTGGACAGTTTTAGGAATAGTGGGCACATACTGAGCAATTACCCTGTGCCACCTTACCCATCTTTGTATTCCAAACATAATGTCTTACGATGCTTGGCATATAGTAGGTGCTTTCAGTCTTTGGTGGATAAATGATAATTTCATTCACTAAAATAGGGAGGGGAGGGGCAGCCCCTGGAAATGGTAGTAAAGACTGGGGTTATACATATGGAGTATGGGAGATAATGATGGCAGTGATTGAAGCGGTCCCAAACTCCACTGTCATTTAGGTATCCATGGCTCTGCGTAAAACCCCAATGCTTCTCTGTAGAGTGATACACTCAATAACAGTTCCTACAAGATTTTATTAGGTATATTTTGATACAGAGACCATTGTAGCTCAAGACATACCTTCAGTAGTGCGTTGAGATAGGTGTCTGTTTAAGCTCTTGGTTGTAGGTGGTTGGAATCCAAGTCAAATGTATCTGAGAAATAAGTAAGTAAATAAGTAAATGCAATAACCGCCCTAGCCAGTTTGGCTCAGTGGATAGAGCGTCAGCCTGCGGAATGAAGGATCCCAGGTTGATTCTGGCCAAGGGCACATGCCTGGGTTTCAGGCTCAATCCCCAGTAGAGGGTGTGCAGGAAGCAGCTGATCAACGATTCTCTCTCATCATTGATGTTTCTATTTCTATCCTTTCCCCTTCCTCTCTGAAATCAATTAGTAAAAAAAAAATAGTAAATGCAATAACCAAATATTTAAAAACCAAACACAACCATAATTTATTGGTTATTGTAACTGAAACACGCTAACTGCATGTCTAACTTGAGGTACTATTGGAGCCAGGCATTAAAAAGAATCATCAGGATTTTTTCTCATCCCCTCTCAGCTTTGCTTTTCTCTATGTTGACTTCATTTTTGGGGAGGCTCTTCCCATGTGGGAAACCCCAGAAAATCCAAGCTTGCATGTAATCAAGCTTAGCAGCATCTCTTTGTCAACAGTTTTAGCAAAGGTTTTGGGATGGATTCTGATTGGTCTAAACCAGTGGTCAGCAAACCCATTAGTCAACAGAGTGGCAAACCACAGCTCGCAAGCTGCATCTGGCTTGTGAGCCGCAGTTTGCCAACCACTGGTCTAACTTGAATAAAATGCCCCTTCCTGAACCACATACTGTAGCCAAGGAGCTGAAAAAGCCCACAATTTAGATTTTGGTCATGGGCTGACCATGGAGTTGAGACAATGTCACTAGAGCCTCATGGACTGAGAGTAGGGAAGGAGTGATCCCTGAAGAGAAATGGAAGGGCTGTTCCAGACAATGGTTTTGATGCTGGGTAGGCGCAAACTACAGAATCCTCCCCGCCCCGCCGAATCACTTAGAGAAGAGGAAGCTGAAATAGGACTAGAATCCAGATTCTTGAATCCAAAAGAAATCCAGTTCTTAAGTCAACCAGGCTGGAGTGTGAGGACTAGATCGGCAGATAAACTCTCAAACCTCATGGATTTCCCAGAAAAATAATGAGGAGTGTGGGGTGGAGGGCTGGCAGAAAGAAACACTCCCCATTCTTATGAGAAACTCAGACTCTCTGGATTGGAAGGCCACCAAGTCTAACTTCTCTGTTTCCTTCACAACATCCTGGCCAGATCTATATATGTGTGCCACCAAGGACAGAAAACACATCCTTTTCTGAGGCTGTCATTTTTTATACCTCTGACCTTTAAAAATAAATCTCCCTATTTTGCAATGAAATCTCTCTTCCTGTAGCTTCTACTTCCTTGTCTTGGGAGTCATAGAAAGCCAGTCAAATTCCTTTGGAATGGCCCAGAATAAAAGAGCATAGAAATTGGGAGTCAGAAGAACATGGTTCTGATGCAGGCCCTCTACTGAGCGAGCAAAGAAAATGTGACCACATGCAAGTATGATTGTGAAAATGCACATGTCACCAATCATCATCATTTGTCAGACACTGTTCTCAAGGTATTATCTAGTTTTATTTTTATAATTAGCATTTGAGGAAAATACCATTATTATTCCCATTACACAGAGAGGAAAACTGATGGCACTAAAACTTAGGTCACATGTCTTGGATCACGCATAGTGACAGAGTTGGACTGGAACCCATTGGATTGATTCTCATTTATCTTCTTATCCTACACATCACATGTAAAAAAGAGGTGACAGAGGGCTTTGCTTTACTTGATTGTTTCAGCCTAAAGTTTCTTGAATTGGTGGTTACATTTGGTTCTTCACTCTTTTCTATGGTTGCTGAGCAGTTCTTGGCTTCCCTGTCCTCTTTGTGGGACAGAGAAAGCCATTGAATGTGCCAGAATCAGCAAAGAATCAGACCCCAAGCCAAATGTCCCGTCATAGCCAAATTTCCTGTAGAAGATGTTTTCTCAAACAAATCCTTCCCTCTTCTCTGGTCCAGAGATTAAATAAGCCTCGGGCAGCTCTCCAGACAGAGAAGGAGAAAGCAGAGCATATTATAAGAACATAAAAAGGACCAGGCTCTGTTTACTCAGATTGGGAAACAGATTCCAGGAACAATGTGTCTGCTCTGGTGTAATTATCCTGAAAGTGGTCGGCATTTTACTCAGCTCCAAAACTTATAAAGAGGTTTTAAAGGGACAGGTCCTCTGGGCACTGTTTTATCAAAAGAGACTTAAGAGGTAAGGTTTCTAAATCAAACTTAGCTCTTCATTGAATCAGCAAAAACCGAAAGAAAAAAATTAAACAGGGAGTTTTATGAAACAGAAGGAAAACATTTCGGACATGTAGATTGAAAAGAAAGAGGAGAAACTGACCCAGATACCTGGCAGAAAAATCTCTGCACTGTTGGCTGGTGTTAGTGAGAGAGGAAAGAAATGACGTTTTTGGAACCATAAACCCCTAGCTTGGAAGAAACACGAAGTTTCCATCTGTTCTTCTTCTTTCCCCCGCCTCCCTCCCCCAACACACTTAATTTACTTAGATTAAATTCAATTTATCCATGCATTCATTTTCCAATGAATGACGATTAAGCACCAGGCAGTGTGTGAAGTGTGGGAGATACGATAGAGAACACAAGGGTCCTTCCTTCCAGGACCTTACTCTCCCCGAGTATGTCCCAGGCAGGAGGCCCAAACCCTCCATGCCCATCTTAGCAGGAGGTGTCTATTCCTTCCCATCTACCCACCCCCAAATGTCTCTTTATTTTTCCAGGAAATTCTATGGGCCTTAATAAAATTTTTAATTAATTGAGAGACTAAGTCAGATTTCACATTCCAGTCTACTTGACCTTAGAACTGGACTAGTATGTGATTCAAGAGGTCAGAGAATACTCCTTTTCCTGCCTCCTGTTCTCTGTGTGCTCTTGGGAAGGAAAATTCTATTCCTACGCAGAAGGAAACTGAGCCTCAGAGAAGGCTTTCCTCCCCCTGCTCCCTTAACCCCATGGCATATTTAAACCTTGGCCTTCGCACTCACAAGCTGTGTGCCCAAGAGCAAGTTTCTCAACCACTCTGTTCCTCAGTTTCATCACATGTAAAAGAGAATTACGGAAGCTATGGAACCCTTTGTTAATATCCACTGAGTGGCCAGATTATTATGATCTCTGAGCACATAATAATCTGGCCACTCAGTATATATTTATATATTAGAGGCCCAGTGCACGAATTTGTGCATGGATGGGGGTCCAGCTAACCTGGCCAGGGAGAGGGGACATGGGGAGTTGGCTGGCCTGCCTGCCGGTCAAACTCCTGGTCAAGGGGACAATTTGCATATTAGCCTTTTATTATATAGATATACACTAAGTGGCCAGATTACTATGCATTCAGAAATCATAATAATCTGGCCACTCAGTGTAAATGTATTGTATGTGAAATGCTTACAATAGTGCCAATTATATAAACTCTTAATAGACATTAACTGTTAGAACACTGTGGACCATATTTTCATAGCATTAATCATTATTTATTGTTATATATTTAAGTGGCTATTAGATTTATATATGTCCCCTCTCCCCCCCACCCCCCATGAGACTATAAACTCTGTAGGGACTATTTTACATACTATTATATTCCCAGCATCCACCTTGGTGACCATAGAATAAAAGCTCAATAAGTATTTATTTAATGGGTTAATGAATGAATGAATTTCTTCCCAAATCCATCTCAGATTGCAGAGGAAAGAAGAATCTAAAGGCCTGTTGGAGCATCTGCTCTCAGAGGTTTTCTCAAACAAGTTCCAACAGCTGTTTGTGCTAGAGGCCACCATAAAAAGCATTCTTAAAAGTGAGAGGGAGAGATGTATGGCCCAGCTGGGATCCTGAATCTATGGATACAGCTAGACTCAGGGGAGGGAAGGGAGGAATGCAGGAAAGTAGTTGCTGGGGCTGAAGGAAGGAAGACAGAGGCTATAATTCTGAATCAGAGACAAAGCAAGCTACTCAAAAAGACAGTGAGGCAGAGAGAAAGGTGCTCTATGGTTGACAGAGAGGGAGAGGGAGGAGGAACGGAGGAAAGACAAGTGTTTGAACTGGCAGCAAATCCCCAAATCCTTGAGGATTTTTGAGATAATGCAAGCTTCAGCCTTGGCTGGTTGATTTATGACCAGCAAGAGTAGGACCACACTGGAGCTGAGCACATGAGGCAGCTGTGTGGCCTGGAACTTCTCGGAGCCATGGCTGGGTCTCCCCACAAGAACAGGCTAGTGAGCGTATCAGAGGGTGGAAGGATGACTGCTCTAATGGGAACTCATGGCGTGGAGGACTTAGCAGGCCTTTGAATTACCCCCACTTTTAATTGGGAGCCACACAAAAATTTTTATTCAAAAGACCTTCCTCCCTCCCTCCCTTTCTCTCTCCCTCTCTCCCTTCCTCCTTTCCTCCCTTTCTTTCTCTCTTCTTCCTCCCTCCCTTCTTCCTACCCTCCTCCCTTCCTTCTTTGGTGATTTATTGTGCATTTAGAATGTACAAGGTCACCAGGGATGCAGAGGTTAAATAAGACATCATTCTTAACTTTTAAAGAGCTCTCAATGGTATTGCTTAAAGGGGAGAAAAGCAGAGAGCAGTATATACAGTATAATACCTTCTATATAAACTCAATTTTTAACTTTTATTTGCTCATGATACACATGGTTAACACATACCTATAGATGTAAGTATAAAATGGATTAGGCAGAAATAACCTGAATTAATGACTGAGGTTGCTGGGGGACGAGCTCTGGAAAAAAATACGATCTAGAATGGAGAACCAAAGTGGTTAGATGAATTACATGTTGCATTTTTAAGAAATCTGGCAAATCGTTTTCAAATGGTCATTTTTAGATAGTGGACACTTAGTTACTTGGTATATACTGTTCTTTTAAAATTTTCCAGAATTAAAAACACACACAAGACAACTCAAGAAATTGAACAATGGATTGCAATTCGTGAGACAAGTCACTTCTATACTTTCCTTCTTCCACATTGATCCCAGAAGACAGAAGCAGCAGAGATGAGCAGTGGTAGAGCTTAAGTATTCTTTTCCATACCCCCAGTCCATCTTTTCTCCCATCCACATTTCCAGGAACAAATGATCCAGGATTGAGTCAACTAAGCTACTGCATCTACATATATAAAAAGCCAGCAACCAGGACGCCATAACCACCAGAACAAATGGTCACTATGAAGCCCACTGCCACCAATTAACTGGCTTGATTGAAGGGAGGGACCAGCAGACAACCTCCCAGAGCCCCTCCCCCTGCTCATGTGCTCAATTCTGGCTATGCCCACTTCTGGCTGATCACAAGCCCCGTACATCTGTTCACATGCTCACCTCCGGCTGCTGATTAGCCACTGCCCCCTTGTTCAGGTGCCCATTTCCAGATGATAGTGCAGCCATGTCCCCTTGGTAGCTGGTAACTGCACTACACACCAAGTTCAGAGATGCCTGCTCTGGTGTTCCTACTGAACTGGTCACTGCCGAGGAGCCCAAGGGGGTGAGGTGGGGGGGCGGGAGACAGGGCCGAGGCACAGAACCCGGTAAAGCCCCAAAAGGAGGGGCAAGGAGGTGTAAATTCCTTGAGGGTTCTGCTCCTATGAATAGACTGTCTTAAACAAACAAGAACACAGGCTCTCCCTGTTCTGGGGCCAGAATCTGAAATCAGGGTGTCTGGGTCTGAGCTCCCTCCAAGGGTTTCAGGGGAGGGTCATTCCTACCTCTTCAGCTTCTGGGCTCCTGGCCACATCCCTTCAATCCTCATGTGGGCCCTCCTCCATCCTCGCGGTACATCTCTTGCATAAACACCTGCCCCTGCCCCACTGTTTACCTGACCACTTCCTGGTAATGGGGAGCCCCTGCCCCTCTGCTCTGGGTCATCACATGCCCCTGGCCCCTATTCAGGTGCTCACTTCTGGCTGTGCCCACTTCTGGCTGTAACCACTTCTGGCCAATCATAAGCCTCAACACGTCTATATGCCCTCCTCAGGCTGTGCCCACTTTGGGCTGCTCACATGCAACATCATGGGAATGCAATCTTATTAACTTTATTTATCCATGGGATACTCTACAGGACAACTTGTTTTTTTCAACAAACAAAATGGAGAGAGAGAGAGAGAAAGAGACTATATATATTGAAGAGGTTTAATTGCCATATCAACCAAACCAAATATGTGGATCATATTTGGGTTATAATCCAAATAAATAGAGAAAAAAAGACTTTATGAGACTCTTGGAAATATGAGCACTGACTAAAACTTTAGTAATAAAGAAACATTAATTTTTACATGTGGTAATACACTGTAGTTTTTCAAAGAGTTTTTATTTTTAGAAATATATACTGAAATTTTTACAGATGAAGTCATCGTAGGGGTTCAAGGGATTTGGGGACACATCAAAGAAATATGACCATGAGAAACATTAATGTACAAGCTTTATTGGGTGAGTGTTTCGTGAGAGGGGAATTTCATCACAACATCAGGCTGTCAAGAGCTTTGGGCAGGGAGAGGGAAGGAACACAGGAGAGGGAGGGTCACAGAGGGGCCGTAGGTGTCTAGATGACATCTGTCACTCATCCATAGGGTGGAAAATCGCTGGGTCAGAGAACTCAGAAGGACAGCTTGGGGTCTCATAATCACAAGCTCCACCTCATCAATGGTCAGCAGATGCTGGGTGAGGTTTCTGGGGTGTGCAAAGCAGACAGGCTCTAAGTGGCTAAAAAATCTGCTTATTTGGGATTATTTTTAAAACAAATGGATGTTTAAAAATTTGAGTTTGGCATCTATGGGCTTTTAAACTAATGGGATTAGCCTGCAGTGAAATAAACAATCTAGGAGCCAATACACAGAGGCCATCTTTGGCTCATTTATAGCAATATATATCAATGTGTGACTTCTGAGAGTCCCAAAGTATGGGGGAGGGGGAAGCGGGTGATGAAACAAGATTGGCCACGAGTTGCTAATTGTTCAGGCTGGGTAGTATGGTAAGTGCGTGCAAGTTCATTAATACTCATTATACTTTTGTATGGGTTTGAGGTGTTCTCTATGAAAGATGAAATAGTCACAATCTACCCGGTGTATAAGACGACCCCCTAATTTTACAGTTAAAACATAGGTTTAGGCCTATATTCGCTGTATAAGACTACCCCCCACTTCAAAGAAAAGACTTACTTTGCCGTCAAGATCTGCAGGTAATTTTTGTGCAATTTTGGCCTTTTGCCCCCGATTTTCGGTTGACTTTTTTTTTTGTTTGTTTCAAAGGTCGTCTTATACGCTGGAAAATACGGTAGGTCTGGAAAATCTTTCCTAAGGGGCTTGGCTTTTCTAGAGATTTCTACATTTCAGGGATCTGGGAGAATGTCTTGTGTTACTAGACCCTTGACGAGGACTCAGGGGGAGACCAGGGAGAATGGATAAGGTCACTACAAGCAAAGGACCAGGTGGCAGTGAGATTTTGGTGGCCCAGAGGGAACACAGCAAGGTGAGAGACCTCCCCCCTTACCACCACCACCACCACCAAGGCCAATTTTTCTTTTATTAAACTGCTCAAGGGCCAAGCCCAAGCAAGAGCACCATAGAAAACCATTCCTTCTAAATAATCTGGGGGGAAGAAGTGGGTGAGAGTCATGAAACGAGATTGATCACAAATTGTTGGGATTGAGTTGTGGGTACATGAGGGTTCATCAATACTCCCTGTATGTTTATGTAGGTTCAGTGCCAGCAATCCACTGGCCAGGTGACCTTGGGCAGATCCCATCTGCGCTCTGGGGACACCACTTCCTCCTCGGTGGCCTGACCTCCTCAGTTACAGAAGAGACAGAACTGGATGCTGAGGAGTCCAGGGTAAAGGCTTGCCCAAGGTCACGCATTTTATCAGGAATGGTTTTCATTGAGAGATCACTGAGCAGTAAACTTTGGCAAAGAGGAGAGGAGAAACAAACAGAGAAGTTGCCAGATGCATTCCCAGCTGGCTGAAGAGGGAGAGGTGGAGGCATGGGCACCATTTAGAGAAACACTTCAGGGCAGCAGTGATAGAAATCCCTCTTCGCTGCCTGGCTCCCCAAGCCTGACTCTTGACTCATCAGTGAGTAATGAGGCAGAGCCCCGCAGGCAGACACTCAGACTTGGACTTGAGTGTTCAGGCCTTTGATTTGTTGTGTTAACACTAACAGAATCCCTGCAGGTCCTTCACTTCAAAGGCCCTAGGATTTGAGAGCTGAGGGCCTGCAGCTACTGCACAGAGAGAACAACAGCCGGAAGGGGGGTTCGCCATAGGCACCAAGATGAACTGCTTTGGCTTCACGGTTAAGGCTTCAGGCTGTGGATTCAAATCAGAGCTTCACCCCTTAGCTGCGTTACCTTTGGCAAGATTCTTAAACGTTCAGAGCCTCTTCATCTATAAAACAAGGTTACTCCAAGTGCCCCGGTGAGGATTAAAAGAGCTAATAATGAACGCAAGACACTTTCTCCATGTTTTCTGTTAATAAAAAGGTAAAGAAGCCCTAGTCTCTGCTTGCAAGGAATTTATAATCTAGTAGGCAAGACGAAGCCAGGGATACAAATGACAGTATTGGAAGGCGTAAAATGCTAATGTCCCGGTGGTGGAAAGGATTGTGTCACGTGAGTACTGGAGAAATCATTGCTGCAGCCAAAAATGGGACCGTGTGTGAGGTGGTGACATTTGAGCGGGTCTGAGGATGGGTCAAGTCTGAAGGTAAGAGCAAGAGAGAGTAGGAGACTTCCTGGCAGAGGGGATGTGTGTATGGACAAGTTCAAGAACCCCATTTGACTGAAGAGTGGGGTTCGGGTGAGACGTGTGGGCAATAAAGCGGAGAAGAGGCTGGAGCTGGCTTCTGGATTGGACTCTTTTGGGTGTAAGGAGCAGAGAGACACTTGAGCTCACTTTGAGTTATTTTAAGGAAGAAATGCAGGGAAACCCAGGCAGAAGAGAGAATAGGGATTTTTAGGGATGTTGGGGTTTGTGGAGGCTAGGCGGTTGGTTTCTTTATTCAGCAAAGGATTACTGGGTGCCACTGGGCACCTGGCAGGGCCCAGGCGCTGGGAACTAGGTCCCCACTCTCATGGGCAAATAATAAAGATGGGAACAAATGAATAAGATAATTTCAAGTGATGCGTGTTGTGAAGAAAATAAAAAGCCGAGTAATGGCATCATGACTGGCAGGAGCAAGGGGATCCGCACTGAAGGGAGGTGGAGAGTAAATTGGAAAGGAGCTCTCTGAGCTGAGACCAGAGCGGTGGAAAAGCTATTGTAGTTAGCAAAGACCTAGGGGGAGGATTGCTGGCAGAGGAAATTGTGAGAGTAGTGGTTGAGGCTGGAATGAATGATTGTGGACTAGCAGAGAGGAGGCCAGAGAGAGCCGGGGGTGGGGTGGGGGGGTGGGGTGGGCAGATCTTGAATATGATAACCTTAATAGGCTATGATAAGTGGTTTGGAATTTATTCTGAGTGATGGGAAGACATTTAAGTATTCTGAGAAGAGAAGTGACAGAACTATCAGGCATGGTTGCAAGCCAGCTCCAGCTGCTATGTATTATAGGCATGGATTGTCGGGGGGAGGGGGGGCGAGGGAGGGAGGGAGAGCCTGGAAGCGGGAAGACGAGCTAGGAAGCTGTCCCGGTATCTGTAGGTGGGATGGTGTGTTCTGGGTCCACGGAGGCTCTGGGGGCCCTTGGCAGGGGGAGTCTGTTCACCTTCTCAACAGGGACTGATCAATAACTTAAGGTGCATCCGTGAAATATTCTGCAGCCACAGCGATGGTGTAGACCAGAGAACATTGCCAGGGAAAGACATCCCTGGCATGTTGTCTGAGAGACAACCGTGCAGATATTTTCATAAGCCCAGCCATGTAAAATTAAACACTCATTCCTGTACCAGCTTACCTACATGTGGAGAGACATCTGGGAAGATTCTCACTAGGTTGTTATCAGTGACTTTTCTGAGAAGCAAGGTTTTTGTTTTAGTTTTGCCTTTTTTACTTTGTTCTTTTGAACTTTGCTGAGTTAAAATTTTTCAGTGAGTATGTATCATTTACATGAAAGTCTAGTAACTTTTGTAAAAAAAAAAAAAAAAAAAAAAAAAAAAGGGGGGCGGGGAGGAGAGGCCAAGAAGGAAGGGAGGAAGGGAGGGAGGAAGAAAATAAAAGACCAACCCCTCCGTGTCCCTAATCCTGCCCCGCACACCCACACATCGTCCCAGCATAGGAACATGAAAAGCAGCTGGACCAACTCCAGATGTGTATCTTCCAAGAACATTATCAGAGGCCTGGAGAGTTCCTCTTGGGGAGGATGGTTAGTGAAAGATGCTTAATCCTGCTGCAATGTGGCTCAGGATCCCAGAGCAAAGATCCTTAGCTCCTTGAGAGGCCCGCTTTACTTTAAGAGGCAGGAAGCAGAGATGGTACCTTTGAAGGCCCCCCCCCCCTACACACACACATACACACACACACACACACACACACACACACACACACACTGAAGCTGCCCAACTGCCTTTAACCACCTGCGAAGAGTTGCCAAGACATCCATGGACCAGAGGGAAATGTCTTAGGGGAAACCAGAGTGTGGGGAGGGCAGGACAGACACCTGCAGACTCTAGATGCAGGCTCAGCTGGGTGTATTTATGATCTCTTCCCAGAGGAAGAACTCAGGCAATGGGATGGATCGGGACCTAGGAAAAAGGGGAGAAGGAAGAGGAGGCATGCTCATTGCAGAGCTTAGTGAGTGACTCCTTGGGGACCAGTTATTGCTACTTGACATCCAAGGTTACAAGCTCCTGGCCCTCCAGGTGTGTTTTGTTGGACCCACAGTGTTTTAAAAGTAAAACTAGTTGCTACATTCTAAAAAAAAATTGGGAGTTTTTACATAAAATCTGAATTTCTGGTTTTTGTTGGAAAACTGGTGAAATGCCATTCCCTGGGCCTGCCTTCCCATGGGGAATAACCAGGGGAAGCAGAATCCAAATGGCAACTTCCCCTGTAGGACTGTGCTCCCCTGCTGGCCTCCATGTGATGATCACTCATCTCTATTACTTCCGTGGGTCATGTGTGCATATGCCTTTGAGCAGCTCCTTCACTTCTTACACAAAGCAATGATGCAAAAACTATGGACTAGAACAGTGGCCAGCAAACTCATTAGTCAACAGAGCCAAATATCAACAGTACAACAATTGAAATTTCTTTTGAGAGCCAATTTTTTTATTTTTATTTTATTTTATTTTTTAAAAATATTTTATTGATTTTGTACAGAGAGGAAGGGAGAGAGATAGAGAGTTAGAAACATCGATGCGAGAGAGTCATCGATCGGCTGCCTCTTGCACACCCCCTACTGGGGATATGCCCGCAACCAAGGTACATGCCCTTGACCGGAATCGAACCTGGGACCTTTCAGTCCCCAAGCCAACGCTCTATCCATTGAGCCAAACCAGCCTCGGCGAGAGCCAAATTTCTTAAACTTAAACTTCTAACGCTACTTCTTCAAAATAGACTTGCCCAGGCCATGGTATTTTGTGGAAGAGCCACACTCAAGGGGCCAAAGAGCCGCATGTGGCTCAAGAGCCACAGTTTGCCGATCATGGGACTAGAAGATAAAGGCTCAGCAAGGTTAGGGGACTTAGCCAAGATCACAGCTTTCAGCGGCAGAGTCAGAATTTGAACCTATGACCCCAGAACATATGACCTTGGCAGTGTGGCAAAACCATAGAAACAGGAATGAGTAAATCATCTCCCAAGCTGCTGGCCACAGCCTATTTAAGATTCCTCTTTCCAGAATGAACTGGTCCTCCCGCCTAGGACAGCACTGAGCTCCAGGTGATGGCCTGCTGGCCCTGTGGAGTACAAAGGGATGTAGTCACAGCAGCAGGGGACTGCAAGGTTCTCCATCCCTGAAGAAGAGAGCCTGAGGGAGAAAAAGGATTTTAAATGTGCACAAAGACCTCTGTTTCTCAGGGGAGGCCTGACGAAGGTGGGCGGGCATAGCCTGAGTGGGTGGGGCACTGGACTCCATCTTCATTTCCATATTGGGACCAGAGCCTCTTGCCTTTTTATCTCTCCTATGCCAGTGTTCCGCTTAAAACCTCCGTTGGTCAAAAGGGGATTTTGCTGCTCAAAAGAATTTTTAAAAATTTGACATTTTGAGTTTGTGTCAAAAAGCCATAGGCATATATTTTGTGTGTGGCTACGAAGCTATCAAGAGGAACTGTCGAATGAGTCCTATGGGCTGTGGCCAGCCTCTTATCTTCAGCTTTCAGGAGACTGCCTCCTCCCACAGCTTCCGCAAGGGAGCCAGCCCTCCCAGGACTGCCTCCAGCAGGGCCCAGAATTTGTTTGTGTGGATTTGCATAAAAGGCTTCCCTGAATGAGATTCACTGAATGCAGGTGAGATTCACAGAGCCCCCAGGGCAATGATTTTGTCTGAATTTCATTTTCTCTTGAGAAGCAAAGACTTCACTTTGGCTTTCTCCCTTCCCTAGACCTGCACTCTCTTCTTTTCCCTGTTCCTACATATTATACACACACACACACACACACACACATGCATGGGCACCCAGCAAACTTTAAGTCCATGAATACGTGAATGTGTTCTTTCTATCACAGATGGATCTCGGAGCGGGACTCTGGCCCACTGTAAGTTCTGACTGGGGTGCAGAGGAAAAGCTCCCAGCCCTCTGTGCCTGAGAAGCAGCTGTCATTGGTTGGGCATGGCGGTGTGGCCTCCAAAGAGACATTTCTGAGACCCTGCCCTGTGTCACTGAGCCAGCAATCAGGGACCAAGGTCCAGAGGACTGTCCTGGAATCTCTGGGAGTCCAAAGGCCAGCTGCTTGGGAAGTCCTCCCTCTCTAGATTGCATCTAGAGTCTTGACAAAGACCTTCAGAGAGTGTTACCCAGATAGTGTCACCCAATAGTAAGAAATGTAGCATATTCATAGGAAATGGGATGGAAGCTTTGAATGGACCCTCCCAGCCAACAGCATAACATGGAGATACCTACCACTCAATCAGACCCAGACCTACTCACACACCTACATGGCTGTGACCCTGGGTTCTGAGAATGCCATGGATGGGCATCCCACCTGCCACCCATTTCCTGGCTCAACCTGGCATTTAGGGGGAACTGCATGGGCTCCCTGCTGGTTAAGGCTCCAAATCCACTTCGGTCTTCTGGGCTTGGTCTCTCAAGCTCGTCTTCTTCCATATCATCTTACTCCTACCCCTAACCATCCCAGTTTGTTCACTTCTTCCTAGCTCCCCTACCTTCTCTGTCTCAGGTATCTGCTCACCCCCATCTTCCTCCGGCATTACACAACTTGTGGCCTGGTCACTCTCCTCTAGACTCCTTCCCCAGTAATATTAACCACAACAATAACCAACATTTATGAAGCATCTATTATATCCTAGGTACTGTTATTAATTTCATTACTTCTCACAAAAACCTCATGAAACAGGTCTTATTACTAGCACTTCATAGAGGAGGAAACTGAGGACCAAAGAAGTAAAACAATTGACTTAGGGTCAAACAATTTGTTGGGAAGCCAGACTTCACTTTCATGTCTGTCTTGTGTGTTTCACAGACCTTAACTATACCTGGCATTATCCTATATAATAAAGAGCTAATATGCTAATTAGACCTGGTGGCAGAACAACCTTCCAGAATGACCAGTGGGTGGGGGGTGGAGCCAATGAGCCTGCACCACCAGGCCAGCCAGCCATGACAGTCCAGGCGCTGCCCCTTCTGCAGATATGGCAGAGGCGGTGTGGTGAGGGCCCTATCCCGGTCCCAGTGCCATGCCTTCTGCAGAGGTGGGGGGAGAGGGCGCAGGCCGGGCTAAGGAACCACCCCTCCTCCCTGGGCATGCATATGAATTTCATGCACCAGGCCTCTAGTATTAGATGTTTATTGATTTTTATGTCATTAGTCTAGAATGTGGTCTTCCTGAGGGCAGGGGTGACTCAGTCACCACTTCCTATATCAGTACCTGGCACATAATTGATGTTTTATACGTGTTAAATGAATAAATGAATCAATGGTAAAGTCCACACTCTATTTCAGAAATTGTTAATTTTCAAAGCAGCAATGCACATGGCTAAAATAATCAGAAGTATGAAAAGGCACGGTGGAATGTAAATCTCCTTCCTAAAATCTCCTTTCTAGATATTCTGTTCCCTTCCTCCACTGTTACAAGGCTCTTACAGACCCATTCTAGAGATATTCAGATTTACATGTGTGTGTGGGCTTGTATAGTGTGTGTGTGTGTGTGTGTGTGTGTGTAGGACATTACAACATAGAAACCATCCTGCAACTTGATTTTCCACTTACTATGTTCTGGAAATGTTCAAATCAGTACATATCTGCACACACACAATTCACTGTGCTACTAACCACTGTGCTTCACAAGTGATGTGGTTCCAGAGAAGTCCCTGGGGACTGTTTAAGGCTGGAGCAGTATGATCTGGCATCTTGATTTAGAATCTTAAGAGTGGGGAGGGACCTCCTCATGTTACAAATGTGGAAATTGAGGTTCAGAGGGTGGTAGTGATGGGGCAGAAATTCAAAGAGCCACTTAGGAAGTGAAGGACAGATCAGGGGCAAGAACTGGTTCTGGAATCCTTGGCCAGGTTTCTGCTCCCCTGTCTCCTCTCCATGTGGCAAGCCCAAGAGAAATCAGACAGTTCCCAACAGAGAGAGCCTGGTCAGGCTTTGTGGAGGACAGTGCCTGCTAGGCAGACTAGGGTGAGAGTGATTATGTAGGTCGTTTGATAATCAGAAAAGAGAGCTCGAGCCCTTTAAATGCAGGCTGTTTCATTCGGTCTCAGAAGACTGAATTAGCATCGATTGTCAGCACTGAGCTAGTAGATAAAAGGGAACAGCCTGCAAGGATGAGCCAAAGCACTGCTCAGTGCTTCCTCTGCTGCACCTGGGACTTCTGAGCCATCGGCAGCTCCCAGGAGTCTGTGCCTTTCCCACTGGTCCACAAAAGTATGGGGGGGAGGGGGGGGGGCGAGGGGCGGGTAGGAGGTTATGGGAACAAATCAAGAAGCAAAGCTGGGGGAGCAACAATCAGGGCAAGACATCTCTGTTGGGATGAATGCTCCTATCTGCATGAGCCTTCTCCCAGTGCCTTCCATCCCCATCCCTCACCTTACCCTCCCCACACACGCACATACACTGTAAGCTCCACGCATGCAGGAACCTAGCACATCTTTGCTGTGGTTCCCAGGGCCTAGTGCAATCCCTGACATGGTAGGTGCTCAATACATATTCGTTGAAGCAATCAGTACATGCACACACATATATTATTTCTCTACACCAAGTATGTCAAACTCAAAGGCTAACACAGGCCAAATAAAAAATACTTAAGTTTATGTGAGCCACAAAAAAAACCCACAAGCTTCAATTTTCATAGAAACGTAGGTTTATTTCTAAAAGTATAGTATAAAATAGAACAGAGCAATGATAAAATTAATGTTTTCTTACAAATCATTATATTGGCTGAGCCACAAAAATATTAATTGTGGGCTCCATTCGGCCCGCAGGCCATGAGTTTGACATGCTTGCTCTACACAGTAACACAGCTTCAGTCTTACCCCTCTGAAGACAACCCTAAGGATTGTCTTAGCCTTGGCTATCTGATCAGGCTGATTATTTTAGCCATGTGCATTGCTGCTTTGAAAATTAACAATTTCTGAAATAGAGTGTGGACTTTACCATCTATTCAAATGACCTACAGCCTATACTACATCCAGACAGAGAAACCTTATAAGGCCAGACATGGATGCCCTTTCCCGCTGCTCTCTCTCCCCCACTGGCTACAAAGCGGCTGCCGGTTTTCCAGCCCTCACTCTGTAGTCTCCTCCTCTGTCTATCCCTCTAGCTATTCCCTGACCTCCAAGACTGGGCATTTTCTGCCTGTACTGCACCTTGGCCTAGAACACCCTTCCTGTCTTCCTCATTTGCAAATGATTAGATAGCTCAGGTTAAGGGGGGCATTCCCTGGGTATCCTCTTTGATCCCTCCTGCACCACGATGGGACCCTCCTCCTGTTCCTGTAGCTCTGTACACCCCCGAACCCATCACTCTGTGCTGTTATTGCCTGTTTAACTGCCTGTCTTCCCCTACTCCCCATTACTGAGTCTAAGCTGCTATTTGAGACCAAGACCCTTTTCAAAGCTGCTGACTGCTGTGCCCCACACCTCCCTCAGTGTCTGGCACAGAGCAGGGCTCCTGACACCTTGCGAGTGAACAGTCTGCTCTGTAAGCTGACTTTACCCTCTGCCAGGACCCAGAGTCCTGCTTTCTCTTTCCAGTCCAGCCTGCAGGCGTGCAACCGTGCTAATAATCCCTCCCTGCTGCTGAGCCAGGCTCCTGGGTGGGCTCTTCCTCCTCAGGCCAGGCCAGTTTCCACCAACCTAGGACCATTCCTCCTTACCCGTTCAGAAAGAATGTTCAGGCTGTCTGGAGAAAATGGGAATCTCTTCCGGAAGACACTTCAAGATCATGTAGTCCAGACCTTAGGGACTGCCCAAGGTCACACCGTTTAGGTCAAGAACAGGAACAAAGCCCAGGATTCCCAACTCAACATGCAGAATCATTTCCCTACATTGACTCCACAGTATATACAGAGCCAAATTATGAGACTAGTTTACATGGGATTTTGCAATCATAAAAATCAAGCCCTCGCTGGTTCTGCTCAGTGGGTAGAGCACCAGTGGGTTTGATTCCAGTCAAGAGCACATGCCTGGGTTGTGGTCTTGATCCTCAGTAGGGGGCTTGCAGGAGGCAGCCAATCAATGATTCTCTCTCATCTTTGATGTTTCTATCACTCTGTTTCTCCCTTTCTCTCTGAAATCAATAAAAAAAATAAATAAAAAATAAACATTAAAACACACACACACACACACACAAGCCGAAACCGGTTTGGCTCAGTGGATAGAGCGTCAGCCTGCGGACTGAAAGGCCCTAGGTTCGATTCCAGTCAAGGGCATGTACCTTGGTTGTGGGCACATCCCCAGTAGGGGTGTGCAGGAGGCAGCTGGTCGATGTTTCTCTCTCATCAATGTTTCCCTCTCCCTTCCTCTCTGTAAAAAATCAATAAAATATATTTTTTAAAAAGCACACAAAACTACAACTTAGTTCGGTATGTTATTCATGTTTGCCTCCTGTCCCCTGGCATGGTGGAAGGCAGGATAGAAAGCATGGTAGGATTTAAGCGTTCTTGCTCTGGCCTCAGCGCTGCCACTAATGGGCAAGCCATTTCCCCATGGCTCTTCGTAGAGAACAGTGAACTTCCCTGTAACATTAGAGGAAGAGTAGTGGCAGGTAAGGCTGGAAAGAAAGGGGGGAGCTCAATCAGGAGAACTGGGAATGTCCCATGAGCAAAACTTTGTTTGGAAGGCAGGGGGAGCCTCTGGGTCTCTGAGCAGGAAATGACCTGCTCAGCCACAACTGAGCCCCTGATCACACCCTGCTAATAAACCTGGGCAGAAAAGCGATCATGTCATTGAAGCCATAACTTCCCCCACCTGTTGCAGAGGCTAATGTCCCGATATCTTTTCTTTTCTTCTCAGATAACAGCGATCTCCCCTAAGGACTCTCATTTCACAAGCTTAGGTTTCCCGAGGAAGAGATTTGAGCAAAGCAGAATGATCCCTCCCCCCTTCCCCCCGGTAAGTCATTAGCGGGGTGCCGGAATCTCAGCGGAGAGCTTAGACGAAGAAATCAGCCCTGAGAGTCCAGGCCTTGCCAGAACCTGTGCTGCAGAGCCCAGCCTTCCAGGAGGGGGCAGTGAGTGGAGCAGCCCCCTTCTCTACCCAGCCCTGAATGCACAATGGAAGCACGGCTCCTGCAGGAGGGCTCAGGACATGTTGTATCACCACTGATGCTTCTGCCAACATCTTGGCTTGTAAGGGGCTGACATCGGGGAAAGACTGGGCATGCAGTCCTGCCGCTAATGGGCTGCGTGTCCTTGGAAAGGACTTCCTCTCTCTGGGTTTCCATTTCCCAAACCATTGAAGGAGGTATTTGGACCGGTTCAAATACAAAAGACTACATGGGTTCCATTCCCCCTTGATCAGTTGTTAGCGATTGCCCGATGTATTGTGTCAAGAATGATTCTGAGGCTACATGCACAAATTAGGATAGCATTTTACCAGGGTCTCCAGAAGAGGGTGCAGACTCAAGTATTAGTTTTCTCTTGCTGCTGTAACAAATTACTTAATCTGGCCTAAAACTACACAGATTTATCCTCTGATGGTTGTGGAGGTCAGATGCTCGAGGTCAGTTTCACTGAGCTGATGCCAAAGACTGGGCAGGGCTGGTTCCTGCTGGAGGCCCTGAGGGGAGAATCCTTTTCCTTTTGCCACATGACGTAACAGTCACGGGCCCTGTGGATTAGGACGTGGAGGTCTTTGGGGGGCCCGTTACCCACCTGACATATGTATGACACTGATTTGCAATCCCTGCAATCAGCCTAGAATTAGAGCTGGAGGAGTAATTCTAAGTTGGTGGGTGAGGCCTGATGTGTGAGCTCTGGTGGAGAAAAAAAGGCTGCACGTGGCATTTTCTCTGTTCCAAGAACCGTGCCAGCCTCATTGAAATTCCACATCCCACCGCCTTCTCCTGACACTGTATCGTTTACAATGCTCCCGAGGCTAGTACAGTGACTCATTATTATTAGTTAATGAAGCATCTAAGGCCTAAACCCAGAGTCAGCAGCTGGGATAAAGGGTGAGGACAGAACTGGACTGTAGCCGGGAAGCAAACCAGGGGAGACAGAGGCCGTGCTGTTCTCGCGCATTCATTTCACAGACATTTACTGAGCACTTAGTGTGTCCGGGGACTATGGATGCAGCAGGAATGAGAGCCACGTGGGTGGTCCTGATCCCAAAGAACTAACAGGCACGTGGGAGAGACAGACGTGTGTGAGTGTGCCAAGGCACCCATGAAAAATGCTCCGAAGGGGTAGGGGTTGGAGAGCAGAGAGGACAGTCTCTGCCTCAGAGAATCAAGGGGGGCTTCTCAGAGGAGGGGGCAGCTGACTCGAGTCTTAAAGAATGACTAAACACTCTGAAGCTGGAAAAGGGAAGGGAAGGAGACTTTGGCTGAAGCAACTGATGCTAAGGGGAAGAGTGGAAAGGCGTGACATCACGCCTTTTCACAGGAACCTGAGTGAAAAGCAGAGAAAGTCTGGTAGGAGAAAAAGAGAATTGATGGCAAGGAGGTGACATTTGGCTGGTAATGGGAACATGGGCAGACACTGTGGGGGAGTCTGGCTTTGGGAATAAAGAGCCAAACCAAATCTCTCTCTGAATAAATGTTGGGGGCTACACGGGGAGGCCAAATGCCGAAGTGACAGACAGGTTCAGATCTCAGCTCTGCCATTCACAAGCTGATTAATCCGTTGGGCCTCAGTTTCCTCATCTATAAAATGGGAAAAGTCATAACCAGCTGTAGGGATGGCTGTACAAAAAGGGCCTTGTCTGTCTCTTTTCCCACTGTATAAGCAGCATCTGGCACACATTTTTAAATCAAATAAATAAAGTCTGGGGGGAAATGCGTGGCAGGGTATCTGAAGAATAGAAATGTTTAGTGCATTAAATAATTAATTAATTTCAGAGGGGAAATTCTGTGATCATCAGGCCTAGCCCCCATGTCTCACTGGGTATCTCTAATATTTCTGATAAGTGGTCACCTCCTATGGGGCCATGGGAGCCTATAACCAAAGGAAAGAGCCCCAAATCTGGAGTGGGGAGGGGGGTGGGGTTTGGTTCCAGTCCTGACTGTCACTCATGAACTGTGATTCTGGGGACACTCGTCTCCTGGTCCGGGTCCTGTGGCTTCCTTCAGCCTCATCCCAACTCAGCTCTGTATCATTCTCAGGCAAGGTCACTGGAGGCTGAGGAAGGTCACCAGGCCATCTGGGCTTCTTGATGAGCCTTTTCCTTCCTCTCAAATGGCAACACAACAGAACCTCCAGAAATTCCCAGGGGTCATACACCATAGAGACAGGGTAGTCTCTGGAGCTGGGCCACCACTCACGAGCTGTATGATCTGGGTCACGTTTGACCTCTGCCCTCAGTTCGTTTATCTGGGTGTGGTAGCTAGTGTAACATTAGGAACCTCACATCTTGATCCTTTGGTTTCTTCATGGGTACAGTTCGGGATGGTTATCAGAACTGGCCTAACCAGACTTCCACCTGAAGATGGGGTTTTACCTCAGGCTCTCTCTCTGATGAGTTCCACCTCTGCAGAGGCTCCTGACTCAGCGTTTGGGGCCAGGGCTTGGTTTTTCCATCCAGTCTAAGGGTGAAAACATGTATCCTTCCCTCCCATCTTCCCTGCTCTCCCCCCACACTTACACACATTCTTACAATGGGTTAACCCCATCACTAGCTGTGCACAATTAAATCCCAAACCCAAATAATATGGTGGCAAAGTGTGCAGGCTCTAAGTGCCCCAGCCCATGGTAGGAAGCCCAGCTCCGCTGTTTCCTAGCTAGGCAACTTGGACAAGGTCCTCAACCCTCTATGAGCTTTGGGTCCCTCAACTGTAAAAGGGGAAATAATAGTACCTTCATGCTAAGGTTGTTGGTGAGGATTAGATGAAGTGAGACATGCAAATAAAACAGTGAGCACAGGGTAAGTGCTCTTTAAATAGAAGTCATTGCTATTATTGCTATGTTGTAAGTATTGTTATCTCAATCCATAGGTAAAAGCTCCGGAAGACAAGGTCTATCACCTTATGTCTATCACCTTGCATGCAGTCGGTGGTCAATAAATACTTGGAGAGTCAAACAATGACCATACTTCTTCTTGGAAGCATGGCTTATTCTCCCCTATGGGATTTCAAGAGCCCTTCTCTGGGCTCCCATAGCACCCAGACAAAGAATTATCACAAGAGCTTCTTATGTGCCAGGCATTGAGCTAAGGGCTTATCCTACATGGATTTTCTTTTCTTTTCTTTTTTTCCTCACCTGGGGATATGTTTATTGATTTTTAGAGAGAGAGGAAGGGAAAAAGAGAGAGAAGCGTTGATCGGCTGCCTCCCTGTATGTGCCCCAACCAGGGGTCAAACCTGCAACCTTGGCATGTGCTCTGACCTGGAATCAAACCTGAGGTGGACAATGCTCCAACCTACTGAGCCACCCAACCAAGACCGATATTGACTTTCTTGCCTCTGCTCCTCTTACCTGTGAATTCTTTGAAGAGAAGGACTAGGAGTTCTAACCTAGACTAAGTGCTCAGCAGGTGTTTTCTGAAAAAGTGGATAATCAAGCCCACTTTACATGTGAAGAAACTGAGCCCCAAAGAGCTGGAAGGGAGTCCTGGTCCCCAGAGGGTCAGACCAGCATTGCCGCCATTACCATGACTCCGTGTGGGTGGATCATAAGCTAATTTAGCAAGGAGAGGAGAGAACTGGGTGCCCCTACATCAATTCCACAGACTCCTGCCTGGCATGTGGGAGGGTTACCTATGCCACTGTGAGGTGCTTCTCATTAAAGCAGAGCTCCGTCACAAGTAGTCTTTGAAATGTCAATTTTAATTAAAACCCTAATCTTAATAAATGCACCATAGATTAAACCCAGCCAGTGTGGCTTCCTGCTGGTGCCCTCCTCACATGCTTCAGTAGACAGAACTGTCTCCAGCAAAAGGGCTTGTTTGGGAATAGCCAGTTCACCAGGCAGCCACACTCAGAAAAGGGTCTTGACCACGGTCCCCAACATCACTGACTCCAGGCTTTCAAAGAGGCACAGTCCAGAGTGGAGACAGCTGATGCCAGTCCCAGATTGGCTGCTGATATGGAGTTGCTGCCCAGCCAGATAGAATCAGAGCAGGGTCAGCATTTGAAGGGACTCAAGGTCATTTTACAGATGGGGAAAACTGAGTTCTAGAGAGAGAAACGGACAGAGACCTATTAGTAGCAAGAGCTCAGAAATCCTACCTCCTAGCTCAGTGCCTTTTCCACTCATCAGCCTGGCTTTGACGGCTAGTAGCTGTGCAACCTTGACCAAATCTCTATCCCATCTCCTAGGGTGTGGGCAGGATCTAGAACTTTCTAACCTATACAATATGGAAGAGGTGATGGAATGTCAATTCTATGATTACGTTACATGAAAGCATAATGTCGCCCCTGCCAGGAAACCTCCCTTCTTGCAGGCTTTTATTGAAGCAAGTGGCTATGTTGGGAAGGGCCACATGGCAAGGAACTGGGGGTGACTTCCAGTTAAACACTAGCTAGGAATTTAGGCTCTTACTTTTAGCATGCAAGCACTTGGGTCCACTAAATATTACATGAGCTCAGCAATGGATTATTCTCCAGCCAAACTTTCAGATGAGAACCCAGCCCTGGCTGATACTTTGATTGACAACTTGTAGAGGACCCAAGATGTCAATCAAAGTATCAGCCAGGGCTGGGTTCTCATGTGAAAGTTTGGCTGGAGAAGAAGCTGTGCCTGGACTCCTGACCCACAGAAACACTTGAAATGGAATTTTTGGACTGGAACCGGGTCCTTTGTCTGCTGGAGTTGATGAATGAATCCGTGAACATGAGAAGGAAAACCCCTATTTCGTAAAAAACTGCTGTTTGGAATTTTCTGTTTTTCTTAGATGGCCTCTTATTCTAAAAAAATGTTTACTTTTTAGTCTGCTTTAGCCTGTTTGAATAATGATGAAGATAAACTTAGCTATATGACCTTGTAGGTCAGAGACTAGATATGCCCATAATCTCAATGCCATGCCAGGTACATTTTTTAATTGGATAGAACTGTGTTGTTTTCAAGGCCAGCATCAAGATAACCACTAAGTATACACAGGCTGGCTCTTTAATAAAAAGGGAAGTTCTGCTTGTAGCCTTGCTTAGAATTTGAATTCATTTTCTCTGAGCCCATCGGGCGATGAATAAAGTGAATCTCTTCAAACTCTCCTCCTGCATTGTTTGGTTGTTTGGGAACTGTAACAGACAGAGGGAAGTATAGTAAAGGTGGAGATTTGTTGAAGAACAAATACAGACTCCCACATGGAGAGGGGGAAAAGGGTACACTGAGTTCTTTTCCCCTATGGCTTATACTAGCAAAGGCTGCAGATCCTAAAGCCTTGATATCCTTTCTGGTCACTATTCCCCTAGACTGGTTACTACTGTAACTTCTAGGCTCAAAGGTCAAACCTCATATGAGACAAGTGAAGTCTCCCCGCCCTCTCACCCCACTCTGCCCCTTCCTTATTGCTTTTTTATTCCCTTTGGCTTCCTTCTTCTCCTTCTGGATGAAGGGCTTCCTTCTCTTTATTCTGTAAATATAGACCTTTGGCTGTTCCCACTCCCTCAGTCTATGGAAATGTACCTGTTGCAGCTTTTCAGCTTCCCTGTTCTATGGAAATATACCTTCTGCTGCTCTGCAGCCCTGTGTTTCTTTCATGGTCCTCTTAATTTCTAAAATTTTCCTAAAACCTGTCTTTTTCACCCCCCAAAAATTCCTGCTTCACTCTGAAATCACGAATGTGTGTTATTTAAGCTGCTAAATATGTGGCAATATTGTTACGTGGCAAAAGCTGATGAATCCACTGAGCATATCTCATTCAGCTGCTACATCCTTGGCATCTAACCAATCTTGTATGGCACATGGTAGGTACTCAAAAAATATTTAGCAAATAAATTATTTAATTAATGTATCAGAATAATGGCATGGTCCTTTGAATCCAACATTTGCCTAACTCCTTTTTCTTTCCTCCTCAAAATGACAAAGCTATCAATAATAGCTCACAACTCCACCGTCAGCCCATCAAACAAGGGCTGCACTTTCAAACCATGTCCTCTTCGGAGGGAAGCACACACTGTTATTGGGATGATCATTGTGATCTGGCCTTGATGAAATCAGCCTGTGGTTTAATAACTGTTTGCCGAGAGTAAGTTATTACTGTTATTGATGGGCCATTCCCTCTACCTGGAAGTGCAGTGCAGTGCTCCAGGCGGGAGTGATCAGGGTCTGATCGATCCATAAGCACTCTGGAGATGCAGAAGGTGCCAGTGACCACTGCGGCTTGGCCTTTGGATGACACTGGCCCTCAGGGACAGCCCACACCTGGACTTTCCCACACAGTCCTGACGCTTTCCCACACTGGCCTGAGGCTTGCTCAGGCTTGCTCAGGCCAGTCACTCAAAGCAAACTGCCACCAGGTACAGTCTTGCCCGGGCACTTACTGCTGCTTTGTTTGTGGTCTGAACAGCAGCAGAAACTCCCCAGAGTAAAAAAGCTGGGAATACACCCACTCTCCCTGCTAAAGTGACTGCCAATCTCTTGCTGCTCTACCAGTCTCCACTGGGCTCTGACAGGACTCTGCAGGCTCAGGAAAGCTCTCTGAGACTATCAGACTTTCCAAGGTTACTTGGGAAGGCACAGATCACAAAGCCAGACCTCACTGGCCTCTGCGTGACTTCGGGGCAGCTGATCAAGAGCACCACTGACTGACACACTGATAAAATTCAAGTTAATGGAATATACTGCTGAGAGCGTGTTCGAGGTGGCTGGGGAAAGGGTGAAGGGACTTTCTTAGAGAGCATTTGTGGCTGGTACTGGAAAGGCAATGTGTGATTTGAGGCTCAGGGCAGAGAGCTGTCTGGGCCTCCTGCCCCATACTCACTCTGTTCCTTAGTCTTTCTCTCTTCCTGATTCTCAGTTTCCTCATCTGCCTCTAATTATGACTCAGGCTGGTCATTGTTCCCACCACCCAAAGCTCACTGCCCAAAGGCTGTAGACCCAAGAGGCTTGCTCCTTCCTCCCAACAACTGGGCCTAAAGGAGAACTCCAATGGGAACAGGACCTACTAACAACAATAATAACAGCACTAACAGAAGTTCCCATTTTAGGACCACTTACCATGTGCAATGTGCTAGGCTCATAACTTCAATACTTAGGACAGTCAATGAGAATGGCTCACTCCTGTTTTACAGGAAAAGTCAGAAGTTGGTCCTTGAAAAAACTGAGAACACTGGAAAACTGCTGGAAAGACTAATCAAAGAAGAAAAGAGAGTAGGAACAAATAACCAATGAAAAGGGGGATATCATTACATAATATACAGAATTTTAAAAAAATTGAAAAATGACTGTATCAACTATTATACAGCAATAACTTTTAAATAAAGTAGGTAAAATGAACACAACTTGCCAAACAGACGCAAGAAGAAATAGAAAATCTGATAAGGCTATTCATAATTCATAATTAAAATGCTCTCTCAAAGAAAATTCTAGCCCCAGATGGCAGCACAGGCAGTTTCTATCAAATGTATTATACAAACTCTCCAAGAGAATAGAAAAAATATAAAAAGGAAATATTTCTCAACTCATGTTTTTGAGGCAAAATACTTCTCAACTCATTTTATGATATATAATTTTGATGCCAAACCCTAACAAGGATAATACAAGAAAGGAAAATAAGACCTATCTCACTTATGAACATAAATGCAAAAAGCCTAATTGAAATACTAGGAAAATGATTCCTAGCAACATATAATTAGGATTTACATGCTAACTAAATTGGGTTTGTTCCTGGATGCAAGGTTAGTATAGCATTGAAAAATTAGCCTATATTATTCACTATATTATTCTTGTTAACTGAAGAAGAAAAATCAAATGATAATCCCAGAGACACAGAAAATGCATATGATAAAATTTAATATCTAGTCATGATATAAAACTTTTAGAAAACCTGGGATAAAAGGGAATTTACTTGATTTGATCAAAAATATCTAAAAAAACCACACCAATCTTTCTGGAAACATCTTACTTTATGATGAAATGCTGAGAACATGCCTTTTCAGATGTGGCATATGACAAGGATGCTTGCAATCCCCACTTCTATTCAACTTTATACTGAACATGTTGGCCAGAGTTGTAGGATAAGAAAAAAATTAAAGGCATAGTGCTAAAAAGAACACAATAAGTAAAGGAAGAACAAAAAATAAATTATATAATTCACATTTGCTTTAAAAGAATTCATAAGAATCCACTGATACATCACCACTATATAAAAATCAGTATCAGATGGGTTACAGACATAAATCTGAAAGACAAAACAACAGTTTTCAAAAGATAACATTTTTTTCTTTGAGGAAGCAATCATTTAAAAATACTTTTAAAAGCACTAATCATAAAGGGGGAAAGTAAAAATTTGACTACACTAAAATTCAGAACCTCTGTTCATCAAATGATATTATTAAGAAAGTAAAAGGGCAAGCCCTGAAAAGAGAAGAAATTTGCAAAATGTGTAATTGATCAAGGGGTCATATTCTGAATATATAAAGAGCTGCTGCTGCTGGGGCTGACCAGCAGACCCTGAGCGACAGATGAACAGATTACTCTGACAGTTTCACTGTGAAAGAGAAGGCTAAGGGACCACCCAGCTGAAGAAGCCAGGCAGCCTCGATTGCTTGACTCCTGAGGCTTTTATTGGCATTTTTAGGTACAATCAGCAGGGTGAGTAATCTTGGGAGGACACATGTGTTTACATTGTCCTCTAGGCAAGGGTTTCCAGGGATTAAGCATAAGGATTCCAGTAAACACCCGGAGGTCTGCACATGCACAGACTTACTTGGGAACGTCAAGCAATAACCAGGGGTGACACTTTCGATACTCCCCTAAGTCGGAATTCTGATAAACAGAGCAGGCGGCCTTCCACACACTCCCCTTTTCTCAGAATGCCCTCCTTACAACTTTCCAACCAAATCTCTTGTGCTCCCAACGAACTGCTACAAATCAATACATAAGTCAATTAAATAGAAAAGCAGACAAGACTCTTGAACAGGAATCTCACAAAATAGGTTATGTAAATGGCCAATAAATATTTTAAAAGCTTCTCAACTTCATCAGTCATGATAATGCAAATTAATACAATAATGCAATAGTACCATATACTATATGTGATACCACTGTATAGCCAACAGAATGGCTAATGTTTTTTAAAAGACTCATACTACCAAGACTTAATGAGAATATGAAGTATTAAGACCTCTCCTATGTTGCAAATGAGAGTATAAATTGGCACAACTCCTTTAGAAAACTTCTGTTGACATTCCCAGTGACCTAACAATTCCTTGATGTACCAATAAATATATATAAGAATATTCATGGTAGTATTTATTATTAACAAGAGCTAGAAAATGTAAACAATCCAAATGTCTATCAAGAGAAAACTGGATAAATTATATAGCATGTTCATCCAATAGAATATCATGGCAATGGAAATGAGTAGACTACAATACAACACATGCAACAAACATTTTGAATGAAAAAAAAAAAAAAGCTGTACATGCTGTATGATTCTGTTTAGCTCAAGTTTAATATTAGAAAAAAAACATTTTAGTGTTTTGAGATGCATCCTTAGATAGTAGAAATATTTAAACACACACACACACACACACACACACACACACACACAAAACAAAAAAACAAACAAACAAACAAACAAAAACCCACAAGGTAATTATATCAGTCAGGGCCTACTCATGAATCAGAAACACCATCACACAAGTTATTTTAACAGAGAGTTTTAAAAGTCACGCATCAGGTATTCAAGACCTGAAAAGGCAAAAGCAGTTCACAGAGGTGGTAACTGTAGGAAGCAGCTGTCTGGGGGGAACAGAGGATAGAGGTTAGAATGATTAAAATCTTAGAGGCTTAGAGCTGGGACTGGCACCTCTGAGCAGGGCGTGCTGGCCAGCTGGCAGATGCTCATGTCTCTGAAGGGGCACCAGGAGATTGTGAGCCCTGGAAAAACTACAGATTGAAATCAACCTCTGCTACTAGAACAAACTGCCTTGCTGTGGTGACACTGACAAGTCAGAAAGCAAATAGGGAAAAGCAAGTCCTTTCTTACTCTTCCAGGCTCGCTATCTTCCTCTTGGCAGCATCGAAGAGGAAGCTAGCTGGTAGAGGAGAAAAGTGGCTTGTAGGGTCCCAGCCTCAGCATCCTAATGTAGAGATCTCAACTGTGGGCTGGAAGCAGGGAGGCACAGACAAGATCACCAATAGGGGAAGGTAGTGGTTACCTTAGAAAGGAGGGAGAGGGTGTGCCTGGGAGGAACCATTTAGGAATAAAGGAGAGCTTCTTTTTAGGGTGCAGGCAATATTTTATTTCTTACTTGGGGGGGTGGGAGGGTCACGTGGGTGTTTGGTTTAGAATCATCTACTATGCTGGCACCTATGTCCTATGTACTTTGCTGTGTGTGTTATTTTTCACAACTAAAAGTAAAGTAAAAAATTGTAATGGAATAGCTGGGGGAGGAGGACAATGTTGCTATAGACTGGAAGGTCGGAGGAGACCTCTCTGAGGAGGAGCTATTTGAGCCCAGCTTGGATAATCAGAGGGTCAGGCCAGGCTCGGAGCCATGCACAGCTTTCAGGCAGAGGGTGATGGGCACCCTGCATCTTATGAATGCAAGTCTGGCGGCAGTGTGGAGGGAGGCCTAGAGGAATGGAGAGGATCAGGGGAAGGGAGGCAGCAAGAGTGCTGCTGTGGAAATCATAGGGAGCCAGCAGACTGGGGGCCCGGCTTTGAGGGTAGCCCTGATAGTCAGGGACAAAGCATCCAGGGACTGAGCAGTCTCTTACCCATGGGAAGGCCGAGGAAATGCACCTTGCCACTCTGACTATGCCCCCCCACCCGCCGCCCCCCTTCATTCCCAGCCTCCTGGGGATGTCTAAGTCCTAAGAGGTGATTCTGGGACAGAGAAGCCAGCAGATGGACAGGCTCCAGAGAGAGTCCCTGAGGTTGGAAGCAAGTCCAGCCAGTTTTCCTGGAGCTAGCAGAGGCTTCCAGAAAAAACAGCAAGATCCCGTCTTGTGCTGTTTCATTTCCCTCTTCCCCCTTTTCTTCCAAATTTTCTTTCTTCAGCTTTTCCTTCCTTCTCCTTCCTTTTTTCCTCCCTCCCTCTCACATATTAACTTATCCACAATCAGACATAACATCATGTATATAAATGTACACACCCACATGTCCACCTTTTTCTAGTACATACACATTGTTCATATCTACACACACACAAACTGAAACACACAACATGTGGGAGTACATGAAGATTGAAGAGATATGGCCAGGAGCCCGCAGAAGCTGAAGAGGCAGGAAGGACCCTCCCCTGAAGCCCATGGAGAGAGCACAGCCCCAGACACCCTGATTTCAGATTCTGGCCCCAGCGCATGTTCCTGTTGGTTTGGGCCAGTCTATATTCATCGGAGCTACAGCCTCAGGTAATATACCCCTGCTTGCTCTGCCTTTTGGGGCTTTGACCAGGTTCTAGGAACAGCAGGAACTCACAGGGAGATTCATCCCTGTGTCTGTGCCTCGGCCCTGTCTCCTGCCCCCACCAACCCCCACCACTCGGCAGTGACAGTTCAGGGGGAACACCAGGGCAGGCTGCTTGGTGGGAAGTGCAAGGTAACTTGGCTCAGGGACTACTCCCCTTATTGAGACCCAGGCTATAGGGTGATGGGAGGGTACTCTAAAGCCCCGCCCTTACCTCCTGGGCCCTCCCCTGATGAGTCCAGCCTGGGGCTCCCCTTGCTGAAGCACCTGGGTTGACAGGAGGCAGCAACTGGGTTTTCGTGCCCAGATTCTAGATGTCAAAACTGAGGCTCAGAGAGGGGGAGCAGAGGTCCCTAGCCTTGGCCCACCTCCCCCTCAACTCAGCCCAGCTGGCAGGTGGCTCCACCAGCTGCCAAGGGGGCAGGGCCACAAGATCAGGTGGAATTGGCACTTGAATAAGGGGACAGGAAGAAGTGAGCAGCTGGAAGTGGGCGCGTGAACAGGGGGTGGGGCTGGTGATTATGGGAGAGATGTCCCGTGAGGATGGAGGAGGGCCCACATGAAGATTGAAGAGATGTGACCACACCCCTCAGAAGCTGAAGAGGCAGGAATGACCCTCTCCTGAAGCACATGGAGGGAGCACAGCTCCAGACACACTGATTTCAGATTGTGGCCCCAGAACGGGGAGAGCATGTGCTCCTGTTTGTTTAGGCCGGTCTACATCCAAACTTGAGTTCTCTCCAGCCACTCTTCATCTCCATGTGTCCATTCCTTCCCACTCCCAGGAGATAGAGAGCGTGTCTTCTGAGAAGACCCAGGAGGCCTGCAACAGACCCCCCCATTGTCCCCTCCCTTCCTATCATATGGCCTCTGAGCCTTTCATCCAGAATGACTTTGAAACCCTGCTATTGATTTTCCTGTCACTTCAGGTCATACCCTCCCATTCTCCATTTTCCTTTAAGTGGAAATTTGAAAACCCAATTTTGGGGAAAAACATAGACTGCACTCCACGTGATTTCAGGGGCTGGGCCAGTAGAGCAGCTCTTCCAAGAAGCCATGGGTGAAGTGCTTGGGAGGAAGTAACAGCAATGTCCATCAATACCCATTTCTGGTCTGAGCCGGCCTGCTCTTTCACTTGCAGCTGATGGCTGCTCCAGCCATGGGTTCCCAGCAGTTACTAAAAAGGGAAAGTGGAAAACCAAATCGTTTTCTTTATTGCCAGACAGGAAGCCTGCTTGTTAAAAGGGAACCAGCAGCCTGTTGGGCCTCCACGTTTCCTAGCTGGTGTCTTGTGGCTGCTCGCTCCTCCATCCATTTCCTCGTTGCCACAATCATTTATGAACATCTGCCTTTTCTACTTCCCATGGTGGTTAGTGCATGTGCTTTGAAGTCAGACGTTCATTCATTCAGTGCATGTTTATTAGGCACCTGCTTTATGTTGTGTGCTGGGCCAGGCACTGCAGACAAAATGACCAGCAAAACAGATAAAGGGCTTGCCTTATGGGACAGACTCTGTCCATCGGGAAGCTTGCTCTGCTCCATTCTAAGAACCTTGTTAGGGGTGACTGGGATGTGTACCACCGGCAAATCACTTCTAGAAACGTGTTTCCCACTTTGGCAGGAGATGGAGCAGAGACGGTCATGCTGGGGTACTCCTCGCTTATCAGTCCCAACTCTGTTCTTCCATTTTCATCATTTCTTTTCCCTCAACTGCTTCCTCTCAGAGGTATTTGCATTTAAACTAGAGTTTGCTCCCCTGCTGACTATTCCCCCTGCTTGGATTCCATTGCAAAGGCAGCCAGAGTTGCTGGCCTGCTGGTGTCTGGATGGGCTCCATGGCAACAGCCAGGATTTGAACGGTATGAACTTTACCTTTTTCCTTTTGCAGATATTGTTCACAGTGTAGGCAATAGATACCGAATACAGCCATCAGTTGTTCTTATCAGCTTAGTATCTCTTACCCTTCCTGTTAATAAGAGCAATCTGATTTTATATTGATGAACATCCTCCCATTCTTGGTCTATGCACATGTTTCTGTTGAAGCTAATGCAACCTGCTCCTCAGACTCTAGGGACTGTCAATTAGTGTATTCCTGGCTGTCAGGCTGGGCACATGATTCACAGTCCAACAAGCCTCAGATCAGGGACTTTTGTTGAAATCCTCCCCCCCGCCCCCCTACAAGGTGGCTAAGCTAGGAGAATGCCAACCTTGAGCAGCTGCCTGGGAAGAGAGCTCACTCAGAAGAGAGTGAGTCCTGGACATTACATGTGCCCCTGGATCAGTAAACCACAGTCCTTGGAAGTTTCAACTGCATAGGACCAAAATATCCTATATTTCTGTTTAACTCAGTATGCATGTGATCTCTGTGGCTTATAACCAAACATTGCTGATATACACTCAAGTGCTTCCAAGAAATGTTACCTCATCTCCTAGCAAGAATGGAGGTGCCTATAGATTTCTGTCAAGAACACTAATTTCAAATCAGGAGGCCTGTCTTCAAATCTTGGGTTTGTCATTTGCTAGCTGCGGGTACCTGGCAAGCCCCTTAATATCTCTAAGCCTGGATCAAATGGTTGTTTTCTGTTACACACCTCACAGGGTTGTTGTGAAGAGTAAATGAAACCGCATGTATAAATCACTTGGTACAAATTTAGCAATTGCTCTCGTGTAAATAATTTAAAAAAATTATTCCTTACTCTCTTGACGGCAAGAATAATGGCTTACTTAGTTCTTTATACCTTATTATGTCTTATATTTATTTCTGTTCTCAGTCCATTGCATAAAGCTTTAAATATTGTAGACACCCATATTTTTTATGGGTTCCTTGGAAAATATAAGGGATTTTTCCTTTCCATAGAAGAACCCTTATGGCTTTCTTCCTTGTCATCCAATCACCCCAAGCAGGGAAATGGCTGATTTTTGAGAAGATGTTAGTTTGGAGTTTGATCACCTAGTATAATTTCCTGGTCCTCTCCTTTGGAACCCAGTGTGAACATAACATATTATCTTTGCTAGCAATGCAGTGTGGCTTGCGGGGGTGGGGGGTGTGAAGCACGGGCAGCCTGGTATAGCACATGGTGTGTGATGAGAGATTTACACACATGATATAAGAAAGTGGCCACTTGTCAGTAGTCTGCTTGTATTTTTTCCTCCCTCTCTTGGTGCTGCAAGTCAAATTTTATTAAGGAATTACTCCTGCTCCGTTTGTTGGTCTGTGTGATTTTTGAGGGGGTGGGTTCTCCTTCAGGTCCAACTGTAAGCCCTCAAGTCAGGCTTGGCCAATGAGGGTACTCTATCGCCGTGACCACAGGGCTTGCTTTGGAGTTAGGCACATGACCCATGTCAAGCCAATGGGTGTCAGTTCTGAGACTTCTGCTGGAACTATTAAGGAAGAGAAGCTCTCTTTCCCTCTTGGGATTGCTAGGCTGGAAGGATGAAGCAAGGAGTTTGTGGTCTCCATCTGACAACCAAGAGGAAAAGCCTGTCAGGGGGGTGGTGGCAATATGGAAGAAAGCCAAGACAAGCGATGTATAGCCATGGCACCTTTGAGTCCTTCCAGTCAGCTGATATCTTGAAGACCAACTTGCCCCTAGACTTTTTTAGTTACTTGAACCAATATTTTCCCCTTTTATTAAAAAAAAATTAAGATAGTCAGAATTGGGTTTCTGTTACTGAAAAGGTTCAAAATAACCTCTCTCAGCCTCACGTTTGTCATATGCTAAATGGGGTTTAGTGCTATCTCTCCCGTACACATAAGGTGTCTAGCACAATGCTGGCACATAGCGGGAGCTCCACAACTGGTAACTGTCCTTCCTCTGAGCACTGGAAGTGATGGTGCCCACCTCCACCCCCACCTCTCTTTTCCAGGCAGCAAGTCCTCCTCTGTTGGCCAGCTGACTGGAAATTAACCAGAAGGCCAACCAACAGGCTAGAAGCCTTCTTTCCTTGATGCAAATAGGATCATTTTATTCTGGCAGATAGAGGAGCTCAGTGGAATGTATATCTGTCCTTGAGCTTTCTGTTTGCCACCCGGGACGTGCCCAGTAGGCAGCCTGCTGTGTTCTCTGCACAGCAGCCAGATGATAAACCTTTGATTTTTGCTCTTTTCTGCTTCTTGGGAATAATGGTTCCATAATGAATTACATCCCCAAAGAATAGCTGTAATTGTAACAATGCCGCAGAGCGGGAGCTGGCAAATCAGCCAATCCCATGAAATGTGCCTACTTTGTTCCAATCACTCTCCTTGGAATGGGTACCAACTTTATTTATTTATTTATTTCTATCCCACACTTTTAATGATTGGGGGGAGAGGTGGGGAAGTGGGGAGGGAGCATGCTTTCTGTGGGAAATGGAAAATGAAAGCCATACATCTAGAAGGTTTTATTCTTGGTTTGCTTGCTTTATTCTGCTGTACAACTTTCCTTGGAATTTACCTCAGGGAAATAAGATTGCTGTAACCCTTCTTTTCAAATATTATAGACTAGAGGCCCAATGCATGAAGATTCATGCAAGAATAGGCCTTCCTTCCCCTGGCTGTCTGCACTGCCTTTGCTCTAGTGGGAGCCACTGTTCTGCCTTCCCAGGCTGCCCAGAGGCCTGAGGGGTTGGGGCGGTGGGGAACACCTATGTTGCCACCATGGCTATGATGCAAGCATCCCACCCCGCCCCTGGTCCTCAGTAGCTACATATGCAAATTAACCCACCATCTTTGTTTGGTTAATTTGCATATTTATTCCTGATTGGCTGGTGGGTATCGCGAAGGTATGATCAATTTTCATCTCACTCTTTTATTAGTGTAGATGCCACCTATATGGCACTGTCAAGGAATTGACACCTCCGATATCTGTACTGATTTGTATGCTGTCCAAGGTGCTGATAAATGGTATGCTTACAGAAATATCAGAGAAGTTTTGGTCCAGCTCAAAGATTGCCTTCTGTAATCAGGGAGATGGATGGTTGCTGGTCTGTAAAGATTGGAAGAGAGGGAATATCTCTGGACACTCTGAATCCTTTCCTGTCAGCTTGTCTTTTTGGAAGTCCAGAGCTAGCTTGGCTCTCTATGAGATCCTAGGATTCACACAGAAGCAAATAATGAGCAGCCAGGAGTCAGGATGGTATATGTGATCCTCTAATGTTCAACTAGGCTTGTAGGTAAACATTGGAAGAATCAGTATTAACTATATTTAGCAGCTAAAAGCATTCCATATTGCTATATGCCAGGCACAGTCTCAAGTACGAGGTATCCATTTTCTCATTTAAACCTTACAATAACTCAGTAAGTTAGGTACTACTATTGTCCCTATTTTTTTTTTTTTTTTTTAGCCAAGAAAACTGAAACTTAAAAAAATATGGCTTGACCCAAGGCAAGGGTTGGGTTTTGACCCCAGGACCATTCTTTAAAACACTATGTTATGGCCAATGAATGTGCTCAGGACTGGGGTCTAGAAGACCCAGGAAGGTCAGCCTCCAGCTTAATATATTACTTAGAGCAAGTCATTTCTCTCACGTGGGCCTTGAAATCCCCAGCTGAATTAGTGGGCTCAGTATAAGGCCTCAATTGACCAGGTAGTCTTGGGTTAGTGGTAAGCTCCCTGCTAGGGAAGAACACGCCAACAAAATCACGTTAAAGAGATTCATTCCATCACAGGATGGCGAGAGGAGTTCCCGTACCTTTACAATTCTTCCTCCTAGGAGAGTCTGAGGCCAACATGCTTTTGCACCTGCTTTCAAATCTATAAAGCCAACTTTGTGCTCACAGGGGGCTTGATCCTGCTGATTGCAGGGTAGCTCTATGTGCCTGCTGCAACTTACTACACTGACTCAGCAGGAGGCGGGGAGGAGGCACCCATTTGCTCAGCCTTCCTCCTGAAGACCTTGCTTGGCTAAGCACGGAGACAGCGGGTGTGACGGCCAAAGATAATGGCTCAAAATGTATTTGTTGCTGATGCTCCCTTTGTTTTCTGCAGGCACCAAACTTCCCCACTGAACGCTGAATGCCCATTAGGGAAGCTTGTCGCTTTCTTATTTGTGGGACATGTCTGACACAAAAAGGCAGGTACCACTTAAAATGTCAAGGCTTCAGTGCAGCTGGCAGGCAAATTTCTGTGTAAAAATCCACTTTTCTGCTTTGGAGCAGGGAAATGATGTAAGGTTCTCTGGCGGCAGTTGCACATGAGGACTGCTTTCCACCAGAGAAAGAGGCTAACAATTTTGATAATCTAGCTCATCCTTTAACTGGTTTAATATTCCAGCGATGGCTCCCTCCACCCTCACCTTTCCAGTCTTTACACAAGGCACCAGTTCCCTCCCATGGACCCTCTCCCTGCTCCCCCTGGATCAGCACCACCTCTGTCACTAGCTCTCCCCCATCTCTATTGGCAGGCATTCTTGAAATAAGGTCCTAACTTATCTTCCTGCCTCTAACTTCTCTGTATGCCAATCTATTCTGTAGGCAGTAGCCATTTGAAGATGGGTAATTTTGAGCAGCAGCTTCCCAGCATATAAAATGTCAATGGTTTTCCCTGGCTGGTGTGGCTCAGGTAGTTGGGTGTGGTCCCATGCACCAGCAGGTTGTGGGTTTGATTCCAGTCAAGGGCACCTGCCCAAGTTGCAGGCTCAATCCCCCATAGGGGGCATGCAGGAAGTAGTTAATCGATATTCCAGTCTCACATCCCCTATTTCTCCCCTTTTCTCCTTCTCCCTTCCTCTTTCTAAAAATAGCAGTAAACCATTCTTTAGAAAATAAAAATAAAATTGTAATGGCTTTTTGAGTGTTTACAGAAAACAGTTAAACAGGGGTCAAGAAGGCCACTCAGAGGAAGTAACATTTGAGTTAAAGACTCAGCACAAGTCAGTTGTGAGAAGAGAAGAAATAGCTTTCTCAGTGCATGAAACATCAAAGGCAAAAGCGCCCCCCTCCTCCCCCGGAGAGCTTTTTAAGCCGGAGCACTGCGGGGAACCCCAAGGTGTGGAGCACAGGAGCAGACAAGGTGAGGGTGGAGCAGATGGGAGGGCCAGGCCCATGGGCGCTGTGGGATGTGGTGAGGACTTTGTATTTTACTCCAAGTGTGATTAGGAGCCATTGGAAAGCCACAAAGCCGGTTGCTAATGTGATGGGATTTGTTTCCAAAGGGGCAACCACTACTCAGCTCAAGCTCATGCTTGCCATGGAGAAACGTGCATGTGGCCGAGGGTGGCCAGCCAGGCCTTCTGACTTCTCAGGGAACACAGGAAATCTGGCTATCTTTTAATGTCCAACTAGCAACATATTGAAAAATTTTTAAGTATGCACATAAGGTTTGAATAAGAGCTGCCAGGACACCACCTTTGAAGAGGTTCTGCTGCCTACTCACTTTGTGACCTGTAGTGAATGGTAGAAAGCTCTGGCCTGGTCTGGATGGTGGAGAAAACACCGGGGACTACTGTAAGGATCCAAAGACTATTCATGAGAGAAATGCATGTAGATTACTTAGCACAGAGCCTGGAAGCATTCTGTAGGCACATATCTATGAATATATGTTTTTTAACTTGAGGGGATTAGTTGAAGGTTTGAAATAGATGACCTTTAAAATTGCTTCTGGCTCTGAAATTCTAAGATGTTAAGAAATTCCTCGTTAATCAAGACCATATATTTAATAGCAAGAGACCGAAGTTGTCTTCCCTCGCCTGGATTTAGATTTAATTACCTTACCCAGCATGCACTGCACAGAAAGCACGTCTGGGAAGATGAAACCGGGCTTGAAGACAACTATGCTTGATGGCCAAAGCCTCTGTGGCAAGGCACAGGTCGCCTGTCGCTGACTATGTGCAACATCAAGGAGTGAAAGGCTTAGGAATCAGACGGTTAGAGACCCAGGGGCACCCAGTTTGCCCTTTCCCTTAAGGGGTTGAAATCTACATCTCCTGTAGTTTCTTCCTTCTTTCTACCCAGGGAAGTAAAATCCATGGAGGGGGTGGGCATGCCTGTGCGGCCTGTGGCCTCTAGGCAGGTGAACTTAAAGATTAAGGGCTTCTGCTTGGGAGGCCTGCTCCCAGGGCCATACCTGGCACCTCCCCATGCCAGGATCCTCTGAAAAAGGCAGAGAGCAGAGTCAGGGAGAGCCTGATCCCAGGCAGAGCTCCAGGAAGGATGGTTGCCACCAGGCTCTGGATGATGCGGTGGGTGTGAATTTTATCAGTAAGAGCAATGGCTGCAAATGATGCTGTTGAATAAGTTTTATGACTTTTTTTTTTTTCATGACTTTTTGGAACACCTAGGCATACACACACATCCTAGTGCACGTGAAACTTTAATTTCTTTATCAGGCTGCAGAGGTGGATTGGAGAAGATGAAGACCCCTCCTGACGACCAACACACATTGTTGAACATCCCCCACAGGAGACTGAGATCACTGTGGTAAGCTGGGAGGTCCTCAATTCCCTGAATCTAAATTTTCAGTATCTATGGAGTGGTTAAATGCTCTGACGGTGCCAAAAGTGAAGGAACTGCCCAGCACCATATACCCAGAAGGCATGGGTTTAGATGTCACTTGTGCCCTGGGCTGGCACTCTTTTGCCTCAGCCTGGTGCTCAAGCCCACCTGTTAAGGCAACGATTAAAATTTTTAGAACATTACATACCTGACTACTTAGGGGCACTGACCTCTTTTTTCTTATATTGTCAAATAAAAGAACAACAACAACAACAACGTGGCTGGCGTGGCTCAGTGGTTGAGCAGCAACCTATGAACCAGGAGGTCACAGGTTCAATTCTGTGGCCAGGGCATATGCCCAGGTTGCAGGCTCAATCTCTGTGGGATGTATATGAGGCAGCCAATTAATGATTCTCTCTCATCATTGATGTTTTTCTCTCTCTCCCTTTCCCTTCCTCTCTAAAATCAATAAAAACAAAACAATAGCCAACACAACAATAGCTACTTGATGTGAATGAATCAAAATTATACCTTTTTTGTCAGAAGAGCAAAAAATATTTTTTTTTGGTATGCCACAGAATTTTAGTAGTTTATATGTGCCATGGGATGAAAAAGGTTGAAAATCACCGTGTTAAGGTTCTTTGTTTGCAAGCGAGCAGACTGACTCAGCCTAGCTCAGGCCCAAGTGGGAGGAGGCCGTTAATGGAAGTCTGTGGGGCTGACCTTGGGCAGAGCCAGCAGAGGCAGCTCCAGGGTCCAGGCAGAAACTGCTCCCTGGTGAGCTGGTGCTGAGCTTTTCTGTCCCTGTGTCATTCTGCTCAGGATTTAAATCTGAGAGTCCTAATGGTGCAGATCCGCTCCTTCCTGGCCAGGCCAGAGTGTGGCCAGCACTGACAGGTCCACAGGATTGCATGCTATGTTTGAGGAAGCAGATTCCTCCAATGAATATTCACTGTTACCAGAAAAAGGGAAGAAGGCAGGCAGCTATCTACCCAAAGGTCCTGAGTGATGAAGTTCCAGTTATTGCTGCTGGCCATTTCCCACAACTCCCAACATACACCGTCCCCTCTTCTTCACGGTATCCCCCAATTCCTTCCAGTTTATACTCTGCTCACTCTGGGATGCTCTTTCTGCCGACTGCTGCGTGTCCCCATGTCCATGTCACATGGACACCTTCATGGTCTCATGCGTCAGGGTTTGGGCTGAATGGCACGAGTTAAGAATAGGTTTTATTCGGGGGAGAAGGGAAACCTTACAAAGTCTGTGCTTCTATCCCCATAGAGAGAAGCCACTGCTGGGCCCACAGTGCAGTCTCATTTCCAGCAGGGGCCCTGCTTTTCTCTAATTTATAGGGCAAAAGTGATAAAACAGCTTTAACAGAGGGATACCCAGGCCACTTGGTGCCATTAGTCCAAACTTGGGGTGCCAGCCACTTATAGGAATAGTTTGGGGGACACCAGTTGGCCCACACTTGATGTTGGGGGGGTCCATAGAAGGTTAGAGTCCTCCTTACCAAATAAGGGAAGCCATGGTCCTGTGGAAAGCTGGGCTTGGGGTACTGCCCCTTCGGCTGGGTGAATGGGGAGGGATCCTCGTTCTAGCCAACCAGCTGCCAGGCAACCCATGTACCCAACGCCAAAGCCACTCCTTTTAGAATTCTCTCACTGTTCCACACTCTGAATTTCCAAACCCCACAAACTAGACACCTCTCATTTCTCTGAACTCAGATGGGGCTGCCTTGAGAATTGGTCCTCTTTTTCCTGTGTCCATCTTTGCTCATCTCTGTCCGGGCTCATGCCCTTGATTTCAGATGTCTGTCACCCTGCCTCCTCTCCTAAACTGGCATCTCCTCAAGTGCATCTCACATATGTCTCTTATCTTTGTTCTTGTGTCACTAATTGGAAGCTTGACCAAAAATAGGCCCTCCACACACATACTAGAGGCACAGTGCACAACATTCATGTACCCAGCCTGCACCCTTTCCCAGTCCAGGACCCATGTGGAAAGCAGGCCTAAGCTGTCAGTTGGATATCCTTAGCACTGCTGCAGAGGTGGGAGAGGCTCTCACCACCACTGCTGTGCTTGCCAGCCATGAGCCTTAATCAGCCTGGCTTCTGGCTGAGCAGTGCTCCCCCTGTGGGAGTGCACTGACCACCAGGGGGCAGCTCCTGCCTTGAGCGCCTGCCCCCTGGTGGTCAGTGCACATCATAGCAACTGGTGGTTCCTCCATTTGGTAGATTTGCATATTAGCCTTTTATTATATAGAATAGAATTGGCAAATAAATGGTTTCAGATGCAAGACTCACAGAAGCAAATCCACTCAGGGAAGCAATGAGAATGGAACATCCAAAGTAGTTCCCTAGAAATCCAAGGTGGTGGCATGACTGATAACATTACCAGGAATGAAGTGATGGAGAGAAAGCTTGTATGGCATAGGGGTGGGAGATGGTGTTGTTAAAAACATGGATTGCTTCAACAAATATTCTTGAGCATCTACTACATATCAGGCACTAAGCAAAGCCAGGCAATACACCAGTGAATAGAGCAAATGTGATCCCCACCTTTCTAGAGGTAACTGGATATGTAGCTTCCTCTAAACCCTGGGAGTAAAGTTTCTATGCTTCATCCACTAAATCCTCAACACTTCAAGATAAACTAGGACTTTCTAAGATCCAGATTTACTGGTGTGTGGCATCAACTCAGAGGAAAAATTGGGCCAAAAGGTCTTTGTATTTGCTAAGACTTAATAAAAAAAGAATAAAAGAATTCTCTCTTTCCTTTAATTCCCACACATTCACATGGTCACATGGAAGTTGAGTCAAGATTTGCCCTGCTCGGCCTGTTATTATGCCAGAGACACAGCAGGGTATGGCATTGTTTTGAAGGATTTAAAAGGCTTCAAACCCCAAATGGCTTAAATGTAACATGCCATCTCTGTGAGCTGTTACTCACAAATTGCTCCCACCATTGATCTAGTGAGAGGGAGGACAGATCAATAGTTTGGTAGAAAGGTCTGGCTTTCAAGTCCAGGCCCCTCATACTTGTGAGCTCTGGGCTTGCAGACAGATGGGAAGGCACTGGATTATTTTGAAAACCTTGGCTTACTCACTTAATCACTTAAAAATGATTTATTCCTTAATCATTTAAGGAATAAACCTTAGAGATGGTAAAGCACAAATCCTCATTCTTCACATATGACTGAGGAGCCTTATTAGGGACTTCCCTGGCCACTTCCCTAGTTTAGTTCCTCACTCAGCTCCACCTTAGTCACCCACTGGGATTAAGGAGCCCCAGAGGGGAAGCTTTTCCCCTGATGGATCACTGAGGCTCAGGGAGGAAAACTGAGGGTCATACAAATGTCAAAACAACCTGGTTAAAGTTTAGGAATGTTGGTTCTTGTTCAATAAATGCATGTCTAAGTCAAAGCTGTTTGAATGAAGACTCAAAACGATGGTTGATGGAATGATTTGACTATTTAAAAACCTAGACTTACCCCTCAGTCTCAGGCCCAGCATCTGCTCCTCTAGAACAGCTTTCTCTGCCCCACCCAACCAGAATTGGGCACTTCCTGTATACACCCACTCCGTGTGCACTTCTGGGAAGCACTTGCTGAAGCAATTGTAGTTGTTTGGAAGCACATCCACTATTTGTTAGTCCATCTCCTTGAGAACCAAGAGGCTGTCTGATTCTTTTCTATATCCTCAGCCCCTAGTATGCATTCAGTAAATATCTCATAAACAAAGGAACACCCAATGGTTGCGTGCTCCCCATATTAGGGCAGTAATGACAGAAAGACATGGAAGATTTGGGAGTGGGGTTTGGGAGTTCTGAGAGCCAGAAGGGTACAGGAAGATAGAAAAGGGGGCGGGAAAGAGAGAAGAGAGAAGAGAGAAGAGAGAAGAGAGAGAGAGAGAGAGAGAGAGAGAGAGAGAGAGAGAGAGAGAGAGAAGAGGACAACAAAGGAGAGGGTCAGAAGGTAACGCTCCAGGAGGAAAACAAATTTAACAAGGTAAGAGCCAGTGGCTTTGAGTAGGATTGCAGAAAACATTGATCAGACCCTGCGGTTCCCTAGCGCTTATTGCTGAGAATGGGTTCCTATTATTGCTTCTCTGGGCAGTGCGAATTAGAAGGATAGCCACTGTTCAGAGCGCTCAGCCACTCTTACCTTCCTCAGCTCTACTCTGATGGGGACAACATTGGGGGAAGCAATCCTTCTGCACTGCAGCCCCAAAGCTAGACGACTACAATAAAACCCGAAAGAAACCGGAGTTGCTCCTTGAGCTGGCTCTCAGGGTCTTCACCACTCTGGTTGAGAGAGGGTTTCTGCGTCTATTCTAATCATCCACACAACTGGATTTCATTCCACCTACTCGGTCACATCTGTCACAAAAGAAAGAGATGCAGAAACAGAAGACAGAGGATGGGGAAGGGAGTTTTGGGGTCCCTACCTCCCAGGTATTATATTACACTCTCGCTGTATGCCAGGCACCACCCTTAGCAACTCATTTACAAGATCTCACCTTTGAGGTAGGTATTTTTATCATCCCTATTTACAGATGAGGAAACCAAAGTTGAGAATACTAGTAAATAACTTGTTCCAGGTAAGATGCCTGGTCCCCATAAGAACTCATATTTGAGAGGATGGTCAGACCCCAGGACCCATCCCCTTCACCATGATGTTGCACAAGATCACTGGTAGGTGTGGCATGCTGCTGCTGGTGGTGGTGGTGATGATGATGATACACAATAGCTAAATCATTATTATTAAGCACTAATTTGTGCCCAACATTGTGCTAAATGATTCCTATTGTCCTATTGAAACCTCCCAACAACCCAGTGAGGTAGGTTTTATGATTTATTTATAGACAAGACACTGAGGCCCAGAGAGGTTGAGGGATTCATCCGAGGTTGCTCAGTGAGTTGTGCAATGGCAGAGCTCAGCGTTAAAGCAAAGTCTATCTGGCTTTGACGATGACGCTAAGACTGTGAAGGGTTAAACCAGAGGCTTTTTTCACTGACTGGAGTCCCTTGTATTTCACAGAAACTTCCTGGAAAAAAGGCTCTCTAGGGATCCTTTGATTCACCCCTCTGCCTTTGGGGAGATAAGCCATTGTTCTTTGGTTTTGCTTTTGACAGTTGCAAAGGAGTCAGAGTCTCAGTCAAGGTCACACAGCTTAGATATTCAACAAAGTGTTTGACGTCATCTCGAGTCCCCCTAAGACTGCTGGGTGATTAGGAGTTGTCTCCCTGTGCTGTCTTGGCCTTGCTCCATTTAATCCCCCACCTGGTGCCCAATGCCCATTTGATGGTCGTGGGTCCTGCTTCTGCCGCTTTTTAAAATTCATTTCTTCTGCTAGAATTTATCTCTCTGTGTCCCCACTGACCCTGTTAGGTGGCTAGAGTCAATTTAGTGGAGCTCATTTGCATGAAAGCATTAATGGATTATTAGAGCGATCCTTCAGGCTAAGTGCTGCATGTTAGAATACACCACCAAAATCCTGGGCCAATGCTGCACGCTACAGCCGAGTGGCCGGTGGCCCTTTGATGGGGTTTGCTTCCGGGTGAGGCAGATCACCTGCCCTGCCCAGGAAGGCCTCTCAGCCCTGCAGACTCAGAGAGGTCCTCCCTGGCAGAGCTTCAGCTGCCTTGGCCTACAAAATGGGGACGGGAATTTCTGTCCGGATGGAGGGCACTGCTGGGTCTGCAGCTTTCTTGCAGCACGCAGATCAGCCTAATTCCAGAAATCTAATCTGAGGAGGCAGAGGCTGTCAGGCAGCCAGCAAAATTAATGAGAAAGTTGGAGTAAACACAATGCGTGCCTTGTCTGCTCAGGTTGGGAGAAGGTGACTCGGTGCCAGTCTGCAGAGTCGGGCTCTCAGGGGTATGTACACACGGCCAACGTGCCTCTCTGGAGGTGCCGTGTGCTCCGAGCTAATGAATTCAAAGGCACGGGCGAGGGCTTAGGAAAGAATGCCTCTACCTGGATGGCTTCTGAAGAAGCTTTCATTTACTCGAATCACATCTTAGATCTGCCCTCTGTGATCACATTAACGAGGAGCAGCACACGCACAAAGCCCCTCGGTGTGGGATAAAAAAGACATCATGCTCAATAGGAATGGCAAGATGGGAAAAAATCAATAAATGATTGAAGAGCTTCTGAGTCTCTGCCTGGGCATAAGCTTCACAAAGTGGCGTTTCTTTCTTTCTTTCTTTTTCATCTGTGCTGTGAGATGCGAATGTCAGGAATGAGAGAAAGTTGCCATTTGATCGCATCCCTTGTAACGGGGAGATACTTTCGTCAAGGATGTACCCGGGGGGAGCTGCCATTTCCCGACAACCCATTAGCTCTAATCAGCCCAATATTTTTATCCCCGGCTCATTCCTTTCAGGGGAAATTTGCTTGGCAGAAAATAAGCACAAGATGGACCCAGTCCACGGGTCTGTGCTCAGAAGGTGGGACAGAGTGAGTGGGGGGCAGATGCAGTGTAGGGTGAGAGTGGCACAGATGGTCTTAATGACTCCCGGGTTTTTGATGACCTGGAGGTTGAATTAAAAGGGCACGACTTACACTTTTAATCTTTATTACAGAGGAAGTATAGCAGAGTGCAAGGTTGTAAATGCAGTGTCCACAGGGGAAAACAAGGAATATATAAATAAGGGCACTTACCCTAGGTGTCTGAGCTGACCAGGGAGTGGTGGGGACTGCGGTGAACTGCAAAGCTCTCGGCTGTCAGGGACCACCCTCTGGAGACTAGTTGGAAGCACAGTTTACTGAATCAGGAAGCCTGGACTAGTTCTCCCTCTTACTGATTTTGAGCCTACAGGCAAGTTATTTATTCTCAAGTGAAAAAAAGAGGTTACAATGAAGCATGAGGAAGATGGTCCTTATGTTGGTCAGTTTAGGCTAAGCTATGCTGCTGTCACAAACATCTGCTATTATGGGGCAACTGTGTCCTCTGAAAGTTCATATGTTGAAGTCCTAGCCCCCAGGACACCAGACCATAACTTTATTTGGAAGTAGGGTCACTACATCTATGATTAAATAGATGAGGCTGTTAGAGTGGGCCCTATTCAAATAGGCCTAGTGTCCTAATGGAAAGGGGGAAGTTTGGACACAGACGTGCACACCGGAAGGATGCCAGGTGAAGATAAAGGCACAGGTCAGGGTGATGCTTCCCCCGGCCAAGGAACGAGTATTAAACCACCAGCATCTAGCAGAGAGGCCTAGAACAGATTCTCCTTCACCACCCTCGGAAGGGACCAAGCCATGCCAACACCTTGATCCTAGATCTTTAACTTCCAGAACTGTGAGATGATAAGTTTCTGGTGTGCTTTGTTACAGCAACCATAGCAAACTAATACATGCACTGAATTCTAATGGCTTACCACAACAGTTTATTTCTTGTGTGTGCTACATGCCCATTTTGGATTGGCAGGGGGCTCTGTTATCACAACTTCCAGGTTCCCATGCTGATGGAGTAGCCACCAACTCACAGTGAAGCTTCAGGGTTCACCTTAGCAAGGGAAGAGGGCTTGGAGAATGACACACCAGCTCTTAAATACACTGCTCACATTTCATTGACCAAATCAAGTCACATGACCATGTTTACTATCAAGGGAGAAAGGAAGTATAATTGTTCCATTACCTGCAGGGAGAAAAAAAATCAGGTGAGGGGTACACCTAATTATATCACAATAATTTAAGAATATCTGCAGAGAAGAAAAGATTGGCAAAAGCCTTTTGCTTTTATAAAATAAAATAAAAAAGGTTAGGCCACTTATCAAAGATTAGTAAGTAGATGGACCAGAAGAAACTCAACTCTAAATTATTCACTTTCTTCTGTTAAAGGGATGGGATAGATCAGCATTATGTGTAGTGAAACCCAAAAGGCTTTACACATAAGATGGACATACTAAGGTGACCAGACATCCCGCTTTTGGCGGGACAGTCCTGATTTTTAACAATTTGTCCCCCATCCCACGGCATTTTAAAAAAATCCAAAAGATTTAAAAGAATCTTTCCAAAAATTGGGACTTTTTATATAAAAACGCCGCAGGACACGGGACAAATTGTTAAAAATAGGGACTGTCCCACCAAAAGCGGTATGTCTGGTCACCTTAACATAGACACTACCAGACTGCTGCCTAGAAATCTGCTGATTGATGAAGTGGATAACTTTGATCAGTGATGTTCCCATTTACCATGATTACATCCATAAGACAACCTCCCATAAGGGAGATGGATTCAGGAAATGATGGGGAGGGGATGTTGGGTGAAGGGAATAGTCTGCGGACATGGAGGAAAAGAAGGTAGATGAGGGATGAGAGATGTGCTCCAAGTAGAACCATGACAGAGAAGAGGCCAAGGCAAGGTGTGATCTCAGGCTCAATCCCAGCCTCATCCCAGGGACAGCTCTGGAGCTAAAGGGACAACTTACAGTTGGCCTTGACTTGAAGCAAGGGTGCTGGGTGTTCATACTCCTGCCCTGGCCAGTCACTGGCTCCCCGGCACTTCTGGCTCTCTGGCCGTGAGGGCAGAGCACACCTGGCCGCCAAGGGCAGCCTCTGGAGGAAGCCACAGACAGGGGTGAGCCATTCTGAGAGACCCCAGAAATGGAGAGGGGACCTGAGGGGCTCTGGGTTTGGCGTGGATGGAGACTCCTTGGGGACAGGTGTTTCAGAAAACTGTGCACAGAGCCTAAGTATGAGCCCGTGTGTGTGTGGGGGGGCGTGTTGCGGGATTTAATCAAGACAGACAATGTGGCTCTTAACCTGTTCCTTGCAGGCAGTGGTGGGAGGGAGCCAGGTGGCTTTTGGCCACAGATACCTCGATCAGCTGTCACTGGGAAGGACTGACAGATGATTTCAAATCTACATGGATGGCTGGGAAAAAAATGTGCATCATATTGACCACACAGGAATTCCTGACACACAGTGAGAAATGAAAAATGACAATGTTTGTTGAGTGTTGATGCCCTTATGAAGCTATGACAGATGGGGGAAATTCTCCTTGTTTTCTCTTATCATCTTCATTGGAATCAAGCTTCTCTCTGTCTTCCTCCCTCCCTCCCTCCTTTCTCTTTCCTCCCCATTTCTCCTGCCAAGGCCTGCATGAGAGAAAGCACTGAGATAAGACTTAGAGAGAGAGTCAGGTCACTAGCTGAGTAAATTGACCTCCCTAAGTCTCAAGTTCCCTACATATATAATAGGGAATGATAATACCTGCCCCTTATAAGATTGTATTGAAATGAGAGGGAACTATAACCTTACTGAGTCTCAATTTCTTCATCTGTATAATAAAGTATAAAAAATGAATAATGCTGCTGAGAACCCTCTCAGAACTGATGTGGGGCTGGGGGGTTAAGAACTAAGTATATCAATAAGCTGTAAACAGATTGCTTCCCGGCCACTCTTCCACCCACTGTCTCCTTAAAGATAAGAACGGGTCTTCCTACTCTTGCCAGTGCTGGCCAGGCTATTTTTTATACAGGCTTGGAGCCCCACTGAAGTGCTGCATCTTGTGTTTTCTAATAAGAATCCTTCTCTTTTCCTCCCAGCCATCATGAGTTTATGACACAGTGTCTCTAGGTGAACAGACACAGCCTCTGGAAAGAGAGAAACCCCATCAGGCCACTCCTGCTGGGGCCGGGTGGGATAACTGTGAATGAGAAACATCGGAGACCCGCTCTTTCTCCTGATAAATGCCTTGGACCAACCTGGACCTGTTTAATTTCTAGGCCAGAAGCACAAATTGAATCCTGCACCCTACGCATCTGTCTCCCCACCTTTTCTGCAGTAATCTAGATGGGGATTAATAGGCTCACCCTAAGAGGGAGAGACACAGGGATGCTGAGTCCTCAGTGTTTACAGGATTTGAAAGGATGGATCTCTAGCAAGTCTAATTTAATCTTGGCTCAAGCTAAAGCACGGTGAATCCAAGCCCAAGAAGAATAGACTAGGATGCCATAGAATTTGGGAGATAATTTAATTCAACTCCCTCCCTCACTAGATAAGAAACCTGAGGCTCAGGGGACGCCTGATGTGTCCATAGCCACACACCAAACTGAGATTAGGGCCCTGTCGCCTGCATCCTGGGCCAGTGCCCTGGGCTCTGTCATTCATTTCTGCACCATTGCCATGATTTTTGTCATATTTACACACCATCTGTACCTTTATTAATATGGTTTCTTTAACACTTGAATGGACTCTATTGTATTCCTAAATCAATTTGTTTTGAAAGGAAACTGCTCTAAAAGGAAAGCAAGGATCATTGGCTACAAATAGAAGGCAACTATAAAAATAAATACTATGAAACAAAGCAATACAGTTACATTTTAGCAAGGCACTGCTGTATGTTAAAAGGGAGATTCATAATGTTAAAGATAACAAAATGGAATAGCATTCATATGCTAAGGAGGGATGTCTCTAACGCATCTGCAGACCACCTAACATTGTCGTCCATATCCTGAGTGGCTCAGTTGGATGGAAAGGAAAATAGATGTAAAAGTTTCTAAGGAAATCTAATACTTTACACCGCCTAGATTAGAATCCCAACTGTGCCACTTACCAGCTACAAGACTTGGAGCAAGTGACTTAACCTCTTTCTGCCTCAGCCTTTTCCCTTATAAAGTGTGAGTAATACTGTGTGAACCATGGAATTGTTGTAAGTATTAAATTATATAGCACATATAAAGCCCTTAGAACAGTATGTAGCATGGAGCAAGCACATGGGTATTACTGTAATAGCATCAGGCATTACTGTAATTATTATTATGAAAACTTAAATGATCTTATACTTTATGGCAGGATTGCAAACCTTATTTATAAAGGACCAGCTAGTAAATATTTTAATCTTTGTGGTTTTTATGATCTCTGTTACAAATGTTCAGCTCTGCCAAGGTGGTCACGAGCAGTACATAAACACATAGGCATAAACAAAATCAATAAAACTCTATTTACAGAAATAGGTGTCAGACTGAATTCACCTGCAAGCTGTAGCCTGGGCTAAAGGCTTACAGGTATGAAAAATAACTTTAAGCTATAAAACCAAATGCTTTATATACTATTTTGAATAAAATATGTACTCCCATGAGATAGTACATCTACATTAGTCCAAACTCCAAACTTTTTAAGTCAACCTCACACGCCGGAAGTGGAGATTCTATTCTTTTTTTTTTTTTTTTTTTTAATATATTTTATTGATTTTTAACAGAGAGAAAGGGAGAGAGATAGAGAGCTAGAAATGTCGATGAGAGAGAAACATCGACCAGCTGCCTTTTACACACCCCCTACAGGGGATGTGCCCGCAACCAAGGTACATGCCCTTGACCAGAATCGAACCTGGGACCTTTCAGTCCACAGACCGACGCTCTACCACTGAGCCAAACCGGCTTCGGCGGAGATTCTATTCTTACTACCTGCCATCGTTTAACTGTCCCCCACATGGCCATGAGACTGAATAGGTCCTGAACTTGAGGTAAAATCAAGGTTAAAATCCTGGGCCAGGGAAATGGAATGACTTGGGTTTGCCACCCATCCTGCAAGGAGTATCATTTTCTTTTTTACACATGAGAAAACTGCAGCTCAGCAGCGAGGAGTAATTGCCCAATGTCACACAGCCAGCAAATTGACATCCAATCCACAAACACCAAATTTGGTTCTGGTCCAGAAACCCTGGGGCCAGCTGCGTGCCATCATGATGCTTCCTTTTCCTGTTTCTAATCTCCGTGGTAAAGGAGGGAGAGTTTGAGAGGGAGCAATTTCCAGCTGGAAATGATGTTAATGGAATTGTGACCCAAGCAGGAGGGAGATATAGTCAGTCGTGAGAGAGGGTAGAAAGTGCAGGACTAGGGGAGGGCAGGCCTGCTCCGTGTCTCACTGGTGACCCTGAGTTGTGTACCTGGGCAAATCCTCTCTGCACCTCACTTCCCCCAAGTGAACTAAGAGGAAGCAGCATGCATTGATTTCATAAGAAGGCACAGTGCTTTCCAATACCTTTGTCTCATTTTCTAAAAAAATAAATAAATCCTGGTATTTTTTATATCCATTGTGCAGATGAACAAAGAGATGCTCAGAAAGAGCATTTGAATTGCCCCAGGTCACATGGCTAGTAAATTGTGAGGCTTGGATTGGAGAGTAGTCTGCCTGGTTACAAGTCCAGGTCTTTCCAGTGTATACTATTCCTAAAGGATTCTACATTCCCCCCTAAGGCGAGTCTACAAATGAGGAGCATGCACATGGATGTTCTGTGTTCCGGAATCAGAGCTAACTCATCTTGCACTCTCTGTGTGAGGCCAGTCCTTCCAAATCGACCTGAGGGATAATGATATTCTCTTGCTGCAGATTTGAAAACTGACGTTTACAGAACTTAAGTACCTTGTCCAGGATCACTCAGCTACTGCATTGCAAGGCTGAGGTTTGAACCCAGGTCAAACTCATGCTTGTAATAGGATGACTATAGAGATCCTCTTCCCACCCAGCATACTTTGGAGAGTGAAGGCATTATTAGTAATGATGCCAAGGCAGCAGGCAGAAACGGGGCCACCCCCACTGGGCCTTGACCACTGGGCCTTCCCCATCCATCAGGACCCCTGACGACAATCTGCTATAGTCGGCAGTCACCACCACCATTACAATAATAATCAACACTGATTTAGGAGCTTCTTAGGAAAGAGGTCAAGTCCAGTGGAAATGAGGCATTTGGGATTTGGTGCTTGAGATTTTCAGGAAGAGGTGAACTTAATTGCCTCTAGAGTTGGTTGACACCACCCCACACCAATCCCCAACCCCTTTCCTTCAGCCTCTGAGAGATGGATTAAAAGAGTCTCCAAGGAAATGGAGATAATGACTTCAGATTTGGTATGATAACACTAAGGAATATCTTAGATCCAGAAAAGAGACCAGGTCATTATCAGGCTATTCTTGAAACCCCACGTACAGCTCTGACTCTTGGCTGGTATTATGTGGGGGCAAGGCGGGTGGCTGCCTCCACTGGACACTGGGATGTATAATGGGGAGAATTTTCTGCATCAGCATTCCCAGAATTCTACCATAAGGGCCTCATCCCTTTGGGTAAAGGTTTCAATCTTCTAGGACAGTGGTCAGCAAACTGTGGCTCACAAAAAGGCTGGGCATCCAGGACCCTGGTGGCTGGGTGGCTCTGCGAATGTGAGGTTAGGCAAGTTACCCACCCCGTGGCTCCTCATCTACCGAGCATAAGGCTTGGCTGAAAATGAAATAATCTTTGAGGTCTTTTTCAGCTCTAAGTCCAAGTGCGAAACTAGACTGTCACACTTAAGTGACTCTTGCGTCGAAGTGGGTGACTTAGAGCTGGGAGGCTCTGGATTGGAGGGCAATACTACTCTCTCCACTCCTGAATTCTCTTCCTGACCAAGGGAAATTTTAATTTCTCCCTTTTTTAATTTCTTCTTTTTTAAAATGTATCTTTATTGGTGAAAGTATTACAGGTGTCCCCCTTTACCCCGACAGTGACCCCCTTCCCCCAGGCCTACTATACACTAATGTCTGTATCCATGGGTTATGCATATATGCATATAAGTTCTTTGGTTAATCCCCTTTCCCCCCATTTCTTCTTTTTGATCTCTAGAGAAGGGCAGGAAAGGGGGACCAGCAAGAGGTGAGGGTGGCAGGGCAAGAGCTTCTGGTATTCCTACTTCTCAGGTCCTGCCTTGGGGAGATTAGAATTGACTAAGAGAGAAAGGAGAAAAGTCAAGATCCTTGACTACCAACTGCAGTCAAGATAAAATCTGGTCTGGAGATGGCCTGAGGACTGAGCACAAGATCTAAGCTTATAAAGGAACAGGCTGGGTATCTGGCAGCTAAGACATTTAGCTTCTCAGTGCTTTGTTTTTTTCATCTTTAATGAGGAGTCAGAGGTGAACTAACATTTAATGAACATTTACTCTGACAAGAACTGGCTGGGTGCTGTATGTGTTACCTCTTATAATCCTCACACCAACCCTCCTAGGAAAATAGTCTCTTCATTTTACAGAGGAAGAAACAACGGCTTAGAGAAGATGAATCACTTGCTCAAGTTGATACAGCCCAGAAGTAGCAAAGCTGGGATGCACACACCAGGTCTGCCTGACCCCAAGGCCCAAGGCTGGTCCATCCACCACACCTTGCTACCATTTTACGAAGAAGCCAGATTTCACTGTCCCTCTAGCTCAGGGGTCTTCAAACTTTTTAAAGTGGGGGCCAGATCACGGTCCCTCAGAGAGCTGGAGGGCCGGACTATATGAACTACTAATCCCTACTGTAACACCTTGGCTGCGCTCACTGCCCAAAAAACCTGGCGGGCAGGATCAGACTCTCCTGGGGGCTGCATGTGGCCCGCGGGCCATAGTTTGAAGACCCCTGCTGCTAGCTTCCTCGACAGACTCTGGTGCAGGAGGAAACCGCGTGGGTCCAAATCTCATTTATTAGCCTGTCACTTGGGGTAAGTTACTGAACCACTCAGAACCTTAATTTACTTATCTATATATTGGAGGACTAGAAAAGTCCCCTTTTTGAAATAGATTTGTTTTGAGGATTAAATGAAATTAAGTATGGAATGGGTTTACAGGCTCATAGCAAGGGCTTCATACTTCATTATAATTAACTAGAGGCCCGATGCACGAAATTCATGCAAGAGTAGGCTTTCCTTCCCCCAGCTGCCGGCACCAGCTTCCCTCTGACACCCAGAACTCAGGCTTTCCTATGGCATCTGGGACCCGGGCTTCCCTCGCAACCCGAACTTTGTCCAGAAAGTCATCTGGAAGGATATCAGCATATTACACTACTATTATTATAGATATTATTTTTAAAGTGGGGTCTTCTGGTAAATCCCTGCTAATTTTAACTGCCATTTGTGAAAGCTAAGAAGTCATTTCCATCACCAGTAAACCAACCTGACATTTGAATGGATCACAAGAAGCTTTCATAATATTTCATGTTTTGATCGGCACAACTAATCTGTGTGGTAGGGAACACAGATTTGCTGACCATTTTCTTCAGGAAAGATGAGTCACACAGCTGGAGGTAAAAACAACTCTTGAGGGTTTGTTTGTTTGTTTGTTTGTTTGTTTTTTTAATTCCAAAGCCTAGAGCTTTTATCTACTGTGTTATAGAAAATGAAAATGGATTCTCTTGGGAGCCCACAAATACATGTATATATGCACATGTGGATAGACAAATGGCTATATTAATGAGAAGAGAGTAAAGAGTGGGACCTGGAACATCCTAGATTCAGGAAGGGACATATTCAAACTACACTCCTAACCTATACCCTCTGGAATTCTTAGAAATTTGGTTTCTGGATTTGAACTCAGAGTGACAACCCCACCCAATCTAATTACGACTCTGGTTTGTGTATACCTGGATCAGGCCAAGTTCCTTGCTTCCCCTGGGCCTTTCCCCAGGAGTTGGTGTCCATTACCCTGAGGGGGGCTTGCTGAAATGCTTTCCCCCTGATGTGTTTGTTCCCTTCCAAAAGCATATAGGATATGGACTCAGCTAATAACCAGGAGCAGCTTGGATTGGCATTGGGCACAAAGCTTTAGGAAGCAATAATAATATGTCCATGTCCCAGTTGGGCCTTTGTGACCTCCACTAGTTGCTTCCCACCCAGGACTCTACTGTATATTGAAAAAGGTTGGCTATGGGAGGAAGAGCAGCTGAGGGCTTCCTGTCCATTCTGCGACACAACAGCGGCCTCACGTGGCCATCAATAGAACTACCGGCACTTTTGTCTCAGTTTCTGGGTTTTCTTCATTCTTTCCTTTTATATTTATTGGGACCTACTGTGTGCCAGCCACGATTGTAGACACTGTGAATATATCAGTGAACAAAACAAAGTTCTTTCACTCATAAGTGTAAATAAAGGTTTTCCTTTACCACCTGAAAAGGACTTTTCTGTTTCATTGGCTATTCCTTTTAAATAAAGGGCTCAATAAAATTTTTAAAAAATATTAAAAAACAATAAAACATTGACTTTTAGCAGAATTTATATGGATCCATGCAAGTTCAGGTTAATAACATGCTCTGAGCAGATAGACCAGGGATAGCAGAACTGAACACATTTATTTTTTTAAAAAATATTTTTATTGATATCAGAGAAGAAGGGAAAGGGGAAGAGAGATAAAAATATCCATGATGAGAATCATTGATTGGCTGCCTCCACACACCCCTGACTGGGGATCAAGTCCACAACCCCCGCATGTACCCTGAGTGGGAATCAAACTGTGACCTCCTGGTTTGTAAGTCAATGCTCAACCACTGAGCAACACCAGCTGGCAGAAATGAACACCTTTAAAACAGAGTTTGGCCAAGCTGTTAGAGAAAAGATATTCCAAAGCACAAATGTTGGACAGATGGATGATACAAGATGCTTCCCAAAATGTTACCAACTCTCAAAAGGAGACAGAAAAATATAATATGTGGCAAGAGTTCTTAATTCATAAGGGGCCTCTTTTTTTTCTTCCCCCTGAAGGAAACATTCATTTTCAAATTCTTGCTGTAGTGGATTAATATGTGATCCATCAGCTAGTAAGCTATTCAATTATTAGAGTGATCTTAATATTGACTTGTTTCTTTCTCTGTGCCAAGCGTTTTAGTCCTCACAATCACCAAATGAGTAGATCTTGCACAAATGGGTAAACTGATGTTCAAAGAAGTTAAGTAACCTGTCCAAGGGCAGTTGGTGAGTAGATATATGGTGGAGGCCCTCACCCCACACTCCTCGTCTCCTCCTCTCCTCCTCCCCCCCGCCCCAGCTTAGAACCTCCTGCCTGTGCATCTCAGCATTCCAGTTAGGAGAGGGCCTTGGGTACCATCTTATTCTGAAGAAGAGGAATCTGAAGTCCATGGGGGGAGAGGCTTGCTCAAGGCCTGCGTACAGGTAGTGACTGAGGCAGGTCTGGAACTCATGCATCTGTTTCCAGTGCATGTTCATCCGCCCTAACACACTTCTTTAGGCCTCGGGTACATAGCGTGCTTCAGACAATGCTGAGCTGAATTAAACTGATCTCTTACATGGAAAATTCTGTAACAGGCCTCCGATAATGAGGTTCCTTTCTGAAACCAGCACTTCCCAAATCTGACTATCCACTTCTGGACGTCTGCACTTTACCTGTGCCCCTGAGCACCACTGTCAATTCCATAATTTGTCGGTGGGGGGTTATTATGGTACCAGCTATTTTACCTTTGTTTAGACTACGGGTGTCGAACTCAATCAGAGAAGGGGCCAAAATCTAAAATCCAGCCTAAATCGAGGGCCGAATGGTTTACTGAACAGTCGTAAACTGACAATGTCATAAACTGACAGCGGAGTGCAGTGATGACAGCGCGGTGCGGGCCACATTGCAAGGCCTGGCAGGCTGGATTTGGCCCTCGGGCCTTGTGTTTGACACATGTGGTCTAGACCAACAATACCTACGAAAGCACCGGATTTAGTGGTAATTCCATTTTCTTCTAACACATATTTTGAAGTGTAATGCTGCTTGCTCCCTTTGTTAAAAACATTTAACTTGTCTGCAGAATGAAGATTCCTAGGCTGGGCCTGCGGGAGGAGGGGCCTGCAATCTGGCCGCATGGCTCTGTAGCATTGTAGGAGCCATGCTGCCTGCTCAAATGCACCCTGGTTCTCACAACCACTGCACATGCTTTTCCATCTGCCTGGAATATTCTTGCCCCGAGCAATGCCTTCGCAGGAATCAGCTTAAAGGCCATTTCTTTGGAAAGGCCTCTCCCGAGCCCTAGGGTAGGCCTTTGAGGTTCTGGCCATACTTACTTACTTGATCACTGTAGTCTTCCCCAGCACATTGTGGGCTCCAAGAGGGCGGGACCGAATTCTTCTTATCACAGTGGGTATTGTTCTCAGTAGCCAAGTGCCCTACTTGTTGACTAAATAAATGAAAGAAGAAAGAAGAACCTATGCAATACACATAAGAGCGCTCAGAAAACATAATGGTTCTACACATCTGTGATTTCAGAGTTTATCACTATTTTATACCCAAATATAATAAGTCTATAATGATATCCTCGGGTTATTGACAAAAGGCTCTGTTCAGTGTGCTTCCAGAGGAAGAGGCACTGAAATTTATTTGAAATCTATTTCCATTACAATAGTCAAATTGAAAAAATCTTATAATGGGAGCATTAAGTACACACACACACACACACACACACACACACTTAGCAAAATATCTATCGGTGCCAGATAAACAAAATGTTATTCTACTTTGAATTAATATAAGCTGGATTTATGAAATTTTATATTACAAATGGGTACATTTCATTCCCCCCCCCCCCCCCCCCGAATCTTACTCAGTCCCCAAAGGTTCACGGGTAATAAAACAAATTACTTTCTTTCTCCATTAGCCTGTCATTGCCACTTTCAAATGGCTCCTTGCCCATACACTCCAATATTTTTTCACAATAAGTGGTAAAGCCTTTGGCCTTCCCATACATCTTAACTGCCTTCTTTGTGTTCCAAAAGAGACAAGTAGTGTATTACCTGCCATCTACATCAGGGGAAGTGGTAGGTAGAGGCAAAAATGCTAAATGGTTTCTTTAACTTCATATACTTAATTAGCATTCACCCATCCATCTATAGCAACAATGCAACAAATATTTAGTGATTGCCAACTTGGTGCCAAACCTTGTTTTTGTGGCTGGGAGTATAATAGGAAATAAGATAGATAAGGTCCCTGTTTTCATGTGGCTGATGTTCTAGATAGGGGAAATAGATAACAAACCAGTAAATAAATAAATAAATAAATAAATAAATAAATAAATAAATAAAAAATGATCTCAAATAGTGCTACAGACCACATGTTTGTGTACCCCAAAATTCATGTGGAAACATAATCTCCAATGTGATAGTGTTAGGAGTGGGCCTTTGGGAGGTATTGAGGTCATGAGGGTGGGTCCTTATTAAAGCCCTTATTAAAGAGCTGTCTGACCTCTTCCTACCATGTAAGGATACAGCGAGAAGGCAGCCAACTGGGAACATGGAAGTGGGTTCTCACCAGACACCAAATATGCTGGCACCTTGATCTTGGACTTCCCAGCCTCCAGAACCATGAGACACAAAATTATATTGTTTAATTTACTCAATCTATAGTATTCTGTTATAGCAGCCCAAATGGACTAAGACAAATCGTGACAAACACTATGATAAAAATAGAGTTATTATTTAACCCTGACTCTAGCCCCAACCCTGGGAGCACCTACTGGTTGTGTGGCTAGCAAGGCCTCGCTAAAATGATGGCAAGTGTGAGAGACCGGATGCCAAGAAGCCAGTGAAGGGAACATTTGGAGGAAGGTTATTCTAGGCAAAGGGAAGAACAAAGCCAAAGGTTTTGAGGTGTGTTTGAGGAAAAGCAAGTCCAGGGTGGCTGGATGGCATGCATGAGGTGAAGAGAGGTGGGTGACGAGCTCATGCCGGGTCTTGCAGACCACGAGGAGTATAGGTTTTCTCTAGAATTGTCTTCTAGTGGCAGGAAGTCCTGTAGAATATAAGTATCGGGTGACATAATGTGATTTATGCTTTTGAAAGTTCATTCCGGTTGTAGTGTGGAGAATGGATGACCTGGGGACAAGAGAAGCAAGAAGCTTGTGATGGGGGAGGGGGGGGGGCGTGCATTAAATAGAACAGGTAAGAGATGATGTCTTGGACTAGGACAGTGCCACTGGAAGTAGAGAGTAGAGATGAGTTGTTTTTTTGAAATGAGATACCAGGACTGGCTAACCTTTTGCATATGGAAAGTGAGGCAAATAAATCAAGGATGATGCAGGTTTTTGGACTGAGCAAATGAGAAATGGTGGTGCCAGTTATTAAGAAGGGATGATGGGGTAGACACTGATGTATCCTTTTGATATCAGGGCAGGGAATCAAAACTTGTTTTGGACATATTAATTATGAGATGCCTTTTAGAGATGCCTGGCCAAGTGGAGATGCCATGCAAGGAGGTGATGGATCCACAAGAGAGCATTTAAGAGCTGTGAATATCCATTTGGGAGTCACCACTGTGAAAATCATATTTAACACTTTGAAAGTGGGTGATGCCAACAAGGAAAAAAGTGCTGGAGGAGAAGAGGCAGCCAACCTTCATCCCTACACCCACCACAGACCAGTGGTCATGGTCATATGCCATCACACAACAATTTCAGCCCTCCCATTCCACTAAACAAACATCCATGGTCTCTTTGATACAAAAGTGTTACCTTCAAGAATAAGGGACTACAAAGATAGGTGACTAATACATAATGTCATCTCTCAAGTTGCTCACAAACTGGTAAGGAAAGAGTAACAACAATGTGAAAGATAGAATATGAAATATGTTAGTGTATTTTCAAAGATGTGAAGGGGTTCTCCAAAGGATACACTTGGGAGCATTTCATGAAGGGCCAAGAAAGTGGGTGTTTTTTCCTGCTTAGAAAACAGGACACCATTGAAGTTTTGAGTTCCATAATCAGATTAACATCTTTTGCTGCCCAGTCACGATGTAGTCATCCTCCTGTGTCTAGCTGAAACCTCACCCCATTTACAAAGTGTTGTCCACTATCTGCTACCACTCACTTTCCATCTTTGTGTTCATCCTCTAGTGCTGATCCATTTGGCACTTGATGACACACCGTCTCTTTCAGATAATTTACTGTAGGAACACCTTACTTTTTTACCTGCTCTATAAATTCCTTCTAAGCAGGTCTTATAGACTTAAACCCATAGTCCCTGGCTCAGGGGTAGGAACATAAGAGCCCCCAAACAATGCCTGTTGCTTCAAATGCCACTGTTTCACGGAATTCTCTGACCTCTGATTAGATTAGGCTCTCAAACAATCATTTTCTAGCACACTTCTCTATTTTTAATTATGCACCTGGTGTGCGACTATTTGAATAGGCTATATATTCCCACAGGCTGTAAGTTCCCAGAGAGCAGGGACCACCCCTAATTTTGCTCATAGTTGTATCCCTAGTTTGTGTGCAACGAACACCTGTTGAAAAATTGAACAGGCATGCCTTAGGGGTTCAAGGTTAAAGGGCTTAAGCAAAGTAGCCTCTGGCATGGTCCAACTGTTTGCCTGAAGTTTCTGAAAGAGCAATGAGATTCACACAGCAAAACTCTCACAAAGGGAGTTCCTCCTGATGAACTCTTCGGCGTAGGAACAGTTTTTCAGAGCGTGGCTCTTTAATGGGAAGGAGACCCCTTGGAGCTAATTTATCATCATTTAGGGTCCTGAGTCCCCCTTTCACACAGCTGAGCAGGAGGCAAAGCAGAGTGTTCCCAACTGTCAGGAAGAAGAAGCATGTTGGCAGCAGCTACCGATCTTCTAGGCAGATGGAGGGACATATGTATATTTACATATATATTTCCTAACCAATAGGTTCCAGAGAAAACATGAAAACGCAAGAACATGACTGGAAACCAAGGGGCTCTGAAGGAGTTTAATTCCTTAAAGGAAATTAGCACAACTGTTTTTTTTTTCTTTTTCTTTCTGTAGAGGACTTTAGGAGAAAACAAATATTATTTGAATGACCAAACTTTCTTCCCTAAATATGTAAATTCTCCTCTTCCAAATTGGGTACTTCTAGGATTTCTTCCAAGAAATGCTTTTCTGGAGCCAGACAAAAAGAGCTTTGAAATGTATATTTTTTTGAAATGTATTGATTTCAGAGAAGGGAGAGGGAGAAACAGAAACATCAGTGATGGCAGAGAATCATCGATTGGCTGCCTCCTGCACTCTCCATTCTGGGGATTAAGCCCACAATCTGGGTCTGTGAACCCCTGGTTTATAGGTCCATGCTCAACTACTAAGCCACACCAGCCAGGCTCTTTTTTTTATTTTAAACTTATCTTTATTATTGAAAGTATTACAGATGTTGCCCTTCTGCCCCATTGACACCAGCCATACAGGCCTATTTCTTCTCTTTCTCCAAAAGTCCAACTTTGGTCTCCTCTAAGAACTTTGTCATTGTGTGTTTTGGCAGGTAGACAGTCAATATTAATGAATAAAAAGGCTAAGGTAAAACAATTATGCCTAAGCAGAACCCCATAACTTATATCTGCTATTTGAGCCACATGTATTGGAGACAATATAAGTGATGGCTTGAAGATTTATTGCTTCTGACTTTCACTTTGTTCATGCAAGTATCTTTAAGGACAATGGTTTGCAATTTTATCCACTACACACACTCATCTCTCCAGGCTTTCTTACAGCTGTAGCAGGTAACCATGCAATCCAGTTCTGGCAGCTGAGCAGCAGGAGTCTGCTGAGATTTCAGGAAAACTATTGCCTTCTTGTTAAAACTCAACCGTTATATGTCTTTTGTCCTTTGACCTTCTACCCTTCTCCCTGCCTGGAACACAGACATGTCTTTGGAGATGAAGTTATCCTGTGTAGCAGGTGCTGCAGGTGCTCTGCCCATAAACTGTTGATACTCACCATTCCTGTATTCACCAAAGGCTTCCTACCAAAAGCTCCTGTGTCTTTGTATCTGAAAGGTTTTGGAAGTTACAGGATCATGCTTAGCTGGCAAGTTGTAGATTGGAAGTGCCAGAGTCAGTGACCCTGGGAGCAGACCTCAATACAAATGGGAATCCTATCCTATATAATAGATAATATGCAAATTGACTGTCACACCTTGCACAAGATGGCTGCCCCTATCTGGTCACAAGATGGCTGCCACAAGATGGCCGGTAGGGGAGGACAGTTGTGGTCGATCAGGCTAGCAGGTGAGGGCAGTTAGGGGCTACCAGGCCAGCAGGGGAGGGCAGTTGGGGGTGATCGGGCTGGCAGGGGAACAGTTAGGCATTGATCAGACTGGCAGGAAGGCAAGTGGTTGGGATCATGAGATACATTCACTGGCGGCAGACAGAGCTCCCTGAGGTCCTGGGTAGAAATGAACATCAACTACACATAGCAGTAACCCACTCCTTAAGGCATCCTGTACTGGCTTTCTCCTTTTCTGTCTCATTTCCCCACTCCCCCATCTGCCTGGGCTCACTTTCCAGATAAACTACTTGCACATTAATTCTTCTCTCAGGGACTGTTGGAATTTAAGTCATCTTGTGACCATGCAGATGAAAGCCAGTTACTAAGAATGAAGAAAAATCTAGAAGGAGCCTGCGTTCTGAGACTTGAGCCCCCCTATACTGGCCTTGTTATATATTCCTCTGGACTTTTTATTGGAGAAAAACAAACCTCTTATTTGAGTAATCTACTACAATTGAGTTTCTACAGCATGCAGTCAAATGCACTTATAACTGAGAGGGATCTGGAGAAATTTTGGGTTGAGTACATATGCAACCAGTTTTCAGCTGGACATGACTGCTAGCAGAGCTGACACTGATGACTGATCCTACACTGTGTGGCATGGTACAGTTAGCACCCTGTTTTGTTGCTGTATTTGATCTTCACATTAATTTGTGAGATAGGTGTTATCAATCCCATTTTACTAAAGTCCAGAGGCCAAGTCCTGTGGTGGCTAGTGAAATCAAAACTCCAAAGCAGTGAACTTTTACCGCAGAGAGATATGGGCTGGGTTTTCAGTCTAAGGAGTCTGTGGCATTTAAGTAATGAGTCACAGCTCAATTGCCTTTGCTTGTCTTCGGAGATGCTGTGCTTTCCAATCATCATCCTTTACTCCTAATTGGGCTACAGTTGCTTGCTTCTAACAGAGCTACCCCTTTCAACAGCCAAATCTCATCACAAACTTTATGAACCAGTCCTATGTAGGTCTGTGTCAAGGTCTGGCCTTTTCCAGGAATGCCTTACTTCAGAATGGGAAACTGCTGCATTTGGGCCCAGTGGGATGGTCTGCTAACTGTGTCCTCGTGGTAAATGTGGACAGGACACCCACATAAGAATCAAAGCACGAAAATATAAATGCTTAGCAAATATTTGTAAAATCACAATGGGTAGCCACGGTGGCATCCAACTTGAATCCAAACTCACTCCTGCTTAAATTAATATCATTAGCATCAAATTCCAAGACACATAAAAATGAATATATATGCTACAGAAGATTTCAGACAAATAAAATGTAATACATTAAACATTTAATATTTTACATTCAAGGATGACTTTTTCTTAAAAAAGGACAAAATTATAATGTAAATATTCAATGAAATGGTGACCATTTAAACATCATCTGAATCATCTATATGTATAAAAGCCCAAACGACCATTATGACTGAACGACCGACAGGTCACTATGATGCGCATTGAGCACCAGGGGACAGATGCTCAATGCAGAAGCTGCTCCCTGGTGGTCAGTGCTCTCCCACAGCCAACCTCCTGTGGCCAGCCAACCTCCCACAGTCCCTCTTCTCAGTCAGCCAGCCAACCTCCTATGGTTCCTCCCCCCGCCAGCCAGCCCTGATTGCTGGCCAGGCTGAGGGACCCCACCCGTGCACAAATTCACGCATCAGACCTCTAGTATAAGGTGACCAGACGTCCTGATTTTAATTTGTCCCGCATTCCACGGCATTTTAAAAAAGTCCTGATTTTTGGAAAGAATCTTTTAAATCTTTTGGACTTTTTAAAAACGCTGCGGGACCCAGGACAAACTGTTAAAAATCGGGACTGTCCAGACAAAAGCGGACGTCTGGTTACCTTACTCTAGTACCAAATAATACTCATTTACTTTTATGGACTGTGTTAAAAACTGACAAGTTTATGTAGAAGGCTGAGCATTTTCAACTTTACTGGCCTAGATTAGAAGAGTTTGTGTTCTCTTACTGGTGATTTGGGAAACAAAATACACTTGTGTTGTAACTGCTGGTGTGTGGAGACAAGGTTGGCTGGACTCTGGAAAACGGGCATGCCATGCTCCCATGCCACTCTGGGAAACAGGAGACAAAGACTGATCTACGGTGAGACCATATGCAGGACATGGAGAGTACTGTACCAAGGGCTTCATGGAGGCTGGAGAACTGAAGGGAAAGCAGTGTGCTTTGACTTTAAAGATGCCTGTCTGTCTGGTTTCAGCTGATAAGAATGCTTACATGTCTATTTTTAGAGAATTTATTTCGCAGAACCACTATTTCATAAAGACAATAAGGTTCATTATATGTGACAAAATTTATAAATGAGATAAATATTTCAAATACATTTTATTGAGTAGAGGCATTTTCACAAACTATAAAATCCAATGAGGCAAAAGGATAATTACATCAGTTATTATCAAAAGACTTTTAGAGTATAGTTTAAGTTCAAAAGGTTAAAGATTTTACAAGAAGATAACATGAGACTATTAATTATATATGGAATCTTTTGATTAGATACAGAAAATATCAATAAGTGTGATTTCCTTTCTCTTGAAAACTAGCTTTAAAAATATTAACTCTGATTAAATTTTGACCTAATTTAATTTCTTATCAATGACACTTGGAATATTCAAAGTAAACTAGTTACTTTGGCCACCAACTTAAGTTACCATTATGCTTCTAAAATAATTTATCCAGGATACACTGGAGTAGCCTGTACTTAATTATTTTATAATATTGTCTAAACTTATAGGGTTTTTCCTCTCTCAATATTTTCAATATTTTTACAAAGTCCTGTTTTCCATAGCCTTGATCATTAAATATCTACCTTCGGGCTCCAAAGACTCATGTCCATTATGGGAACATGAGGGGTAAATTCATTCTCTTTAATGTGACAAGCTACATTCTAAGAAATGCCCCCAGAGATGCTATTTTGGACAGAACTGGGGTACTATCTGAAGATCTGAGAAATGTTCAGGGGACAGATCTCAAACAAGGGACTTTAAAAAGTTTTAATTTTTCAAGAGAAACATTCCAGGAAGGGAAAAGTGTTCTATAACCTAGGGCATGTTCAAGAGCCCCTGTTCTCATAGCCAAATGTATGGAAGCAGTCTTAAAAGAAATACAGGTCGATGAGCCAAGGCAAGCTTTGGCTAAATGACTGGTAGCTTTTGTTTGGTTCTGAAGGTTTCCATGGAAACAGTCAGAGAGACAGAGAGGGTGTATTATCATATTCATCCCTAATGCCATCTGATACAACTGTACATGGATTCATTCGTGCCTTCCCAGAGCAGAGGTATTATTTCTGATAAGCCCGAACAAAGGTAAGCATGGGTTCTATCTGGTCACACTTGGGATTTCCTATCTTTCTCCATTTGAAACCTTAAATTAAAATCCAGATAAAACCTCCTCTGAACATTTCCCTCAGGACCCGCTAGTTCAATAATGCTTCAATTATCAGAAGCCAAATGAAGAAAACGTGAAGTACCAATGCCAAGTTCTTAAAATTATGTGACATCAAGCTTCTTAAAGCAAGTAAATTATTCTAAAGAGTATTTACAATCCATTATGTCAGATCTCAGCCAGGCAAGAAATAGTGCCTTAAGTGTTTATTACACACAGTTGAATCAGGTGGCATCACCCATAATTTTTCTTTCTTTATATCTTGATTACTTGTATGTATGTGTATATACATCTATCTATATATGCATATCTATTTAATATATTTAATATAGTAACATACATCACACACCATAATCTTATCTCATTTCAGGTTAGTACATCCCAGAGAGGCTACAAAAGGGGCTCTCGCTCAATTCTTTATCTGAAGTATACAAAAATAAAAACCTCAACAACAATAAAATATAAACAAAACAAACAAGGTAAGGAGGCAAGCATGCGACTGTTAGCACCATATTTAAGATCACAGAGAGCAAGAGGGTTGACAGAGATTTGAAGAGGAATCCAGCTCTGGGAATGGGATCCCAAACACAGAACCCTCTTGTCGAGTCCAGTACTTTAAAAAGGAAAAGCCTGAGAAATTCTCTTAACAGAAGTGTCAAAATCCATGATTTACCAGAGACATTTGACATTGCTTCTTATTCTAAAAGCACTGAAGACGATATTCCTTAGAAACAAATGGCTCACTTTTAGAAATCAATTGAGAAATCACTGCCAGTTCAATGATACCTCAGTACGTTAAAAAGACATGATATATCCCCCCAAAGGACCAATTTACTCATGGAAAGTAGTTTACTAAGGAGCAGTTAGCTCCCTGATATCTGTGTAACAATTCAGACCTGAGCTACACTGAAAAGATTTGACCTAGCACATGCAATTGCATACTCCACAACGCAAAATGTCCAAAAAACACTCATACCTTTGTGCACTATAGCACTGATGTAGAAATCTAACCTATAGAATAAAGTCTCAACTTGGTCCTTTTCACAAAAAGGGACTAAAAGTCCAGAGATGGGCTTATTTAGAGATGTGCTAGAGATTTCAGTGGCTTAAAGTGATGGGTAAGAAGTTATAAGGCTAGAAGCACATTATTTAATGCAAATCCCTCATTTTATTGGTAGGAAAACTGAGGCCTCAAGATATAAGTCAGCCCTAACCACTGGAAGAACTGTGACCAGAAGAGAAGCCACGGAACTCTTATTGTGGTACTTTCCCCATCACTTTTACCTCTCAGGTTCCTTTACATCGTAATGTCTATCAGCTACTCAAGATTGAGGAAAATGAGAAATATCAGACAGGAAAAATGCTGCATTTTTACAAAGATTTTGGCAATACTGTATATTCTGATATGCTTAATTTGAACAACGGGGAAACCCCAGTCATCTAATGGTAAAAACGTTATGTCCTGCATGAAACAGGTTTCCTATCCTGAGAGCAGTTTTTGTAGGTACTGGGAGCTCACAGCTGGCAGTTTTCATATGGCCCATCTTTGTAGTTAGAGTAGGCCTCTACAGATCTCATATCGTCAGGTGGGTTAAAATGACAGCTGTCTTGAGAATCTGTACCAATACTTTTGGTTTCTGACTGAAGGTGAACAGAAACCTGAACTGCTATTTCTTGGCCTGGTTCATTCAGAGAACCATCATCTGAATCTCCTCCTGGTGAATTACTCCGTCCCATCTCTGGGTTAATGACATAGATGGCACCTTGAGCGTGCAAGGCAGGTCTCTCTTTAATTCTTTCTCCCAAGTCATCAGGGTCATCCATTCGCACAGCCTCAAACATCTCCTCAACAAATGCCCGGCAGTTTAGAATGAGGGGTGGAAGAGGGATGCTTCGTGCCAGTTCTTCTATGTAACGAGCAAACTCCATGGTCTTAAACTGTGTGACTTTGGCGAGCTCCAGAGTCTTAGCCGAGGTGATGATGGGGATGCGTTTTGCAATCTCAAAGGCCTTCTGAAGTTTCTCAGCCCCTTCGGTTCTGAAGAATTCATTGATAGCCTTTTCGGTCTTACGAAGATGGCTGCTCATCATGCAGAGCCGTGTGACATTCAAGATGAGAGTGATCGTAAAGGCAATCAGACAAACAATCATGTAGTAGACACTCATGTCTCCCGAGGTGAAGATAACACGCAGGGTGACAGAGTAGGAGGCACGAATCGGAGATGTGACGAAACATGTATAGAGCCCACGGTCATCAAAGGCTACGTTGGTGATATTCAGGAAGCTATCAGAAACCAACCATTTTCCACCTGATAACCCAACAGAAATAAAAACATTACAGCATAAAGAATATTACCACTAAATATGCCAACGGGGTTATCAATATTCCTTTTCTTCATGAGAATATTTTAACTCAACTCATCTATTAGGTTCTGCTATTTGTTTAAATCAGTAAGAAAGGGCAGACTGTTATGTCCAGGGTTAGAATTTAAATAGCCTAGAACTTAAAAGGGAATAAAGATCTTTCTTGCAGACAGTAAAGACTATCATAGCTACCTTTTCACTGCTAAACGTTATAAGCCTTTCAGGGAGACAGGTCTATATAATACTACATGACTAATCTTTAAAAAATGTTTATATGTATACAGGTATACCTTGGAGATATTGCAGGTTCTGTTCCAGACTACCTAAATAAAGCGAGTGTTGAAATAAAGAGAATCTAATTATTTTGCTGGTGGTCTTGCTTTACTTTGTAAAAAAAAAAAAAGCAACATATGTGAAGCACAATAAAGCAAAGTACAATGAAACGAGGTGTGCCTGTATGTGACCTACATCACAATTTCTACCTATACATTTTCAAGAATATGCCTCAGAAATATAAAACAATGGTCATTTCTGGATGATGGCTTATGAATAATTTTGATTTTCTTCTTTTAATTTAACTGTGCTTATTTTCGATAATAAATAGACAATTTAATGAATTTGTTCAATTACTAACTGGCTAATGTGACATGCCTTCCACAAGTGAATGTTTTGTTAGAAAAGATTTGTTGATTATATCTTGACTTTCTGGCAAAAGTAACTGAAGCACAAGCCAAAAGATATGTCTCACAAGTCAGGGTACATGAACAGCTTGAGGAGAATAAAGTTGCCTTTAAGATGCCTGAGCTTCTGTTTTCACCTAAAACATGTCACTTCTCTTCCATATATGAAGGTGTCTTCATTTAAGAAACACGTATACAGAAAAGCAAAGCATACTAACCACTCACCTTGATTCAATGTCCTTTAATAACTTGGCTCTGCCTGCACAATTCTCACATTTCCAATAAATTCTCAGCATACTCTGTCACTTTAATTGTGACAGTCATTCAAAGATGAGATCAATGGGCTAACCCTGACTGTAGGTGTGAGTCCCAGAGGAGGCTGGATGACTGCTTAACCACCAACAGAATCCTAATCTTCACGATCTCTTTAATCCCCAAGATTCTATGGTTCTGGATTATTTTAGTGGTACTTCAATTAATAAGCACTTTGGATTGTGCACATGTTTTTCACCATCAAAATTTATCTAAATTCTATAGTTATATTTAAGAACCATCACTTCACCAATATAAAAAGAGGAGGAAAGTCTGTAGCTATAAATACAGTCATTATTCCTCAAGCTTCTGTCTTCTAAACTTGGGCTATAAAAAGACTACCCCAGGAATCCAAGGTCTGATGAACTAGTAGTACATAGACTCCAATCATCAACTACTGAGCTATGACCACAATCTAAACTCTCTAGCTCATTTGCTAATAATAGCTCAAGACTTATGAACCTTACACCAGACTGGCATGCTCTTTAAACATCTCTCACTTGAGAGTCATAAAATTTAACAATTTTCTAGAAGTTGTTGAAAGTATCAATGATAGATGTCAGTTTAATGGTTCTCAAAGTAAAGGCAAAATAGGAAAAATAAAACTGCATTTCAATTGGCTGGTCTCAACTTAACCTAAGCTTTGTTTATGCAGTCAGTCAGTACTAATCACATTAATTAAATAATGCAAATCTCAGATGCATTTGGTCAGGATCCAACAGACCAAAAGAGGTGAGTCTAGGTCTGCGAGTACAAATGTGGAACCCGAATCATGTTCAAAATACACATTCTGGGCATCACTCTAGAGATTCTGATTAATAGACTTATTTTCTTAAGAAGTTAGTTGAAAATACTCTCTTTTAATAATTCAAACACTTCAGTTCCTTAGTGGCCAGTTACTCGTGTGTAGATGGTTATAATGTCTAGCATATATGTTAGAAGGAAACATCACTGTCTACTTTTCTGTTTCCTACTCTAATGTGAATAACCAAATACCTTTTATAGTCCAAGGGATTAGACCATCTTTCTAGCAAGAAAGATAAGGGGCCTTTTCTAAAAGTATACCTTCTGAGGATCCTGGATTTAACCTTTATCCCAGTGATTTTTCATGGTGATTTCTTTTTGAGGTGCTTTAACCCATATGATCTTCAAAAACATCTTCCTAACAGAAAACTAGTTCAGTAAATGGTATTCTGATTAAGATGTGTCTACAGGTCTACAAACAGCAAAATCAAATAATAACCTGTCAAAAGGTAGAGCTTGGTCACATTATTTGTGTGATTTTTAAGATGGAGACACAAAAATTACAAGAGAAACTTTCCTGTTTTCAAGTAAATTAAGTGTATAGAATAGAAAAAAAAAAGAAAAAAAAAAGAACTAGAGGGTATACAGAGCTCCTCCTCAATGCCCTTCTAATTATCAGAGGCACTTAAAAGTTTTATACAGATCTATAATCATTCAAAACCAACAATCTTGAATTTCCTCTAACATTTTTAGTAACTCATTTCTGAGCAATTTTTTAAAAAAATTATGACAAATTTACTTAAGTCTAGTCAAAATCCTTCTTGTTATATTCACACAGGGCCACCAAACTGTACTATCACACTACAGTCTAGGTCCGTGGTCAGCAAACTGCAGCTCTCGAGCCACATGCGGCTCTTTGGCCTCTTGAGTGTGGCTCTTCCACAAAATACCACGGCCTGGGTATTTTGAGGAAGTGGCGTTAGAAGAAGTTTAAAAAATTTGGCTCTCAAAAGAAATTTTAATTGTTATACTGTTGATATTTGGCTCTGTTGACTAATGAGTTTGCCGACCGTGGTCTAGGTGAATGGTCCCCCTGGACCCATGCAGTGCATGTGCTGCACAGCTGTATGCAGCAGCCCTGATGAAGCCCACCTTCAACAAAAAAGGAACTCAACTCACCAAGTGGAGTGAAATGAGCTCACAGTCATTATATGAACACCTTTTAAATTTATAACTATTCCTTATTTTTTTCTTCTTTTAGCTGAGTAATTATTCTTTTTTTCTTCTTTCTTTTTGTGATAGGTATAATACTCCAGGCCTTTCAAAAGTTTTCACTATTCACCCTGGTACCTTACCTTTGAGATTTCTTGTTGAATACGCTATAAAACCAAGAAGAAAGAAGTAACCTTGATTAATTATACCCTAGCATAGTTACCTCTGCCTCTGTCATCCAGTCGCTGTCCTTTTGAGTTGTACCAATGGACATCTTCATAGTGATTGATTGTGAGAAGACACTCGATTGAAACACTAGTTCCCTCTTTGGCTATGATAACATTATCACCTGAGTTGGAGCCTGCTGAGAGTTCAAAGCTTGGGAGAAATGACATATTGAAAGAACTATGATTTGCTCCCAGTGGGTCCATTTGGTTGAAGCCTCCATCTTCCAAAACAAAAGCAGCCGGCACAGTAACACTCACCACTAAAGTGAATAAACAACAATGTGGCTTCATGGGAAAAGGGGAGACAATCTTATTTAGATTTGGAGAACTGGAAAGCTTCTATGCTGTAATGAGAGTACAGCGATAATTTATTGCTTGGTATTGGAGTTTTCCAGAAAAGTAGTAGATCCAAATGTATTTTGAAGTCCTCAAGGTTAAACATGTGAGTGAAGACCAACCTAAAAGAAAACCAGATATAAAGTTTAACCAACAAAGATGCATAGTGGGATGAAACTCTATATTCTAGACTAAATGAATAGATGAAAACCTGGTAAGAATAACTGGTGCCAACATCTGGGAATGCAATAGAGAGAACACCATCTAAAAATCTCACATAGGGATAGTAGAAAGAGCATCAAATTGGGAAATGGTAGACCTAGATTCTGGTTCTAGTTTTGCTACCAACTAGCTGTCTGAGCTTGGTAAGTAGCTGGGCTTGTTTTCTTATCTGCAAATAAGGGACCAAATAAGACAATTTTTAAGGACTCTACTAGTTGTGAAATGTTACGGTTCTATTTCTGACAAATTCTATGCAATAGGGAACCAATGAAAGCTAAAATATTTAGCTTAATGGTCTTTCTTTCCAAATTGTACCATTACCATGTATTGTTATAATAATAATATAAATCAACTGGTATAATCATAACCATGGAACTCAAAATTTGAGTAGTTCAAGTACGTAGATATATTATAATATAAATAAAGCAGAGACAGTTGAAGTAGTTCTTTTGTTTTAATATTAGAAAGAAAATTGTACTACTGTATATACATAAATATACATATAATAACTTGGGAGGCTATAACACCCTTGGGTAAGAATGTTAGACAAAATAATTCCCTTTAACAGTTTCTTCAATATCAAGGGACAAAATACAGTACACATTTAACAGTTTGTAAGAACACCAAATTTCTAGCTCAAAGTCTGTAAAATTAGCTAAGGGAGAAATTGACATTTTAAATGACTAGTTGGCAGAAATGCAAATATAAACTACAGGGAAAGCTTACCAAACAAATTTGAAAGAAAAGTATAATATCACAAATAATAAGCAAAATGATAGCTCAGTCTAAGAGTGTGTGTGATTATGATCATTGTCCTGGTAATGTGATTCCTCTTTTAAATCACTGACTCCCAAAGAAAAATTTCAACTCTTATTTCTATAAAATATGAGATGAAACACCTAACTATTTTTTACAAGGGTCCAAAAGAATTAGTTTTGAAAATGACATTTTCTCTCCTTTTACACTTTCATGAAGGCTTCTTGACCATCTATAATAAAAGCATAATATGCTCAAACCGATTTGGCTCAGTGGATAGAGCATCGGTCTGCAGACTGAAAGGTCCCAGGTTCGATTCCGGTCAAGGGCATGTACATTGGTTGCGGGCACATCACCAGAGGGGGGATGTGCAGGAGGCAGCTGGCCAATGTTTCTCTCTCATCGATGTTTCTGGCTATCTATCTCTTTCCCTTTCTCTCTGTGAAAAATCAATAAAATATATTTAAAAAAAAAATAAAAAATAAAAATAAAAGCATAATATGCTAATTAGAGTGGACATTCTTCCAGACGAAGCTGGGGCTGAGAGGGAAGCCCGGGTCCTGGGTGCCTGCAGGCGGCCAGAGGAAAGCCTGGGTCCCAGGTGCCAGAAGCCGGTGCTGGCAGCTGCAGGAAGGCCTACTTTTACATGAATTTTGTGCATTGGGCCTCTAAGTATAACATAAAAAGCAATGGATCATTGTATTTTGCCAATAAACTCCTCAAAGCCTGAATTATGATACACTATAAATGTCATCTAATTTTCATTAGCCCTTGAAAGGATGGTTGAATAATGAAAATGACTCTGTATCTTTCTATATCTTTCAAATTTAAGAACACACTATTTAGAGTAAAACAAAAAACTTCAGACTTTGTTATAACAGATGGAACACATGTGTTTTTTTTTTCATTTCCTCCCCAAACCCAACTAAAATGACACTAAAGGAAACAAAGCACTTGGGTGCAGGTGTTCCCCACGACTTTGATGAGGTGTTCCTGTGGCTTCATCCAAGCCGGCATTTCCCAAATCTCAGGCATTCCTTCTTCTACCATAATTTTTATGCTATATCCGTTTACCAAGTTATTATTTATGCTTTTTCTTTAAACCAACTCATTATTTTACTTTCATACATTTATTTTAGAAGGAAAGTCTGTATCACATCTGTGGATAAAAGTAACTGTACACATAAACACCATAAAAACAAGGCAAGGTTATTAACTTGCAGAGATACTGCCATCTGCTGAAGGCTCCGAGCTAGAGGCTTGCTCTCTTTGTAGGGAAAACAAACAAAACAAATAACCCCCCATAACTTCACTTTATTCTGCATTTCTTATCTTGCCATTTCCTTCCTCCCCACCCTTGCCCACCACTGAGTTTAGAACCTATTTTAGACTAGAGATATGCATTTTTTCATGTATTCAATAGTACCTACTGTACTATAGACATGGTCTCTGCCTTCATGGAGCTCAGTCTGCTAGAGGACATAGACACTAACTAAATACACACAAAATATACTAAATGCTACCTAAGGGAAAAGATAGGGTGCTACAGGAGAATTAACCTCACTGCAGAAAGCCTGAGAAAGTGAGATGTACAACAGGTTCTGAGGAATAAACAGAATTCAAGAATGGAAGAGAAGTGTTCTAGGTAGAGGGGCAGGGACAGGGAAAAAGCAGATGGATCACTGGTTAGGCAGTATTCAGGAATAAGAGTTACAAGCTGTGGTAAGGAGAGGTGGTGGCCAAAGAGTGCTGGGTTGGATTCCTGATTCTAGAGGGGAGCCGTCTAGGCCAACAGCTAAGTTGGCAGTGGACTTGGGGAACTGGAGTGTGAGGCTGAAGTGAGTGAAGAAGATAATTGTTCAAGACGAAGAGGCCAAAGAACTGAGAGACTCAAGAGTAAGGTAAATCATCTGCAGGATGGTATGTACCTCCACAAAACAAGGCAGCTAGGGTAGAAGACACCGGGAATAGAAGAAATGGACTCTCTCCTAGCTCTTGAAATGCAGGAGCTCCTGGGTGATCAACATGCCCCCATGGGGGGGGGGGGGGGCCACGCAGTGTCCTGGCAGTTACTGTTGTGTGGAGTCCCTTCTTCATGCAGCCTCCCTGAGCCTCCTCTCAAAGCCTGGCTCTTCCTCCCACATGGATCCAGCGTATACCTGGATACAGAACGGCTCTTCCTGGACCCCTGTAACCCTCACCACTATACTGCTCTCCTGGCTCTAGCATATGCTGCTCTGTACCGCTAGGCTGTCCACCCCATCTCACCTATGAGCACTGTAAGCACAGAGACTATATTTTTTATTGCTATCCTTCATAACTAGTACATGCTCAATAACTATTTAGTGATGGAGATTAGTTTAAATTTGATAAAGTATGTGATGGATCTTCATAAATTCAAGAATATTATATAATAGATATTCAAACTGATATGAATTTACTAACTAGCACTTATTCTATTCTTTGACACAAAGAGACAATGCTAACAATCTTGAAAAACTTAAAGGCATAATGCCTAAAGGTGTTTCTTGAACCAACCCAAAGTCTTCATTTACTATCTTGTTCTAGAATAAAAGATTACCAAGTCCAGAGTTTTCAAATCAGGTTGAATATTACAATCATCTAGAGAACTTGTGAAAATATAGATTACTGGATCTCATCCCAGAATAAGAATCCCTTGGAACTTATGTTTTTAAATGAGCTCTTGAGTGATTCTGAGGCAGAGGGTCCATGGGCTGGCATCCAAAGACCACTAATATACATCCTTATTTCCTCTACAACAGCCCTGCCTAATTGTGCTCCAGACTGAACACTTCCAATATGAGACAACTATTCCTCACATTCCATTTGAATTACGATTTCCCTGAAATATCATGATTGCAGGCCTCTGATAAAGGCAGGGTAGCAGAGAAGTTCAAAGTACAGACCCTGGAGCCAGATTTCCTGGATTCCAATCCTGGCTCTAATTTTAACTAGCCTTGTAACTTTTGTTAATGACTTAACCTCTCTCTGCCTCAGTCCCCTTATCTTTAATATAGGGAAAATAATAGTATGTATTCTCATAGGACTATTGTGAGGTCTGCACGAGACAATATATATATATGTATACACACACACACACACACACTGCATATGTATATATGTAATAGAGTCTGGCAATAGTAATCACTGAATAAGCTCCAGTTATTATTACTGTTGATAGTCCTTTCAGATACTGTGCTAAAATCTATACCTTATCGCAAAAAACTATTAGTTAAGATAAAGAAAACACATTTTTACTCAGAATAACACCAACCGTTTAAAAAACTTGGGGGAGGGGAATTCCAGAATTCCATATGTAATTTCAATCTTTAATTTTAAATTTCACATATTTCTTTTTCTCACTGCAAATAAGTATTTCACAAAAATATGGATCAAACAGGCATTGTAAACTAACCTGGGACTCCAACCACAATATGCTAACATTGTTTTTAGGTGTCCTGAGTGTGTGGTAGAGAACCTTTGCAACAATCTACCTGGCCTATGTTTCCCTTTCTTGAATCCTGCCTTCTCACGCCCAGGAGGAAGCCAACGCACTGGCTGACTAATCTAATTAGAATCTGTTCTTGGAATTGAGACATCATGGGTCACGGCTATTTGAAGAAGAGACAGAGTATAGAGGGCTAAGGCAGCTAGGTTTGGACCACATACAAAGAGAAGCAGAGAGAAAGGACACTAGGGATGGAGAAGGGAAAGAGGTGGCAGAGAGGAGCAGAGAGGAGGAGAAAGAGAGACTCACACCCTCTGTTCTGGCTCCTGACACAGTTCTACTTCCTGGTTCCAATAAGACTGTTTATCTCTCCCCTAAAGAAACAAGCATCTTTATTCAACTTTATTCAAAATTAAAACCACAAAAATATAGACTGAATGTGCAAACAAGAAAAGAAAATGGAGAAATAGCTAGAAAGAGAAAAAAAAAGATTAAGTTCAGCCAAAGTGACTAAACTGTGCTATAGCTCCAGGAAGTCCTGGATCTGTACATTATTGATCTGTATCCTATCTCCTCCTTAGGTACTGGTATACACACAAACGGCCCATGCAGTCAAGATTTCAGGTTCTCTGTTCTGTATGGACATAGTCAATTGCCCCTACTAGAAGTTTAGAGAAACCTATAAGACAGGATCTACAAATACTATGAATACTCTTAAACTGCTCTTAGATTAAAGGTGGCAGAAATAATCTGGTACACTAATTTATGCCAGGAGTTAGTGCACAATATCCTTATGGTGTAGTCAATAAAGACAGGCTCATTCTGTGTACTTCATCCTCATACAATAGGCATCCTGAACACAAAGGACTTCTAGTGTGAGCTTCTAGAGACAGAATCCATTTGGAGATAAGAGGCTATTAAGGGAGAAAACACTGGCAAAGGTCTATGTTAATGGTAACAGAAGCAGACAAGAGAGTAAAGGAACAAATCAATCTTGGAATCAGGACTTATCTCCTCAAATTAAGTTTCCTTTTACTTAAGTCAGTGTGAATTGGTTTCTGCTACTTGCAACATAAACAACATTGACTAAAACTATTCTACTCATTCTGGATTGATTTTAAAACAGCTTAGCTAAATCAGGGGCTGCAAGGGATGCTCAGGTGAACTAGGATACTGTCCCAGGCCTTCAGGAATTTACAAACTAGCCTGGAGACAGAAATAGCTGAAAACACACACACACACACACACACACACACACACACACACACACTGTGAGATGTACTAAAGTATAATTGTGCTATGAATGTATGAATGCAAACACGAAAGAACTCCATGACTTTTAGAAATATAATTCACTTGTAAGTTTGGGACTTCCTATAATATCATGCCTGCATATTCTCAATGCAGCAGAGTAAGAGAAAGAATAAGAAGAAAGAGTTTAAAAAGGAAAAATCAGAGTGCCATCTTCCTATAAAAAGTGATAAATTATGCACGTGGATGAAGTTTTTTTTTTTTTTTTTTTTTTTTTTTTACACTACTTTGCTTGAATAAGAAAAACAGAAAAGTGTAAAACTCAAGTTTATTCCAATGTATTTTTCATGTTGTAGCTGTAGTAAAATGTAAGCTTTTCTAAGCTCATGAATAATCAGAAACGCAGATGACTTTATCCTTCAAAACCATTCTGAAAACTGATTACATCATTTTTTTAAAAAAGTGCCTAAACTGTCATCCCTAACAGATTGCCTTGTTGCTGTTCCTGCCAACTTCTATGAAATATTTGCATTCGGTTCCAACTCTCAACAGAAGTAAACAAGGAAGTAACGTGGCTCAATAGTAAGTTGGCTGAGGCAACTGCTGTTTGCAGAAGTAGTTCTGAGATAACTCAAAGGGAGGAAAACACTGATGCCCAGATGGTACTGGCTTTTGCTCCAAGTACACTGGGATATTAATGCTTCATTCTCCATAATGAAATGTGTTCTAGGCCGTATTTACAGCTCATTCACTCTTCCCTGCCCGCACTGTTACACTTGAAAAACGAAGAAGTCCCCTAAACCTTGGCACACAGATGGTCAAAGTGGTATTCTGAATTGGCAAAGAGGAGAAAAAGCCAATGAAGATCCAATTTTCTTAGCATATTGTTAGCGCTACTCTATCCTTTGCAAAGAACAAACATAAAACTATTTTGCTTATAGTGAAGCATTATTATAGTAATCTTTATCATAAAATGGTTAGTAATATTCAAAAAGAAATCACAATTTTGAGGGACATTTTCTAAAAAATAGCCCTTATGCTCCCAAGAGTATCTTGGAGCCATCACATACCTCCTAACTGGCATTTGGGCACTCAGGTCAAACTTCAACATATTTTTTGGCACATTGAGAAATATCTTTTGCATTTATTGGAGCTTTGTTTTAAACCCAGGATTAGTTATTATACTTATGACTCTTACCCTTTTTGCCAGCTGAAGCTACTGGATGCAAATGGCAAAAACACTGATGTAATAAGTTTGATTTATGATCTCTATTCATTTCTTTTCCTCTACAGTCTGACCACCCCCCGACTTCAGTATCTCAAACTCAGCATAACTAGAACAGAACTCCTCACTCTCACCCACAGATCTACCTCTTTAACGTATACATAGCTTGGATGATAGTTAAACAATACAATTCTCCCAGTTTTCCAAGATCAAAGTTATAGGATCATCATGACTTGGTGGTTAGGAACACTGGAGTTAAGGGTGCCTGATCCTATCCCTGGATTGAAGCTGTGTGTTTGAGAGGCCTTAATTTTCACGTCTATTGAATCAGGTTATCAACAGTAACCTCCTCATAGGGTAACTGTGAGCTACCCTATGAAGTGAACTAATGTGGGTACATTACACACTATTATTATTATTCCACCTCCTAGATGTTTTTCAATTAAGTCCTATGTCCCTAACCTAAATCATAGTCCTTTTACCTAAGTGGATACCACATTATACCAACTACTAGTGACCCGGTGCATGAAATTCATGCACTTTAAAAAGGAATTAATTAGAGGAAATAATTTAATATTGCTATTTGTCCTTTCTCTATAATAGAAGTGTCAGAGATAAAAGAAAATTAGTAAAATGTATACGAAAATCTTCCTCCTGTCAGAGTCTGGGGCGCACCATGGGACCCAGAGTCAAGTCCCCACCTACCCACATGTGCCTCAAAATCACGTGAGACTCAGATCTGGTCACCTCCCCTTCCCCCCCCCCCTCCCTTGCCGCCACCCCTCCTTCCCCCTTTGGGCTAGATCCAGATCCAGCCAGTCCCACCCTTGTCAAGTCCCAACAGGCAGGTGACATAGCCTCAGGTCCCTTGGCCAGGCTCCAGGACGGAAAGGGGGTGGGGGCAGGGCCTGAGGTCCCCCAGTCCAGACTGGGGCGGGCACGTGCCTTGAAGTCCCCCGTCAAGCCCAGCCAGGTGGGAGACACGGCCTGAGATCTCTGTCAAGCCCTGCTGGGTGGAGGGCATGGCCTGAGGTACCCTGTCAAGCCTCACCAGGCAGGGGGGCGCAGCCTCAGGTCCCCTGGCCCCTTGTTGGGGCGGGGGTTCGGTCTGAGGTCCCCCAGCCTGGTGCAGGGGTGGGGGGCAAGGCTTGAAACTATTTTTCATAGAAATATTATTAATATAAACATACAATGAGTTTGTAATTTTAAATAAATCAATAACTTTTTTGAAAGTTGTTTTGATATTAAAAATGGTAGATATTGATAGCTATAACCCACACAAACAAAAACTCTTTGACATTCTCAGTAAGTTTTAAAAGTATAAAGGGAGCCCAAGACCAAAAAGTTTGACAACTTTTTGCTATATTTACTACCAATAGCATTTTAAAAATTACGACAGTTAAGCTTAGATAAAGATCTGGAGAACAGCATTAGAGGCAGAAGAAATAGCAAGTGCAAAGCCTTCTTCTGGTGGGAGCAAACTTCGAAAGGTCCAGAAAAGGGGGGAAAAGGCCACTGAGACTGAAGCAGAAAAGAGGAAGATGCTGCCAGAGATGTAAACCGGCCAAATCTTGTAGGACAAGCATAGTTAATTCCCAAATTTTATGCATTTTCCATTACAACAGAAAAAGCAGAGAAATAACCTATTTTATGCTTATTCAGGTTAGTTTTTTTTTTTTTTTAAATAGGAACTTTTAACAAGCTCCCACATGATACTGATGCCTCTAAACTTAGAGAACCATCATGAAAAGCAAAAGAAACTAAAGGGTTTTAGGAAGTGATATATATGTCACCGGGAGATGCATCTTCCTGACCAGAGGTCAGTTGTAAACTTAAAAGTCATAAATTTGAGCACTTCATTTCTTTGCATAGAAGCCTTCAATTGTTTTCCAAATAAAAGGCAAAATGCTTGTCCTACAAGATTTAGCCGGTTTACATCTCTGGCAGCATCTTCCTCTTTTCTACTTCAGTCACAGTGGCCTTCTTTTCCCCTTTTCTGGACCTTTCGAAGTTTGCTCCCACCAGGAGGCTTTGCACTTGCTATTTCTTCTGCCTCTCATGCTGTTCTCCAGATCTTTATAAGCCTATTCCTCACCCCTGTCCGTAACGTTATCCTGTTTAATTTTCTTTAAAGCACTCACTACCCATTTAAAGAGGTGTGATTTTTAAATTTTTATTTAAAAATCTTTTCCAATTACAGTTTACCTTTGATATTATTTTGTATTAGTTTCGGGTGTACAGCATAGTGATTAGACCAGCGTTTTTCAACCGCTGTTGTGTGCCGCGAGATGTTGCCTGGTGTGCCGTAGGTGCAGACAAGACAAGAATTTTATAATTTTTCACTATTTTGTTTACTTAATATTTCATGATAAAGTAATTATAAAATACTTTCTTTGTGTTTATTTGATTCCTATTCAAGAGAATTACTTTATATATAGTCAATATAGGCACAGAGTTAAATTTTTTAACATTTTCTAATGGTGGTGTGCCTCGTGATTTTTTTCATGAAACAAGTGTGCCTTTGCCCAAAAAAGGTTGAAAAACACTGGATTAGACAACCACATACTTTACAAAGTGTGTGGTGTCCCCCAGTACCACCTGCCACCATCCCTAGTAAATATATGTTCCCTATGCTGTACTTTACAAGCCCAAGACTATTCTGTAACTACCAATCTTAATCCTTTATTCGCCCAACCCCTCAATGCCCCCTCCCCTTTCCTGTTTGGCTTCCACACTAAAATGTCAACTACCTGCGGGCAGGGCGTGTCCTGCCTGGCGTGTTGTTGTCCTTCCGCAAACGTAGGACTGCCGAGCTCCGGCAGCTCAGGCCACGCCTTCAAAACAAACCCGGCGGATACAGTCTACCCCAACCCTCAGGCTCGGACCCAAGCCTAGGTTACCCCAGCAGCGCCCCCTTCCCCCTTCCCGCAGCGACCCCCACCGCGATCTCACTTACCGGAGCGGCACCAAGTCTTTTTCCGGCCGGAACGGCTTGACCCGGAAGTGATCTCGGGAAGGCGAGCCTGCCTCCGGGCGGAAGGAGTACTTCCGGGGTAGTAGGAGCGGCTCGTCGGCAGCAGTGGCGGCGGTGAGGGTGGCCGCCGGCGGGGTGCGGGGTTTCCCGGGAGGAGGCTGGTCGGGTGCGGGGTCCCGGAGCCGGGCCGCGGGGCCCGGGTCGCTGGGGTCGGGGGAAGACGGTCTGCGGCGGGGGGGGGCGGCCACCTCGCGGCTGGACGCTGAGGCTGTGGGAGCGCTGTGGGCATTGAAGCGCTACGTTAGTGGGAGGAAGATTCGTCGTGGACGAATTCGTCAGCTTAGCGCTTGCGTTTACACTCATTCTCCCTTTTGGAGATCTTGTTTGTGGGAGGGAGTGAGAGCGCACGTCTGTCCATCTAGACAGCCTGTTCATAACGATTGCAGTGGTGTAAACAACCAGCAGCACGAGTACTAACAGCAAGATGTTACCCACGACCGGTCACGGGCCAGTCTCTGTTCCAAGCCCCTCGCACACACCGTGTCATTGAATCTCTATGGGACCTCTGGCCAGTAGGTATTTCCTCCCAGCCGCATTTACAGACGAGGAAACGGAGACACAGATCGGTGAACTCGCTTTCTCACAATCACTGCAGTACGGAGCTGGAAGCAAGTCGCTCCAACTCCAGAGCCCGTGCTCTTAGTTACTAAGCGAAACCTCCTTCCATTGTAGTAAATATGTGGCTGTTAGTTCTCCAAGATAGTGCGGAAAAGTACACACACACACACACACACACACACACATATATATATATGCTGTAAACATTTTTACTTTCAAAATATATAACTCAGCCATTTAGTTTTGCTTGTAATGCCCCAGTCCTTTGAGTCTTTTGTCCTCCAATTATGCAAATAGAACACTTACTACAGAATACTTGGAAAACTTAAAAAAACACAAACAGCCAGCACCACAAAAACTTCTCTTTCCACCTAGCTCAAATATCACTAAATCTTTGATATACAATAGAAAGAGTAGCGATAGCCAGTGTCTAGTATTTTAGAGTATGTCCTTCCAGTCTTTTGCAAAATTATATAGATTATGTAGTACATATGCTCTGTGTGGTATGTATACTATACATACTATACATAGAATGTTGTATTTGTAATATATATTACTGTTACTATGCATTGTAATTTGGAGAGAGCATAAGGAGAGTTAAAAGATAGTTTAAAAAGTACATATTCAACTACACAGAACATTAATTGAATTTTATGCAAGAACTGTGTAGTCATTCCATTTGACCCTTGGAGTAAGTGGGGCACAGAAATTGTATCCAGAGTTTGGTAACTAGTAGGTACTAAAGTGTTTGCAAATAAATGAATGATATTTCAAACTTGGTTTGTATGTCTATGGGTAGTTGTATCTAGATTTTTTTTTTCTAGGTGTTTTGGGAATGTATAATGTATGTATCTATAATAATAAAATCATAATATGCTAATTAGACCGGATGTCCTTCTGGAAGACCTTCTGGAGGAGACCAGGGCTGCGAGGGAAGCTGGGGTCCCTGGTGGTGGTGATGGGGGGGGGGGGGGGGAGGGAGCCGGTGCCCATAGCTGGGGGAAGGAAGGCCACTCTTGCATAAATTTCATGCATTGGGCCTCTAGTATAATGTATCTAGGCTCCATGGTGTTGTATAAATCTACCTTTCTACCCTATGCCTTCCCACCTTCTCCCTGCCATATTTACTACTGCATATTTCATACTGTCACACCTTGGGCCTTTGAGCTTTCCCATGTTTTGTTTCCATACCCTGAATTCTCTCATTGGCATCTTCATCCGTCAAAATGCTAAGTGCCCTTTAAGGCAGGTGTTGCAAGCTCAGATGTCTATAGGGGTTAATTAGGTCACATAAACAGTCAAATTAGTTGTGGAGAACTAGAGGGCAGGACCCCGTCTAAAATATTCCAGCAACTATTTGCTATAAACTAGTTATTACCAGGTCGAATGTGGGCCCAGTGTTGCAAGATCTTTCAATTTGACAAAGGAAGTTAGAAATCTATTTGTATACAAACTTTTAGTTTTAAATGTTAGCAATTAATATTAACAATTGTTTAAACATTGTGCAAGCCAAATAAAAACATTTGTAGGCTATATTTGGCAATCAAAAATCCCAGTTTGTGGCCAATATTCTATGTCTATTTCATATATTGTCCATGAGTGTTATTCTCTGTTTCTAGCAGACTTCATTCTCTCTGTTCTTTTAGTATAGTGCTCCTTAATATGCCTTAAAAAATTAAATATATATTTTTTTATTTCAGAGAGAGAAAGGGATAGAGAGAGAGAGAGAGATTGAGACATAAATGATGAGAGAAAATCATTGATTGGCTGCCTCTTGCACACCCCCTATTGGGGATCGAGCCCATGGTCTGGGCATGTGCTCTTGACAGGAATCAGACCCTTCAGTCCACAGGCCAGCGCTCTATCCATTGAGCCAAACGGGCTAGGGCCTTCCAAGATGTCTTAATTGTTAATATGTCTTTCTTTTCTAGTACATTAGGAACATTTTTATGGTCTGGATTGGGTCTGCATTTAGTATATATTGGTACAAAATCTGTGTTTGTATATATCTAAGGTCTCATTGTGTGTGTGTATATGTGTGTGTGTGTGTGTGTGTGTGTGTGTGTGTGTGTTTATATGTATGTATATATTGGATACATTTGTATCTTCCCTGGTGATATTTGGTTATCCTGTAAACTAGCAGCATCTGCTCCTTGTGAAAACACTAATATTTTGGTTTTAATTGTCTAAGAGCTATACTCCTGGAAGGAATTGAATTGGTTAACATTGCCATTCAGGAGTTAAGTCTGATGAAAATACTACCTGATAGCTTGGATTTCATAATTTCTCTGAAAATTCAGTAAAAGGAAAAGTTGATTAATTGGCCCTCATTGAAATGAAAAAGTTTTGCTTTTAAAGAGGATGAAGAGATAAGCTATAATTGGGTTAAAATATTTGCAGACCACATATCTGACAAAGGACTTGAATCTAGAATATAAAAGGAGCTCTCAAAACTCAACAGTAAAAGAAAAGAAATTCAAGTAGAAAGTGAGCAAAAAATACAAATAGGTATTTTACTGAAGAGGATATATAGATGGCAAATGAGCACATGAAAGATGTTTAATACCATTATTGATTAGAGCAGTGGTTGGCAAACTGGCTCACAAGCCACATGCAGCTCTTTGGCCCCTTGAGTGTGGCTCGGTGTTAGAACCACTTCAAAATAGACTCGCCCGGGCCCAAAACCAACTTCTGCACATGGGCCACAAAGTTTCAATCGCACTGTACGTGCGTGCCCACATGTGGTATTTTGTGGAAGAGCTACACTCAAGGGGCCAAAGAGCTGTATGTGGCTCGCGAGCCACAGTTTGCCGACCACTGGATTAGAGGAATGCAACTTAAAGTATCACACACCTAGCAGAATGGCTCAAATAAAAAATAATACCAAATTCTAGTAAGAGTGCAGAGAAACATGATCATTCATACATTCCTGGTGGGAATGCTATTTTGGAAAAGAGTATAACAGCCCTACCCGGTTTGGCTCAGTGGATAGAGCGTCGGCCTGTAGACTGAAAGGTCACAGGTTCGATTTCAGTCAAGGGCATGTACCTTGGTTGCAGGCACATCCCCAGTAGGAGGTGTGCGGGAGGCAGCTATTGATGTTTCTCATCGATGTTTCTAACTATCTCTCTTCCCCTCTGTAAAAAAATGAAAATATATATATGAAAAAAAGAGTATGACAGTTTCCTATAAAATTAAGTACCAATGGTTGTACTTTGGGACATTTATTCTAGAGAAATTAAAGCTTATGTTCCCATAAAAAGTTGCACATGACTGTTAATAGTTGTTTTATTTGTAATAGCCTCAAACTATAAACAACAGGTAAATGGTGAAACAATATTTCCTTACAAAGGAATATTACTTGGCTATAAAAAGGAGAAGCTATGGATGCACACAACAACTTGGATGAATCTTGAGGGTCTTAAGCTAGTGAAAAAAGTTGATCTCAAAAGCTTACATAGTCTGTGATTGTATTTAAATCCCATCTTGAAATGACAAAATTAGAGATGAACAGATCATTGGTGGCTATGAGATTGGAAGAGAATGGAATGTGGCCCAAAAAGAATAGCCCAAGTGATCCCTGTGATTGAACGTTTCTATATCCTGACTTGGTGATGGTCACAGAAATCTGTACATGTAATAACTTTTTATAGAACTAATTACACATGCACAAATGAAAGCATATAAAACTGGTGAGATCCGAATAAAGTCAGTTGATTGTTTCTATCAATATCCTGGTTGTGATATTATACTATAGTTAAACAATTGTTAACCATTGGGGGAAACTGAATGAGGTTTCTTTGTATTATTTCTTACTTGCATGTGAGTCTCTGATCTCGAAATAAAAGGTTGAAACAAATAGCTTATACCTGAAAAACCTATCTAATTAATTTGTTCTTGGGCTTTTATGTTACCAGGCAATGATCTAATCATGTCAGAAAAAGAAGATATTGAGACTCCAGTGATAACTGAAGCAACCCCCATCCCTGAAGATGAGAACTCCGAGCCAGCCAAGAATTCTGAGTCTGACGACCAAAGTATCAAGTCAGAGAGCAAAGCAACCGCCATCCCTGAAGATGAGAACTCGGAGCCAGCCAAGAATTCTGAATCTGACAACCAAAGTATCAAGTCAGAGAGCAAACCTGAACCTGTAGTTTCTACTCGGAAAAGACCAGAGTCCAAACCTTCCGGTGACCATGAGACTTCAGAAGTTCTTCCTATTCAGGCATCACAAGCTGTAGGCAAAGTAGAGTATCTGTTACAAATTGAGGTTAAAAAATGTAAGGGTTAAAAATAATTTAGAATCAATGCCAGTTCAGAATTGCACCTATTTCCGTTTATAAGCATAAAACATAATTTTCTCAGGTTTATAAATGCCTTTATGAGTAGTTGTCTTTGTGGGGTGGTGCTTACATGGAGGTTATGTTCATCTCTGTCAGTCAAACAATACATTTCTTTAGCCAAATAATGTGTATTCGTTTGCCCATACTTTTGGCTACAAATTAGTTGCCTTGTCTATACACTCTTATTTTCCTCTAATTTAAAAAAATTTCTTTTGCTTTTTGTTTTTCTGGCTACTGGGAAAATTAGGAGACTGTTTCCAAAGATGAACCCCAGACTGGATGGGGCTATTGGGGCAGCTGGGGCAAGTCCTTACTTTCCTCAGCCTCAGCTACAGTAGCCACAGTAGGTAAGGACATCAGTTATTTTTATTAATTTTTATGTGTATTTTGCTGAAGATCTGGGTTAAAAGTGATTTATTAGTAATTTTTATGTTTATAGTTTGAGGATGCATTAGTATTGATGGGCTGATTTACACAGCCACTAGAATTTACAGCATTTCCTACTTATAAGGTTGAAGTTTAGGATTTATTAATATAAAATTATTCTTTGGTGATACTGAATTATTTTTTCTCTTTTGATAAGGATGCATTTCCAAAGATAATGTAAGATCCAAATAACATGTTCTGTAGCTGTTCATACATTAAATATATGGTTTTAATTTTTGGTTTATTTTTTCAGTTTTGGAGACTAATAGCAAGTAATATTTAAATATAAAAATGTTATCATTTTTCTTGTTAGGACAAGGTATTTCAAATGTCATTGAGAAGGCAGAGAATTCCCTTGGAATCCCTAATCCCAATGAAATTTCAAATGAGGTTCAGTATGCAGCAGGTCAGTATATTGAAACAATAAGACATAGAATTATGGATCAACATATAATAGAATGGTTGAGCTCTTTTTTCAGTAGAAAATTATTGAGCCTCTGATATTCAGGGCATGATGGGACTGGTGACTCAAAGGACTTTTGTAAACCTTAAATAAATAAGTTCTTGAACATAGAATATGAAAATTGCCCATCACATTGCTTGGCATAATTAGTAAAAGTCCAATAAGAGTTAGCTAATTTTGAAACTATCATGGTATGGAAAAATACTTTAATGTATTACTTTTGGGGGTATATATTTTTGTGGTTGGATTTTTAAAATGTGGGGGTCTTCTTAAAAAATGTATTGATTTCAGAGAGAGGAAAAAAAGCATGAGAGGGATAGAAACTTCAATGAGAGAGAGATTATTGATTAGCTGCCTCCTGTATGCCCCCTACTGGGGATTGAGCCTGCAACCTGGGCATGTGCCCTGACTAGGAATCAAAACTGTGACCTCCTGATTCATGGGTCGAAACTCAACCGCTGAGCAACACCAGCCAGGCAAGTTTACTCTTTTTAGGTATATAGTTTTATATGTTTTTGTTTTTTTAATATTTAAAAAAATATATTTTATTGATTTTTTACAGAGAGGAAGGGAAAGGGATAGAGAGCTAGAAACATCAATGAGAGAGAAACATCGACCAGCTGCCTCCTGCACTCCCCCTACCGGGAATGTGCCTGCAACCAACGTACAATGCCCTTGACCGGAATCGAATCTGGGATCCTTGAGTCCACAGCCCGACACTCTATCCACTGAGCCAAACCGGTTTCGACAAGTTTTATATGTTTTGACAAGCATGCAATCCTGTTTACACAGTCCATTTGATTATACAGATAGAGAATATTTTCTATATATAGGAAATCAAAATAATATATTCATCATTTCTCCCAAAGTCCCCTAATGCATACACATACTCTCAGCTCTTGACAACCACTGATCTTTTTCTAACTCTATATTTTGTTCAGAAGATCCTGTAAATGGGATCATATAGTAATAGATTGGATTTTATTTTTGAAATTAAATGAAAAAGAAAAAAAAGCTATCTTACCTTTCATTTTAAAATAGGCAAATAGTTTAATGAAACAAAAAGACATACTTTCTATGTGGGAAGTAGGGTCTGATTTTTAAAAAATTCACATGGATGCTAACAAAGAAAAACCATTTATGGACCCATTCTCTACTTCCTGTAGGAGAGACAAATGCCAAAGAGAATGAAAACTTCTCACCGGTGACTGGGGCACTTGGTGTATTCTCTACTATCTCTACTGCTGTTCAGAGCACAGTGAGTATAAGGTGGCCTGCTTCCTTCCAAGATTACAATGGAATCTTGTCTCTTTCTCCCTCATCCTTGAAAAGCCATGGGAACTAATTGGCATTCCAAATCACTTTGATCTTAAGGGTAGAATTACAGGTACTTGAAAACTCGCTTTAAAGGAGTAAAGGTGGGAGCAGGACGTTAAATGTAATGGAGAGGAAATGTGTGTAACATTTTTTGGAATAAGAATTCTTAGTTTGGTAGCCCTAGAAAACTCTGCTTTACAAAAATATTTGTCTCATAATTGCATCTTTTAGGCAAAGGGGAAATATATTTATGATGGATACTTGTAAAACTGTATGATTAGAAACACTTTTTAAGAAGATTTTTTAATTGATTCTTAGAGGAGAGGAAGAAAAAGAGAGAGAAACATCAATGTGAGAGGGATACATCAGTAAGCTGTCTCCTGCATGTCCCTTACCAGGGATCAAAACCTTAATCTGGACATATGCCCTGACTGGGAATCTTTTGGTGTATGGGATGGCACCCAATCAACTGAGCCACACTGCTTAGGGATAGAAACATTAAAGCTTAATATCTTTTCTATATGAATATAGATAGCTAATACTTTTTAATTTTAACTTTTATTGAAGTATAACACATATACAGAAAATGGAAAGCCTAAGTGCTCTACTTGAATTTTCACAGCGTGAACACATTCAGACTAAGAAACAACATGATGGTACATCATCTGCTGTTTCCCAGTCATCTGTGCCTCCTTCTCTTGCCTACCAAGATAATCACAATCCTGACATCTACCATCGTAGATAAATTTTGCCTGCTCTTAAACTTTATGTAAATGGAATCATACAGAATGTACTCTGTTGTATCTGGCTTCTTTCACTCAACATTATGTTTGTATGATTTATCCATGGTAAAGTGTGTGTAGAGTATTGTATTTTATTTGCTGTGTTTCATTGTGTGACTGTGTCACATTTACTCATTCCACAGGTTGGTGAGTATTGGGATAGTTTCTAGTTTTTTGCTTTTACAAAAAGCCTTGTGTGGGCATTCCTATATGTCTTTTGATGAACCTCTGTACAAGTTTCTGTTTAAGTATGTAACCATGTGTGGAATTGCTGGATCATAGGATATTCATAGGTTCAGCTATAGTAGATAATTACAGTTTCCCAAAGTGGTTATACCAATTTATATTCACACAAGTGGTGTATGATTGTTTCAGTTGCTCTACATTTTTGCCAGTGCTTGGTGTAAGCCACTATTTCATGTAGTCAAAACATGCATGTGTCTTTTTCGGTATTATTTGTAATGAGGTTGCATGTGTTTCCTAGGGAAAGACGGTTATCAGTGGGGGTTTGGATGCCTTAGAATTCATTGGGAAAAAGACAATGGATGTAATAGCAGAAGGGGATCCTGGATTTAAAAGAACCAAGGGTCTGATGCACCGGAATTCTACATTGTCTCAGGTACTGTCTTTACCGGTTGGTTTCCTATTTCTTTGTTGATCTGTATATTTTTGCCTTTGGTAACTTGGGACATTGATAGCATTTCCTTTTGAAGAATTTTTAATGATTTGTAAAATTAAGGCATTTTTGTGTGTGTATGGTGTGGGGCGGGGGAACCTTGGGGAGGGTGGAGGTTAAGAGGAAAGGGAGAGCTCTAATGCTTAGAAAATGTCCCAGCCCCCCCCCCCCCCTTCCTTTCTGCAGGGGCCTCCTGTCAGTGCAGTGTAAGATGCCAAGTCCTTTCAGAGTGTTTATTAGATTAATGTTTAAACTACTTTCAGAGAAACACCTGGTTCCTAGGGTGTTATTTACCCTGTCTGGAATCAAATTATGTGTGATCATTTCCCCCTGCTGCTCCTGAGCCTATCAGATTTGAATCACAGTGCCAAGAAGGAAAGAGCAGTGCTCTATACTGTTACCCATCTCACCCTTGAGCTCTCATTACTTGAAATGTAATGCCTCTGTCTCTTCAGGTTTTAAGAGAGGCGAAGGAGAAGGAAGAGCAGAGGACCACAAATGAGGTTACCATAGAAACAGACAGGAAAACGCATTACGGGGTACTCTTTGATGAATTTCAAGGCCTTTCACATCTAGAAGCTCTGGAGATGCTTTCCCGAGAAAGTGAAGTAAAGGTAATTCTAAACCAAAATATCAGCTGGAATAGTCGCCAAGCAAAGGAATGCTTTATAGTTCCTTTTCCTTTTGTACAGTTGGAGGATGAAATGTGTTTCAGATGGAGGCTTGAGACTCTGAGAATACCAGGCCAAAACAGACTAAAAACTAATGTTTGAACTAATTGCTGGAAATAGAATAACCCAAGTGTTATTTTTAAAATTTAAACAAAAAAGGAGAGATTAACAAAGAACTCTTAATAGCACATTTGCTATTTTTCTTCACCTTGGTCCTTTTTTAAAGTTTCTTTGGCTTAAATTGCCAATTTGGATATAGTTACCTGTTAGCTTTTAATTCAAGACTGCTTCATTTCCAGACATTTCTGTCTTATATTATTTTTGGAAGTACACATTCTACCTTTTTATAATGACCAGTCTGTTGTGTTAAGGTTCTTAAGGAATAGATTGTGTTGGCTGGTGAGCTCATAATTTTGATTTTAAGTAGATCTATGCCTCTTCTCCATTTGCGGATGTCTTTCTTTTTTATACTCCCACAACTTATTATTTTATATTGATTCAGGTGAAATCTATTCTTAATTCTCTAAGTGGAGAAGAATTAGAGACTCTAAAATTTGAATTGGAGCAGCTAAAAGAAGCATTTTTCCTACCAGAGTTCTCTGAGGAAGAGGAAGAAGAGAAAAAAGGTAATATGAAAACCTAACATCTGAGTGGGAAGGATATAGTGTGTTATTTTTCTCTTCTACCTCTTTGCCACAGATCAGGACTCCACCAAGATAGCAGTGGAGTGCTGCATGCCCTCCTTCCTAATAACCCTCAACCAATCCCTTGGTTGAGATTGCAGCACTGACCTTGGCATTTAATTGTATCTCAATGAACTTGGTTAAAAAAAAAAAAAAAAAAAAGTGGTGGCAGCAGAGGGGAGAGAAAACCACAGAACCTGGTTCTGATGATATTGGTCATTTTTGTTTTCTATCAACATCCTTAGCCCTCTCTTTTATCTTAATACAATGATCCTTCTGCTTGGGAAGAATACTTCCTGCTTGGGGAATGTTACCCCTTCTCCTGAGTCCCTCCAAAGCACTAGCTGTCTCCTTCCCATCCCTACACACTTTTATTCTAATGCAACAACTACTTTTTATACTCATATCTGTGGAGAATACATGACAGTGATCTCCAAACACTTTTTGATCAACTCTTAGCAATAAGAGTTTTTTGAGCACTTAGACCTAATATATCCATCCATATTGGAATATTTGTAAATTATGCATTGAGTAATACTATAATAATATATTATTTATATTCTAAAGTATACCCTAAAATAGAATTTTAAAAAGAATGAGACAGATGTCTATAAATTGAAAGTTCCACCTCTTCTATTAGATTACTTTGTGAACCTCTTGGGGTGCATGCATCCCAGTATGGATTCACCTACATAAATTTGAGCTTTAACTGAGAAAACAAAATGCCTGCCTAAAAGTCAAGTTTTAGGTTTTTAGACAGTAAGATATGATTAGGAGTTGTTTTTATTACTTATATTATTATTTTTTAAAATACATTTTATTGATTTTTTACAGAGAGAGAGAGGGATAGAGAGTTAGAAACATCAGTGAGAGTGAATCATCAATCAGCTGCCTCCTGCACACCCCCTACTTGGGATGTGCCCGCAACCAAGGTACATGCCCTTGACTGGAATTGAACCTGGGACCCTTGAGTCCGCAGGCAAATGCTCTATCCACTGAGCCAAACCGGTTTCGGCACTTATATTATTTACAGTTGTATAATTTCATGAGATCAGCTTTTTCTAAAACCATATTATACCTGGGATCACTAAAGCATTTGAATTCTCATTCTTGAATGATAAAAGGAGGATAAAAGAATAACAGAGGGAGAGAGAAAAGCCAAGATAGAACTTTGGAGAAAAAGCTGCTATGAAACAATAATAATTAATTCTGATGAAACATGAAATGCTGTCTAAGAAAGACTCATACAGATTGTTGGTGCCAGAAGACTTATATGTACAAGAATTGTCTATGCATTCTGTGGTACAGAGAGTCCTTGGGGTGGGCTTCCAAGGGATAGTGGGTAGGATTTAGATGAGTAGAAAGGAAAAGAGCATTTTCTGCCATTTGTTTGTTTTTTAATCTTGACCCATGTATGTTTCTCAAGTATGAGTATTCCGTTTCCTATCATCTCCTGCAAGGCCCTTCCGACAGCTTCCTTACCATCCTTCTAGCATTCTGGAATCACTTTTCCTCTTCCTTTCTTTTTGTCCACCATTAATTTTTACCCAGATCCCAGATTATTTCCTTAGCCTTCCTGCCTCCCTTCCTGTTCCCCTTTCAGTTCACCCTGCCCACCCTCAGGAGCCAAAGTGATTTTTCTAAAATTTAAATTGGACATATCTGTCTGTGTTTAAGTTTGAATACCTCACCATGATTTATTAGGCCCTTCATTACCTGGATCCTGCTTACCTTCCTAGCTTCATTTTATCCCTCTTCTTTCATATATATACACATATGCACATATATACATACACAGACACACACACATACACACTATAGAGGCCCGGTGCATGAAAATTCATGCACTGAAGTTGGGGGGTTCCTCAGCCCAGCCTGCCTTCTCTCACAGTTCTGGAGCCCTCAGGGGCGGAGGCAACCCACCTCTGCTGCTGCCACTGCCGTCAGTGCAAGCCTTGGCCATCTCTGGTTATCTAAGCCTTGGGGGGCCCGGGGCAGCTGGGCAATTGCCATCCAAGGCTTGCCTGCACCTCTGGCCAACCCTGGGTGGCTGGGAAGCTGAGGTGACTGGGCGCTGCCATCTTTGAGGGCAGGGCAGTCAATTAGCATATCCCCTCCTTATTGGCTATGGGTGCCACCATTTTGTGATGGCGTGAGGGTCAATTAGCATATTCCCTCTTTATTAGATAGGATGCTGCTGCTGCTGCTATTATTATTCCTTTTCTTGTTCTCCTTGTGCACCACCCTTCCCATCCTGTGATCCTCACTCCTCTTTCTATAGTGTTTTACATGGGACTTTTTTTTTAGGGGATGAAGAGTTTACCAAAGAGATAACAGAGCTATTTTCCCAGCTGCATGTCTCCTCCAGACCAGAGAAACTTGCCAGGGTAAGTTACTATTTCTTGCTGATTTTTTTTTTTTTAACTTGTTTGGATTTAGTGTGTAAAGAAGGTAAGATTGTAAGTTCCTGGCAAGGATGCCAACAAGATTGAGGGTAAATTCTGAGTTCCACATCTTTTGCCTGCCTCTTGCTTTCACAGGTTAACATGCTGGACTCACATTTGCATCCCCTTCCTTTCCCCTGGAACACACACATCTGCCGTCCTTACCTGTTTTCATTTGGAATGTTTTGATTGTGTGAAAACTTTAATTAGTCACAGAGTTGGTCAACCAAAGCCGGCAGTGCTCACCAGCCTTCATGACACCAAGGGGTTAGCCTCTTGTGAGGCTGTAACTGTCCACAGGGCTCTGAATGTTTCACAGATAATGGGATGTGGCATCTGACCTTAGGAAGCCGGAGGTTGCCATTTCCTAGAACACAGTGACTAAGATAATGACCATTTAGCTCGTGTAAATGTGAGAGTCCATGGCCTCGGCAGTGATACTTGAGCTGTCTTTACATATCTGGAACATGGAGAGACTTTGGTCAAAGTTCAGAGTGGATAGGGAGGGCCAGTTTCCATAGCAATACCCGCATAGCATCTGTCAGTGTCAGCTCATGGGACATTACTCACTGGGTCTTGGGCTGCTTGATGCTTCTTCACCCTCCTTTCCCAATCTCTAGAAACATTTCAGGACAGTCTGCAGCAGGTACACATTGCTTCCAGCCCCCTGTATTGATCCTTAAAGGGACTTCTTAAAATAATTTTAAAGAGCATGATCTGGTTGATGGGAAACCAGTGAAGAGAAGAGGAATGGTCAGCTCTGGGCTCAGGTAGATCACTGGTAGCATTAAGGAAGATGGATTTAAGATGAGCCAGATCAGAAGCAGGGAGACCAATCAGGGTGTTATAGCCACAAAGTGGATCTGAAATCAAGAGGTGGTAATAGAAAGAGGAGGGACTGATGGAGAAATAGGGTAGAATCAGACCATCTTGGTGATTGATTGGGAAGGGAAGATTCTAAGATGGCTCACATATTTTGGCTTGGATGACTGATATATCATTGTTCCTCTAAAGTTCTGGGGGATAAAAGGATTAAAATTTTTGGGAGAGAAAGGCAATTCAAATTTTGTACATGTTATATGTGATATGCCTGTAGAATATTCTGATTCAAATGTCCAGCAGGCAGTTGGAATATGTTGTTTTCAAGAGCAGTCAGTGCTGGAAAATAAGGATTTAGGAGCCAGCAGCAGGTAGGGAGTATTTAAAATCACTGCAGTAGGGTGAGTGGAGAGGAGAGGGAGGGGGTGAGACAAAAGAGCCAAGGCCAGGTAATGATGTTCGAGGGGCAGCCAAAGGAGGTCAAGGAGACATGCTGATAAGGGTAGGGGGAACACCAGAAAATAATGTATTACAAAAGTTAAAGAAAATTAGAAACATCCCAAATAGCCATTATCTGAATTGGTAAAATGTGGTGTATGTATAAAATAAAATACTACACAGCAATAAATAAGAATGAACTGCTGATACACACAGAAACTGTAGATAAATCTGACATGCAGTATGTTTTGCTTAAGAAACTGGACACAAATTAGAACATACTTATGATTCCATTTATATGCATTTTAAGAACCGGTAAAATTAAGTTATAGTGAGACGGAAGAATGGTTACCTTTAGGTAGGAGTAGGGGGTCTCCTTTTGAGCAGTACTGACTAGGAAGGGGTAATGGGGACAGCTAGGGTGATGGGAATGTTCTTTTGTTTTTCAAATATTTTTTATTTTTAAAAATTATTATTTAAAAAATATATATATTTTTATTGATTTCAGAGAGGAAGGGAGAGGGGGAGAGAGAAACATCCATGATGAGAGAATCATTGACCAGCTGCTTCCTGCACGCCTCCTACTGAGGATGGAGCCCACAACCCGGGCATGTGTCTTTGATCGAAATCGAACTCAACACTCTTTAGTCCGAGGTTGACACTCTGCCCACTGAGCCAAACCAGCTAGGGCTGATGGGAATGTTCTTTATCTTGACCTGGGTCACAGATACATAGGCATATGTACATGTAAACATTTCTTGAGCTGTGCTCTGAAGATCTGTGCACTTTGCTATATGTAAATTATACCTCATTTTTTAAAAATACTAAGGATGAGAGAATTCAAGAAGGCATGAGTGGACAGCAGTGTTAGGTGGCGTAGAGAGTTCTAGTAAGTTAATTACTGAAAAACTAGGTGTTATGTTTGGATGAGAACAAAAACACCAACTTCCATGATGCTAGCATGTTCTTGGTCAATGCACAACAATCTTGGTAAGCTGAATTGAATTGTTGATGGATAATAATCTTTTTCTTATTTAGGCAAGAACTGCAGCCTATGAATGGATTAGGACATCTCTGGAGAAGCCATTAGAAGAGAAGGAAGAAGAAAAACAGTTAGAAGGAGAAAAAACTGAGCAAATCAATAAAAATTCAATAGAGGTAACCAAAGCAAATAAGGTTTTCTTTTTTGTTTTGTTTTTTAAAGGATGTGAGATGCAGGGGTATTGCAGTCAGGGACTTTGTATTTTGTTGCATTCTTATCCATAATTTCTACTTTGTGTTTTAAGTTGTAACATCTAAGTTCCAGACTATAGGACGGAAAAGAGTGAAGAAAAAGATGAAGGGTACATATGTGGTGTTATGAGGGTTTTCAGAAGTTGCCACAAGATGCTTTATCTAAATCTTTTGTTGAAAACTTAGTCACATGGTCACATCTAACTTCAGGGTAGCCTCTGTTTTTATAGCATTGAGTCCAGCTATAAAGTTATATTACTTCTATGGAAGAAGAGGTTTCAAGGTATTGAATCCTTCAGTGTGAGAGAAGTAAGGTAATGTCATTGAGATTAAAAAAAAACACCTGTGTTTTTTTTCTTTCTTTTTTTTTTTTTTTTTTTTTCCATCCAGGATATCCATGCATTTGCAATCCGGAGCCTAGCCGAAATGACTGCCTGCTCAATTGAATTGTTTCACAAAACAGCAGCTCTGGTTCTGCATGGCCAGAAGCAGGAAGTGACAGCTATAGAAAGAAGCAGAACCCTTTCCCAGTAAGTGTAATAAGTATCCTTGTAAGTGATGCATATTACTGAAAGAGTTTTCTGGGCTTATTTCCAAAGTTTTAAAAACTTTCAGCAAGATACTATTCACACTGTACCATTCACATATTTCAGGTTTTGTTTATTTTGGGTTTCAGTTAGTTAGATAGCCAAGTGCGATGTTTCTTTTTCACTCCAATAAAACTACATTATAATTCTGCCCTTTTATTAACTACTTTATACTCTGAAAACTAGTTCTCAGATTATTGATTGGTCTTACTAGGAATAGAATTTTACATATGTAAAAACAGAAAATAGTTTTAAGAATCTCATTTCTGGATAATTAAGTTATTGAGTGCTAATTATATGCCAGGCATCATGCTAAGGGATTTACATGTATCATTTTTAATTTTTACAACAACCCTAAATGATTGTTCCAGCTTTAAAAGTGAAAAAATGCAGACTCAAGAGAGGTTGAATAATCTACCCAGGTTATTTTTGTGGTTTTGTTTTGTTAATCCTCACCTGAGGATATTTTTTCCCATTGATTTTTATAGAGAGTGAAAGGGAGGAATAGATGGAGGCTGGGAGAGAGAGAGAAACATCGATATGAGAACGGCACATTGACTGGTTGTCTCCTGCATTTGCCCTTCTTTCACACTATTGCTGATTTTGAACAAAAATTTTAAAAATAATAAAATGTAGATAGTCATGGGGGGAAGAGGGGGAAGACCTATTTGTAAATACAAAAATCTCTTAATTAAACAATGAGAATTTTTATTGGAAAAAAATGTGTGAGAGAGTGTCCAGTGTACTAGGATTGGGAGGGGCCCTTGATATTTTCTATACCTCTTCTTCACCTTTAGTTTTGATGCCCCTTTGTAATAGGAGGGCCTGGATTTATCTTGAACAGCCTTGGGAGGTGGGTTCAGAATTCCATGCCATCCATCCTGTTCTTCAGTCATGACTCACTCCCTCACAGAATTCAAGTTTCCACTCAAATGTTGCTTTCTTTACCATCCAATCTAAAATAGTATCTTCTCCTATTTTCTAATCCTTTACTTGCTTTATTTTCTTATCTTATGCCACCATTTAGTGTATATGGTGTGTGTATGTGTATATCCTATTTAATAAAAATGAAATATGCAAATTGACCATCACTTTGCAACAAAGATGGCAGCACCCATAGCCAATAAGGAGGAAATATGCAAATTGATGTGACAAGGATGGCAGCAGCCAAGCTGGGATGCTTGCATTGTCGCCATGGCAACGACGCAGAAGCCCCCTCCCCCCCCCCCCCCCCCTCTCGCCCCAGCTGCTCTGGGCCCCTGGGCAGCGTGTGAAGGCAGAAGGCAGCTCTGGGCCTGAGGGAAGGCAGAAGGTGGTGGCCAAAGTGAAGGCCTGGGTTCCAGGAACTGGGAGGAAGGAAGGCCTATTATTGCACGAATCTTCGTGCATTGGGCCTCTAGTGTGTGTGTGTGTGTGTGTGTGTGTGTGTGTGTGTTTTATTTTTTAATATTTTTTTTGCACTGGGCCTCTAGTGTGCATGAAATTCGTTCACTGAGGGGGAGGTTCCTCAGCCCGGCCTGCACCCTCTCACAATCCAGGACCCCTTGGAGGGTATCCCTCTCACAGTCCAAGACCCCTTGCTCCTTACTGCCCGCTTGCTGCTCCTTATTGCTCGGCTTGCTGCTCCTTAACACTTCCACGGAGGCAGGAGAGACTCCCGCTGCCGCTATTGTGCTTGCCAACCATGAGCCGGGCTGCTGGCTAAGCAGCGCTTTCCTTGTGGGAGCGCACTGACCACCAGGGGGCAGCTCCTTTATTGAGCGTCTGTCCTCTGGTGGTCAGTGCGCATCATAGTGACTGGTTGTTCTGCTGTTCAGTTGGTTTGCATATTAGGGTTTTATTTTATAGGATGAAAATGAATGTATGGATGTGTTTATAAATCTGTGTATGTAAGTATATACTAGAGGCCTGATGCATGAAATTCATGCACTCTGGGTAGGTGGGTCCCTCAACCCATCCTGCGCCCTCTTGTAGTATGGGAGCCCTCAGGAAATGTCCAACTGATGGCTTAGACTCACTCCCTACAGGGAGCAGCCCTAAGCTGGCAGCTGGACATTCTTAGCTTTTGGCTGAGCAGTGCTCCCCCTTTGGGAGCATACTGACTACCAAGAGGCAGCTCCTGTATTGAGCATCTGCCCCCTGGTGGTCAGTGCGTGTCATAGTGACCAGTCATTCTGCTGTTCAGTTAATTTGCATATTAGCCTTTTATTATATAGGATACCTACATATACACACATCTGTCCATCTATATATACATATATAGTCTCCCCCCGTTATAAACAAGTAAGTTAGGACCCATGAAAACTGTGACTTTGCTTGTTTACTGATATATCCCCAGGGCTTAGAACACATGTGTCAAACACAAGGCCCGCGGGCCAAATCCAGCCCACCAGGCCTTGCAATGTGGCCCGCACCGCGCTGTCATCACTGCACTCCGCTGTCAGTTTATGACATTGTCAGTTTGACTGTTCAGTAAACCATTCGGCCCGCGATTTAGGCTGGATTTTAGATTTTGGACCCTTCTCTGACTGAGTTCGACACCCCTAGCTTAGAACCTGGCACAAAGAAGACTTTACAACATATTTGTTGAATAAATGAATGTGTATGAATTTTAACTATATTTCTAAGTGGAACATAGGGTTTTACAAGTATTGTTTCCTTAAAATGCATTTTCCATTATTTTCTTTGATTTTCCTGAAAAGTATATTGCTTTTTAGAGGATTTGCAGGAAAATGTTTTTCCATGGAGTGAACCTTCTCTTCTTGTAGCATGGATGCCTATTCAAATGGGTCCCCAAATGCATAGGTTAGCTGACAGGCATGCTTCCTCCCTTTAAAAGCTTTCTTCTTTCACATTTAGTATCATGAGTGATTTGTTCTCTTCTAACAGTTGTTAAATATAGCCTATTAAAAGAAAGAGTGAAAGGAAAACAAAAGAAGGAACCATCCTAACTCTTCTCCCTTCTTTTCTAGGGTGACGGTTGTGTTGTGTAAAGAATTGTCCTCTTTGTCTAAAGAGTTTACCACCTGCCTAACAACTGCTGGGGTAAGAATTCATGTCTCTTGTTGGGGTGATGCCTGTTTTGTTTTGAAAACAGCTTTATTAAGGTATAGTTTACATATCATAATATTTGGTTTCATAGTATATTATAGAGTTGTGCAACCATCATCATAATCTATTTTTTGACCATTTTAATTATTTCCCAGAAAACCTCATACTATTAACAGTCATTTATTTTCCTCTATACTCTTATATCTCTTAGCAACACTAATTTACTTTCTATCTATAGATTTTCTAATTATGGAAATTTACTACAAATGAGATCATACAATCTGTAGTATTTTGTGTCTGGTTTATTTCACTTAGCATAATGTTTTTGAGGTTCATCCATGTTGTAGGAGTAAACTGTGCCTAGCCCATAGGAGAGTTGTAATTAAAGCTAAAATTTAAAGCACTTCCAGATATGACATTTTGCTCTCTCTCAGTCCAGACTTTTTCTATGCTTATATTTATGTTTGGGTGTGTGTGTATGTGTGTGTTGTGTATATCAAAGTGGGATCATACCATGTTAATTGGTTTTTTTAATCTGCTGTGCACATTTAACTTTGTTTTCTTTATTCTAGGTCAAAGAAAAGGCAGACGTCCTTAATCCATTAATTACTGCTGTATTTCTAGAGGTTAGTAGAAATTTTTTTTAAGTCTCTAACTTTTAGGCATTTTGTATTAATTAACTCTTGTTAAGTTTTTATTTTTTGGCCTCCCCCCCCCCCCCCCCAACAAGGTTGGTAGTTTAGCCATATTGATGCATATATGACCCCAAAGATGTGTATCTGATGCATATTCCCTGTTTATTACAAAATGTAAAAAAGCTGCTAGGTAAAGTGCACAGGAAGTAGGAAGCTGTCATTACTTAGTACTGTCCTTTGGCAGTTAATGGACAATTTTTAGTAACAAAATACCCTTGGAAATCAGCAAATAAACAGAAAGAGTTGGAAATTAAAAGCAGGCAAGCTTTTAAAGGACTAAGGCTTAAGCAGAGATTTATTAGAAACAACACACCACATTTTGTCATTTTTTTGTTAGAAAATTTGCTTTGTTGTATCATGTTTATATAATCCAGGGGTCCTCAAACTTTTTAAAGTGGGGCCCAGATCATGGTCCCTCAGAGAGCTGGAGGGCCGGACTATATGAACTACTAATTCCTACTGTAACACCTCGGCTGCGCTCACTGCCCAAAAAACCTGGCGGGCCGGATCAGACTCCTCTGCGGGCTGCATGTGGCCCGCGGGCCGCAGTTTGAAGACCCCTGATATAATCCTTAGTCCATAAAATTTAAAGAGGTGGGTTCTTTAAATCCATGAAAAAGGGAGGTATAAGAGGATCCCATCATGGAATATTGCTCCCATATGTGATGCTTTCTGAATTCCATGTTTTAAGAATTCTATCTTGCACACTAATTTTGTGAATAATTGGGCATTTGATAATCTGTTTAAAACATTTATGAAAATCTGGAGAGGAGAAAATTCTATATAATAATCCTATATAATAAAAGGGTAATATGCAAATTGACCCTAACAGCTCAAAGACCAGGAATGACTGATTGCTATGACATGCACTGACCATCAGGGGGCAGATGCTCAATGCAGGAACTGCCCACTGGTGGTTAGTGCACTTCCACGGGAGGAGCGCTGCTCAGCCAGAAGCCGGCTCATGGCTGGCCAGTGCAGTGGTGGTGGCGGGAGCCTCTCCCACCTCTGTGGCAGCACTAAGGATGTCTGACAAATGGCTTAGTTGGATATCCCCCAAGGGCTCCCTGGCTGCCAGAGGGATGTCTGACTGCCAGCTTAGGCTCGACCCCTCAGGAAGCGGGCTTATGCTAGCAAGTGGACATCCCCCGAGGGGTCCTGGATGTCATGAGGGCACAGGCTGGGCTGAGGAATGCCTCCGAATGCACGAATTTTTGTGCACTGGTTAGGTTTTTAATATGAATTGTAAAAGATTTTTTGTTTTTTGCTCCTGGACTTTTAGTTACTACTTTAGTTTTGAATTCTTTAAAGTCACCACTATTGAAATGCCTTTAATTCCTTAACTGCATAATTTTCCTTGAATAGTTTGGGAAATTATTCTGATCACTTAAACAGTTGTTTTTTAAAAAGTAAGTAAGTAGATGGCAACAATGTTTAGATGAGATCAGTTTGCATGTAAGGAGCCCAGTCTTGTCCTGGACCTTCCCTGATTTGCTGATGACCCTATACCCGACAGTTACCTTCTTGGTAATCTCATAATCTTTATTTGCAAAATGAGAGATTTCACTAGTTAGTCACTGAGGTCTCTTTTGGCTGGAAAATTTGGTATCAAATGCCACACTGAAGTTTAAATAGGAATACTTACCATTGGTAAATCCAAAATAGGTAAACTCACTTGATAGAGGTTCCCCGTTGCTATTTTAAGTTGGTTGTTCTTGCTTAAAGATTTGAAACACTTGTCCTGGAAATTATTAATTTTATCTTAATGTAATGAACTCTCTGTTGGTATTCTTCTGTAAGGTTAGAACATGTCAGATAGAAATATATCTGTACTGTAATCATCATTAAAAGCTGATTCCCTTGTTCACATTTGTGAGCACCTATCTTGTGTTCACTGATAGTGTTGAGTCCATGGAAGAAGAGTTTTCACAAGGGACTGGAAATCTTATTGGTATAAGATTCATAGCCTTCTGAAATCCTCTTTGAGTAATTGACCAAAAATGCTTTGAATTTTGAATTCTGGAATTAATGTGCTTGACCTATTAATGCCATGCACAAATTTGAGCAGGATGACAAAGAATGCCTGTTATTTTTGCTGTGCAAGTTGGGCGAAAGATGCTGGCATTCTTTGTTGCTGCTTTCATATCTTCTTAAGAGCTAGATCATTCTTTCCCTGTAACTTTACTAAAATGATTAAGTCTGCCCTTATTTGTCAGGCTACAGATTCTATTAGATTTATATAAATTAGTTTTTTGTTGTTGTATGGTATATTTTCTCTTTTAAGTGACTGTGGTATTTTCTTTTCCTTTTTTCCAATCCATTCAGGCATCGAACAGTGCTTCCTACATCCAGGATGCCTTTCAGCTGCTCCTACCTGTGCTGGAGATCTCGCTCATTGAAAAGAAGACTGAGTTACCGGAGGCATGAATTGCAGGGCCAGTGACCTTTGTCAGAACATTGAAGATCAGAGAAGATTGACCTGAGACTTGTGATGGCCAAGAAATGCCACTCTATTCTGGGTACTCTTGCAGAAGTGAAGGAGAAGGGCTATTTTAGTATATAAAAATTATACTAAAATTATACTAAATCAGGATAGCAGTTTTATAGGAAGTTTGTTGCCTTCACTGCTTGGCTGAAGTATTCAGGTTCTCACACTGCTCCTCCCGGTTGTTATAATTAATAAATTATTTGAAAAGAAATTTTTAGAAGAAAGTTCAAAAATAATAGCTCTAGATAAAGGTTAGTGGGATACTCAGGTGAAAATATTGGTATTTTCTTTGATGGTGCAGAACATTAACAATTTTGTCATGGATATAATTAGGCAAGAGAAAAAGTATTTAATTTTGAATTCTGGAATTAATGTGCTTGATCAATTAATGCCATGCACTTTCTTTTTTCTTTAATAAAATCTATGGCTTTAAGAAGCTGCATATATGTAAACTCTATAATGATTACCCTTTATTACATAAATTCTTGGAATTGGTTAGAAACTTTTATCTGCTCTTTAATTCTCAGCAGATAGTTGGCATTGAGGAGAAATTTATATATACTTGCAGCCACACGAGTTAACTATAGCAGTGTGTCGTTTGGCTTCAAATTGCTCTCCCACAATTGCTCTCTCACTCCAAGTTGACAAGTTTCAAGTTGTTGACCTCTACTCAACTGGATTCAAGACCAGTAAGTGCCATTTAGAGAAACAGTTCCATGTTTGCAGTTATTCTGAGTCTCTTCAGATGTTTTTCATGCATATCCCCTGTGCAGGAGTGTGAAACACTTACAGTAATGGGTTTTTTGTTGATTGACTATTGTTGAAGTGCATTGTGGAGTCCCGTAGTAATGATGTTCATTATCAGAGGATTTAACCTGTTAGTCATCGTATATTTTTCCTCATTCTTTTTGTTTTAATGCATTCTTTAGCATGTTTATAAGTACAACTATCCTTTAGATCCTCAGCCTTCTTCTTGTTCTCTTCAACAGTTTAAGAGACTGAAAGACTATTGTTTTCCTAAAAGTTATTTTGGTATTCACTCTTTTTTAAAAGGTTCTTCAACCTTATGGTTTTTAATGATTTAGGTAACTTTTGTGAGTTCTGCCACTCTTCTTCTAAAACCTTTAAATAGAATGTAATAATTTTTTCAATTGATCTTTTTGTCTAAACATGAGCCCCAATAGCTTTCTCAGAGCCAAAAAACAGCAAAGTCATAACATAGATCAATGTCAAGACTGTTTCTATGTAATCGCCTTATTTGGGGTAAGAAGCAATTTGTAAGCAAGGAGGAATATAAATAGATTTGGCTAACTAGGTATACCAATAACACTAAAATGTAGCTCTGCTTATATTCTGTTGTAAATTGATCAGAAGATTTTTTAAATATTACTTTATATAGACAAATTTCATCTTTCCCAAAATGACAAATTTTGAATTTTCAGAAAAAGTTTTTCTGTGGTTAATAAAGTTGGTGTTCCAGTTTTGATTTATTGCCTCAATTCTGTTGCTGTGTCTGAATCTGGATCTTTTGAGCAAGGTACTCCTTGAGAAGGGTTTAGAACTGGTCACAGTGCCTACTACCTGTTCAGACTTATAAATTGAAAGTTTGTAGCTTTTACTCTTTGATCTAGAAACATGTCTAAGGTTTTTCTTTCAAGAAGAAGGTTATAGATGTGGAGGCAGAATAGTAACTCTCTGTATGTGTCTATCCAGATTGGAGTCCTGAATTGGACCAGTGTTAGATTGGATCTTTCAATAGCCAAATGTGACATGCTGCCTCTTTTCTTTCTCCCTCATTTCTCTCATCAGTTCCCCTCACCCCCCCCCCCCAAATCCACCAGAAATGACAAAAGGACCAGTTCTGAATAACACCTAAAATATAATGAAGAAAAAGTTATTTGATTCAGTAGAGATAGAGAAGTAAGAACATAAACTTTCATTCATAGGCGAATAGGTAAATTTAGGGGGCATTTTGGAACCTATTGGATTATGGTGACGGTTTTGGATGGTACATGCTTCATTATTCTGTTTGAGGTTGGTACATGGTGTAGTTTCTTGATGAAACCTACTCTTTTGGTGCTATTTCCTTTAAATTTTCTGATGTTTAAGATTTACCATTATGTCCTAATATGTGCTACCCCCTTTCCAGTTAACAACTCGATAGGTAATATGTTCAGTTATTTTTGGAGTAAATACTTCTCTTCCTACTATTGAGATCTTCAAAGGCTATGATTAAAATAGACTTGATTAATTTGATCTAAAAGAAATAGAAACTTCTATGAATGAAACTTCTTTTCCGTTATATAACACATTGTATAAAGATTGGATAAGCTATTTTTTCCTTATTTTTGATAATTTAAATTTTTTTTTTAGGCATAGATAACCAGATTGACAGGATTCTGAAATATACAATAATTCATATAGGTGTTTCCACAAATCCAAAATTAGTGCTAATGCACAAATGTGAAGTTTTTAGTCCTACAGTCAGGAAATAAGACCTTGTGGTTCCTCCACCTGAATGAGGACCTCCTTTTTGTACTTGTTTTTATCTAAAGACCTGTTTGAGGGAGAGATACTACTTATAACAGATAATACTTATAACAGATACTACTTATAACAAGTAGTGTTATAAGTAGTATCTGTTGATGTCATCATTTGAGAAAGACATTTTCCTATATTTTTTAGATGAATTCTGAGTTTTAAAGGTGAGAATATTCATCATGTTGGAAAAACCCAGAATAAAATTATACCCACAGTAGGCACTCAGTAAGTATGATATTTCACAAATGTCAAGGATTGGAATCCTTTAACAACATAATGTACTTATTTTCATAATGAAGCATTTGAAAAATGAAGTTCTAAAAATAAACCTGTTAATTATCATGTCACCAGATCTCTGGCTAATACATGAGAATTTTGAAAACTTCCTCATTAGTGCCACTTTTCAACTGTACCCTGATATTCCTCCAGCACTGGTCTTCTGGTCCCTCCCTGTTTTACTTGTGGCCCTTGTTATTAACATTCTTTCTTGTTATTTCATCATTTGCCCAAATCCCACAGTGCCCTCATGTGTAATTATAGCTTCCCCAATCAACTCTTTAGGGAAAACAAAATCAGAATATTCTCTAAAGCTCATTTGTCCTTTAAACTAAAGGTAGAGGAAGACTACAGTGATTGATCATTCACCCTTGCACATCAATGTTGCCTTTTATAGACCTTTAAGTTTCTGACTGGCCAACTTTTGTAAAGGGCATATTCAGAGAATACATATTGCATGAAATTATCATCTATATTTGCTTGTCAGCCCCACATGTATCTCTGTCTGTACACACTGGCCATTGCTGTGCTCTTAAGCTGGTTTTAAAGAAGAAGTCATTTTCCCAACCTGAATGTGATTGCACCAGTATGCTTTGTTTTTTTTAAGCATATTTTTAAGTTGAAATGGGTGTAGTTTGTGGCAGAGTTTCGACCAGCCAGTCTCACCTGGATAACTGTTGCACTGACCTTGGAGATTTCAGCCAAACCTGCTTAATCCTCAATTATCTACATAATTATTGTATTTATTTATTTATTTATGTCAGAATTAAAGGATTTCTCTTAACTATTTAGTCCAACTGGATCTTCCTTGACCTTTCCCACATGTATCATTGAGAGTAATAAGAACTGCATAGTTGGCGTGAATGTTGAGGCAAAAGTTTCCAAATTAGAACAATATTCTTACACATTTATAGCATCAGTAAATCAGTAAACACATAAGTCCTCTTTTTTTATTTTTGGTTTGCTCTGGGTTTCCAGCTTCTGGCATAGGGTCTGACACATGGTAAGAGATATGTGTTGGCTGATTGAAAGAAGGAAGAAAAAGAGAGGGAAGGGGAAGGGTGGCTTAGTGCTTTCCTACTACTAGAGAATATAGAGCTGGAAGGGACTTTCAGGCATGTAAGGTTGAAACCCTCATTTCACAGCTAGGGACATAGACCTCATGAGAGTAAGTGACTCTCCTGAAGTCACATAGCTGATAGGAAGCTCTGGGGGGACGTGAACGCAAGTCTGGATTCTTGGTCCGGTCTCTCTTTTTGCTACACCAGAGCCTGACAGGATTCTGCACACACACACACTGAAAGGCTGCTTCCAGACATGGGCTGGGGAACTAAGTACAGAAGTGTGCCCTCTGTCCTGTAGGAGCTCTTACTGGTGCCACTGTTGGAGCAATTTCTGCCTTGTAGATGCAAAGCCCACTGGAAGTGAGGCAGCTACTCTGTTTAACTTGTGGCTGAGTTGCATGGGCTTGTCCCCAAAATGGTTGTGATTGTTGGGGCAGGTCAGCATTGCAAATGTTTGCAGATGGATCCAACAAAACCCACAAATGGTTACTTTTGCTTTGGTGGCTTGTGTCTTAAGTGGTCAACTTCTGTTGTACTTAGAACTACAGAATGATCTATTGCTCATCAACTACCAGTTGTTAAGAGGGCACTAACATGAGTGGAACAGCTGTAATAGTAGGCACCATAGAATCCACTTCTTTCTGTAAATCTTCTTAACTGCTCTGTGATGCTGGACAGTGACATCCCAGTTTAGGGATCTGAAGGATGGTGTAGATGTTACTAGCAAAGATAGACTCAAAATAGAATCTCAGCTCCCTCATTTTCCAGCCCAATGATCATGAGCAAGTGACTTAATCCTTAAATTGCAGTTTTGTCATCTGTAAAATCAACCTCATAATGCCATATTAGGAGTCATTGATGGGATTAAAAAGAATAACCTGTGTAAACTGTTCAGAAAAATAGTAAATTCAGACAATGTTTAGTAAACACTGTGCTAGGCACCGTTTTGAATGATTGAATCCTCATCATAAGATAGAAACTATGAGCATGTCGATTTACAGATGGAAAAACTGAGGGGCAGGGAGGTTAAATAATGTGCCTAAGGTCACATATCCAACAAAGGGTAGAGTCAGGATCCAAACCCAGGCAGTTTGGTACCAGAGTTTCTGTTTTTTACCATTTACATTGCACTGCTGCTCTAAGCCATCAGTAAAGAAATCTTAATGACTTAGCTGCTAGTACTTTATTATGATGATTATGAAACAGATTTAGAGTGTAAGTGACTTGCTGAGATCTCACAACTGTAGATGGCAGAGCCCCTGCAAGGTGAGCCCAGGTTGCCTGACTCCCAAGCCCATGTTTGTTATATTTTGTTTCTTTTAGGGGAAGCTTGGAGATGCCTGTCTGGTGATAACTAGGGGAACATCTGGGCAAACTATCCAAAGTCATTAGGAGTTGGCATAAAAAGGACGTGTGGTGACAGGTCACATTTGCAACAGCAGGAACAAAGATCTCAGTGAAGTAAGACCATCTGTATGACTCAGTGATCAAGAGGAGAGAGGAGTACATCAATATGTATAACTTTAGTTGTAAAGGCCTCAAACTGAAAACTATGCAGGTGTCCTTCAAATGTGAATGATTAAACAAACTGGTGCATACATGCCATGCGTTACTACTCAGCAATTAGGAGGAGAGCAAGAACTTGGATGAATCTCAAGGGAATTATGCTGAGTGAAATAAATCCAGTTCCTAAATATATATAGTTCCATTTATTTAACAGTGAAATGACAAAATTAGAGAAATGTAGTACTACTAATTAATAGTTGCCGGAGTTTAGGAATGGGGCTTTGGGAGAAGGTAATAGATATGGTTTTAAAAGGGCAATTGGAGAGATCTTTGGTGATGGAGTACCTTGGCTGTGATGGTGGCTACACAGACCTACTTAGGATAAAGTGTATAGAATTGAATGTGTATGTGCACACACACAAACATATACACACACGCGAGTGCAAGGAAAACAGGACTCTGAATGAGATATGGATTGTATTGCTGTCAGTATTCTGGTTGTGAAATTTTATTTTAGTTTTGTAACATGTTACCATTGGGGGAAATTTGGTACAGGGTACATAGGATCTCTCTGTTTCTTATATTTGCATGTGAATTTACAAAGATCTCAATAATGATTTCTATTTTTCAATAAGGTAGGAGCGGGACTTTGGGATTAAAAAACTAAAGAGTCAAGAAACTGCCCACCTCCTGGATTTAACAAACATCTAGGGGTCCTGTGATTGTCCCTAGGCAGGCACTCGGAAGCAGGAGAGGTGGCAAGTGTAGCTCTAACTGGCTCCTTTTAATAAGGTACTTTGGTAGCAGGTTCCAAAGTAGGGTGGAGTTTGAGAAGGTTTTCTGGGTGACTCTGATCCATCATTCTTCATTGAAATCCACTAATTTAGTAGAAAATTCTGATTCCAGCACCATTAAAGCCACAGGGGAAAGAAGTATTACAAATTGCATAAATAGCTTTTGATGACAGCTACCCCAAGTTCTAGTTCTGGCTCAGCCACTAACTCACAGGATTGATGCAGAGCCACTTTCAATCTATTAATCTTAGTAATGATAATAGCTATTATTAACTGATCAGTTATCTTGTGCTGAAGATATTTAATACATTATCCTGTTTATCTTCACAACAGGCCCCCAAAGTTGGAACTGTTCTTATCTCTAGCTGCAGATGAGGACACTTGCTGCTGGGTAAGGCATGAGCCTGAGGTCATACAGTGTGAGGTAGTGGAACAGATTCTCTGCTTGTTTTCATAACCACGGCACTGATTTCTTGATTCTCAGCCATGGAAAGAGGAGATTGGGCCAAGGGGTTTGGATTCTCCATGGCTCCAATGGATGCTGAGCCAATTAGCTAATTCTGACCTTAACTTAACGGGGGTGGGGGTGGTGGTGGTGGGGGGGGCGGCAAAGAAATAATTCAACAACTGCCAATCTTGCTCTACAGGGAAAAAGATAAGCCTGGGCAGATAAATGATTTTCTACCCTTCAAAGGGACATGACTGACTTAGAACTTTCTGTTCTAAGCCTGATTGAATGTGAAAAATAAGCCCTTTCTCTCCAACAGAGTGGGTCTCGTTGGTTGAATGCATATTATAACCTGTCTCTTTTGATTACCTAAGATGCAGGCAGTGGGAAGATAACATGTCTGTGTGCTGGCTCACTCAGGTTCACGTACAGCCCACTGGGAAAAACACCTGGTGCTGTTAAGAAACTAGGAAGAAACCAGGATAGGATGCACTAACGGCCAAGGTAGAAGGGAGATTCCAAGATCCAATATGAGAGGAGAGAATACAAATAGCACCCCCACGGTGGGCTCTGCCTTCTCCAACCAGGTGAGAGGCTGACCCTGGTGTGAGTCACAACGGCCTTGCCTGTGGTTGAAGGGCACGGGCTTCCCCCATGCAGTTACCGCTCTGCCTGCAGTGCAGTAAGACCACAGGCTCTGGGGTCGCACTGACCAGGGTTTAAATTCTGCCTAAGATATTTCCAGCTGTTACCTTGGGCAGTGCCCCTTCTAAGCCCAACTTCCTCGCCTGTGAAATGGAATAATATGGGCACATTCTTAAGAGGGATGTTTTGGATTTGCTCAGGGGTGGCTACTTAATTTTCAGGCTTCAGTGCAAAATGAGAATGTGGGATCCTTGCTCAAAAAGCAGGAATAAGGTTTTGTATTTTGCTCTGTGGTTTGCTTGTCATGCTGGGCTGTATTCCTATTGAAAGCTGTGCTACCTCAGGCACAGAGACCCTCACAGGTGCCTGGGGCCCCACCTGAGACAAAGGGAACAGAGCCATGGGTGAGCTGAGGCTTCAAGCCCCAGCATGTGTTTCATTGTCACATCTGACTCTGCTTATAGAAACTAAATTCAGAATAAAATTATTAAGCATTTCAAGTTGGTCACTACAGAACACTAAACTCCCAAGTTTAGGCCCTTCTAAGCATGCACCTTGGTGTGATTGTAATGCTCATAGGCCCATGAAGCTGGCCTGGAATATGCTTTTGGCCATTAGCATAAGCCCATGGCAAGGACTCAGTCATGGTCAATGGAGAGGCCACTTTACTCACTGTTCACCTTAGGAACCCCATAGCTCAAGCCTCATTTGAGCTTTGCATTTCCAGCCTGGCTCATAGGAGAGTTAGGGAAGGTGACATTACCACCTAAGTACAAATTGGGAAACTGAGGCCCAGAGAGGCGATAGGCCTTGGCTATGTTCACTCTGTAGTCAGTGATAGAAGTGAACAGTGATCTCTAGACTCTCAGTGCCATTGTCTCAAGTTCAGTGTCCCCTCTGGGCTTCATAATCTGAGGATTATGAGTGGCATCATCTCACGCAGCTTCCACTGGGGACCAGCCTGCCCCTACATAGGTTTCCAAACCCTGGCTCAATGCCAGAAAGCTTTTCCTATCGGGGTCCTCTCCACAGTATTTTTTTTTCTTTCATATACATATTCATCCAAGATTTAATCATGAAATGTACTTTTATCTGTGCTTTTTACATTGCCAAACATTATAAGAATTTTTGTGGCTCATTAAATATTTTAAACTCTGTTTATAAGAGTTTCATAATATTCTATTTTAGGGAAGCTCCATAATTTATTTGATGAATCCCATATCATTAGACACTTAGGCTTTTTCCAATTATCTTTCAATTACTGAAAGGCACTTTACATGTTCTAAATGGGATAAATGTAGTACCTGGCTTATGGGTCATTGTGAGTATTTAATAAATTAATACAAGAATAGTATTTAGGAAATGAAATAAGTACTATGTATGTGTTAGCAAATATTCTGTTGGCTCTATTATATTGGTAATGCTATAGTGGATACCATTTTATGCACATCTTTGAGTATATAAGTGATTATTTCTGGAAGTTGCATCACTGGGTCTGCATTGTTAAGGCTGGCACAAAGTGTGTCCACAGTTTATGGCAGCTGACAAGGAGACCAAGAGGTTTGAAGGGTGTGGGGTGAGGGCGGGATTGAACCCTAGGCTCTGGCTAAAAACATGTGTCATAAACTGACTGTGATGTTTTGGACAACAGTTTTTCCATTCTAGGGCTGAACACCAGAAGGGGCGAGAGTAATAAACCTGTGGAGAGAGTCCCAGAAAGCATTGGCTACCCCATACAGATGGCAGTTTGCCCTCATCTCCAGATCGGTCCTCTTCCTTGGTTCCTGCTATGACTAAGGACTTGGGCCTTGGATGCAAGGGAGTTGTGATGAAACTGGATGGGATGACTGAGTCTTACATAGCCAGGGAATTGTGATAACAGGCTGTCACTTCAGGTGAGCACTGGGTAGAGGAGCAGGGAGAACTAATAGGACTAATAGCTGCCTTTGTGGTCTGTCTGCCCCCAAATATCTCCCCTCTGTCAACTGTCTTTCATCATGGAGTAATTAAAAGTAACTTGTCTTTAGGATGCCCTTAAATATACCCAAATACCCAAAGACGTTTTTTATAGCTTGATAGAACTAAAGAATTGCAGAGATGATAGAGAATAAAATTCCATACAGTTTTCTTCTAGAGCCAAAATCTCAAAAATTCATTTGTGAGTCAGAATTCTACCTCAGAAACACCTGGGGCTTGTTGAAAAGGTGGGCCCACACTCAGAGTCTGATTCAGTGGTTTCTGAGTGGACCCCAGGAATCTGCCTCTTTAAGAACACTCTTTCCCCTACCCCATGTCATTCATGCTGATTCAGGCTACCATTGAGGAAGTCTTTCTATTATATCCCTAGCAGGTTGCCTGTAGTGTCACCTCTGGTGTTGAGAAACCCACCACTCCAGGAGATTGCCTATTCCATTGTAGAAGAACTCTCACTATAAGAAAGTTCTGCTTTATGTGGATCTGGGATCTGGCACTTAATAAATTTCACCTGTTCCTAAATCTATTCACTAAGGCCATGGTCGGCAAACTGCGGCTCGAGAACCACATACGGTTCTTTGGCCCCTGATTGTGTCTCTTCCACAAAATACCACGGCCTGAGTGAGTCTGTTTTGAAGAAGCAGCATTAGAAGAAGTTTAAGTTTAAAAAATTTGGCTCTCAAAAGAAATTTCAATCGTTGTACTGTTGATATTTGGCTCTGTTGACTAATGAGTTTGCTGACCACTGCACTAAAGCCATGCAGAGAAAATCCAATCGCTCTAGGCTTCGATGGGCAGGAGGGATCATGAAGAAAGGAAGGGGAGGCCCCCAGTGGCCTTTGCTCTTGTTCAGAAACAAAGTGTTCAGGGCTCTGGGTCCCTGTAGACTGTGCTTCTTGGGCGGGAGGCACCCTCTCTTTAGGTTTCTGAGCTCTTTGAGGCCAGGGCCTTGCCGAGGGAGACCCTGGAAACCAGGAGGGTCTGTGGATTGTGAAAGGGCCCTCATTCTGCAACCGGGTCTCTCTCTCTCCTTTTGTTCTGAGATAAGTGATGTTTTAGGCAAAGGAAACTCCGTGAGCACTGACTGAAAGTCACCTGTCTGGGCCTCTGTTCTTAATCTGTCTAGTGGGTTAACAATATGGACCTCACATGCCTAATGAGAGGTCCACAAGCAGGCGTTGTAAACTGTAACGTACCTGGATGCCAGCCGCTGTTGTGTTTGTTCTCAGATTGGTGTGCACAGAAGATAACTCAGTCAAGCTGGATTCTGCCCTAAAGTGTGAGTTCCTACTTACATGGAGCTTTTTTCTTCAGGCCATGTCCTTCAGGGGGCTGTGACTTGGGGCATGGTGGGAGAAGGAGCCAGCTCACCAGGAAACTCCCCAGAGTCACCAGAGGTCTGATTAGGATTTGCAGGCAAGAAAATGTTTATCAGGAAAGTTGGGGCCAGAGACTAACGATACTGGGGTCAGAGGCCATGCCAGCTGTGAGCAGAAATGGCGACTTACATCTGTGAGTTGTTCCAGTTCACATGGATGAGCATATGCATGTCATGTGCACATTCATCACATTTGGTCACTCACATAATACATACACCAGGCACCCCACATCCCTTCCTGCAGCCCATAGGAGCCCCAAGGCTGACCCCAGCATGTGCAGTGCTTAGCAGACTCCAGGTCTTTTCTCAGGGGAAGTGCTTAATTATAGGGCCACCACTCAGTGTGATGGGGAGCAGGAAGGTTTCCTCAACAATAGTCATGTCCTACTTGATTGGGGAAGGACCATGGATGAGAGAAAGCAATCCAAGATTCCACTGCTACCATGGCATCAATTTCCTTGTGTGTTATTGGAAATGTTACTTTCCTTCTCTGGACCTCAGTTTCAATTTCTGTAAACTAGGCCCATAGTTCCTTCCAAAATTATGCCTGAAAATGGCAATGGGGCTTAAATTAATAGATGTGAAAGTGCGTTGAGAAAGCTGAAAAAACAAAAAAAACACTGCATATTCAAGAGGAGAAGGGGACAGGAGAGAGGTGGATATGAGAGGAAGCAGACTCTGACAACTTCAGGTCACACCATCAAAACAGCTTCTCACCTGAGCCCATTTTTTCTCCACCACTGCCTCCAGGGTTTGGCAAAGAGAATGACAAAGAGAAGGAGCAGCAGAAAGAGAAAGGAGGCTGAAGAGTAGGCCTGTGAGCATGAGGAGCAGCAGAAGAAAAGTAGAGCAGATGGCGAGGCTCCTGTATCCTGGCTGGGTCAGAACAGGCAGGAAACTAGGTGGCCACCAGCCCATGTGGAGACTCTGGGGCAACCGTGCTGTCCAGGTTTGAGCTGCTCTGGCAGGTGAATGTCCTGGGATGAAGAGGAGGTGGCTCTGCTCAGGGTTAAGAGGATAAAGCTGTTAGCTAACTATGAAGCAACTATAAAGCTGTCGGCTAACTGTAAAGTAGAGAATGAGTTCATTTCTTTATGAATGGATGCCTCGATGTTAAATGGCCACATGAATGGGTTCAAACCTCACCTACATAAATTACTGAATAGGGCTCTGAGGCCTGGGAAAAGGGACTGTGGGATCCTTAGGGCAATGGTGAGTTAGAGGAGCAGAGCCCCTGCGCAGCCTCACCTTAGCTGATTAAGGGAGCAGCCAGCTCCATCTAAAGGTCCTTTGTCTAATGCAGCAGCACCCCTCTCCTCCCATTGCCTTCCCACCCCCAATATTCTCCTTTACCCCTGGACTTGTCTTTGAAGCTTGTGAAGCAGCAGCAGATGGATCAATACAGCTGCCTCCTGCCGTGGGCAGCTCTTGAAGTTGTCAAGTAAGAACACTTAGATGCCACTCATTGTCCTCTGGTTGTTTCTTCCTTCCCTTGAAGCCTCTCGGTGCCCGGAGGAGGCTTTCTCCCGCCTTCTACCTTCTGCAGGCTCTCTGGAAAGAATCTGATATCCATCATTTATAGTTCAAAGTCATGGCCTTTAAGAAACCAGTGTCAGAATTTGGACTAAAACCTGTGTCTCTGTTCACTAGTCTCCGCTGCCCCAGGTTGAGTTTCTTCCCCATCACTGCTGGTCAGCACATCTACCTGTAATGGCTCATCTTGTTTGGCACCCTAGGCATTTTCCACACCTAGCTGAGGGTCTGAAAGAGAAGGAGACCCTCTGCGGGCAGTGAGGGCACCAGATGCCGTGGGAGAAACTGGCCCAGCACCCAGACCCCCACATTTGCGTTGTGTCTTCCTAGCAGGAGGACAAAGGCAGTGCAATTGGCAGCAGCAGTGATGAGGAGACTGCACAAGTGCTAGTAAGAGGCTCCAGCCTGTGGGCTTGGACTCCCAGCACACTGAAATGCCAGGGAAACTGAGTCCTGGAGGGAAAGGGACTTGCCAGAGGTCACCCCAAGAGTCAGAGCCAAGTGGCATTGATCCCAGGGCTACTAAGTCCCAGTGAAGAAACGATCTAGAGTTTTTTTCTGCAGACACTTCTGCCCCAGCAGACAGAGTACCTGGCCTTGGGCTGGAGGAGAAAGTGTCATCTTTGTCTGCAGAAGAAAGCTCTGCATCTCTCTGGAGAAATGGATACTTGTGAAGCAGACACCACAGAACCTGTGCTGGAAGCCAGGGATTGGAGTGTCTATGGCAGGCTGAGTCCTTGGCTGGGTCCTGAGAAATCTGCAGGAGAGAGAGGCATGGAGGGATGAGGGTGTTTCGCCTGGAGTGGAGAGGGCATTGGAAACAGCAGGAAGGGAACTGAATTCTGGAGGAATTCCGGGTGTGAGGGAGTCGAGTCTGAGGTCAGAAGTTGAGACCACCATGACCTCCCTGGGTTGTCCCAGGTGTTTTGGCCCTGTAGCCCCTGCCACTTCCCTTCTGCCTTGTCTTCTTGGCAAGATTTGAGTTTTCTTCTTGTCACACAGAACCAGATGATCAGCAAGAAAAAGACGAAACACTTCAATTAATTACAGGAATCAGCTGACTTGGGAGCCCAAGAGAAAGGGCAGTTGGGAGTGGGAATGCAGGAGGAATGTCAGAGTGAAATTACTACTTACACACGTCAAGCTTACCATGTTCATCTTTGCTTATCATTTCATTTAGGTCATTTTGACATAGTGTCCTAGCTACAGCAAAATCCTAATATTTATCGAGCCCCTATTTATACCACAGTCACAGTGCTCAGAGCTGTTATCAATGGTTTATTGTAACCCCCCAAACAACCCAATAGATTTATAGTATCATCATGCTAAACTGTAGGTGAGAAACAGGTCTGGAGAGTATAAGGCATGCCCAGAGTCACCATGGCTGTAAGGTGGTGGGTGGGTGGGTGGAAATATGTTTGATCAATATTGCCTGTCCACAGGGGAAACACATGGGAGGTATAACTAGGTCAGGGCAACTTGGAACTAACTCAGCTTGACCAGAATCCCAAGGCATAGCAGAGAGGAGAGTGGGATAGGATACTTGCTGGTCCTAGGGGCAGGAGATGGGGGCTGGGTCCAAGCCCTGCCAATGAGCGAAGAGAGACCTTGAGCATATCTCTCACTGCCTTTGTGGTTCACATTCTGCTCCTGTAGCTCTGGAAATAGAAACCCACAAAGTAAAATTATTCCGTTCCCAGGGTGTTTGGTTCCATCTTCTGGTCAGTTCTGTTTACAGCACTGAGCACTTGAGACCCTAGTAGGGAATTATTTCAGTCTCTTCCTCAAGCTGCTTCTCTGGGCCTCACTCATTGAAACCAGAGTCCATGGATGTTATGTTCAGAGAAGGGAAGGGAACAATATGGCAAATTACTGGTCCCCCGCCCCTCCCATTATGTCTCAGGGCTTTAACTGGTTGGATTCTAGGTCAACGAGAGTGATTCCAACATACTCTCTTGAACTTGTCCTCACTCACCTTCCATAAGTAAGTAGGTTCTGGACCAGAGAAGTGAGTTTCATCCTAGACTCTGCCAGGAGGCCCCAGAATCTGAAGCCAGAAGGCTAGGTGAATGGCCACCTTGGGTCCTCTCAGGGCTGGAAGATAAAGTATTGCCTCCTCATTGATGCTTTTCTAATTACTCCAGCTCTCAGGTATGTCCATCCTACTGAGGAACAGGCAGAGAAAGATGGCCTTCAGAAAGTAACAGACAAGATGTGGGAATCTCCCTCTCTCTCTCTCTCTCTCTCTCTCTCTCTCTCTCTCTCTCTCTCTCTCTCTGTGTGTGTGTGTGTGTGTGTGTGTGTGTGTGTGTGTGTGAGAGAGAGAGAGAGAGAGAGAGAGAGAGAGAGAGAGAGAGAGAGAGAGAGAGAATAATGAAAGACAAAAAGATACAGAGCTGCTGTCCTGGCACTCAGTATTTTTCCAGTATCTTCAAAGGTTCACCTGGCTTCCCTGCCCTTGCCTTCCTGAAATACCCATGAATCTTTCCCCAACCACCTTTATACCTGAACAGGTTTCATGATGGATTTCTGCCTCTTGCAAAGATGTGATTTTCAACCAACCCTGCCTGGGAGGGGTGTGGGGAGGGGCTGGGACACTCAGATCCATCCCTAAGCACATACCGCACGCTGGGAAAGCAAATGCTCCATTCTGCTTGACAGTCGCTTCTCCGTCACTTCTCATTACCTCCAGGACCTGGAGATGACTCTGTTCCTCGGAAAGCATCATCAGGGCTGCCAGCTCCCAGTGGTTGGCTGGTCTCTTGTCAGTGACAGTCTTCCTGGGAGCAGACTTCCTGAGGTAATGAGGCTTCGCCTGAGCTCACTGGCACCCCAGGCTGCTGGTCACTTGATGCTCTTCCCTTCCTGGGACTGACCCCACTGTCCTTCCTGCTCAGGCCAAGTCCCCCTCCTCCAGGGGGCCTTCCCAATAACCCTGCAGCACACATGAGCCCTTCCCCTTCTAAACTTTCTTAGTGCCTATAGTCTTCTTTGTCCTTTAGCGCATCTTGCTCCATAATTATGCCAAAGAACTATTATGTAAGTTATAAGCCCATCACACCTTGTGAGTGAAAAAGGAAATCACTAACTTCCTATTGTTTCAAATAATTAGAGCTAGTCATAATATAGAACATTATTTGGATGCTGTGAATTTTCCAGGTGCTGTTCTAAGCACTTGCTATCTAATAACTCATTAGGTTCTCATGACCATTTACAGAACAGAAACCTGGGGCACAGAAAAGTTGTCACTTGCTAAAGGTCACATAGTCAATGACGGATGGTGAAGGAGATTTCATGGCAGATTCCTCTTTCCCACTTTGCTGCCCAGTACCTGAAGGTCCACTGTTGGAACTTTCTCCTTTTATCTTCAGGCTACAATTCCTATAATAGTTTTTATGGGGGGAGGAGAGCTGAGGAAGAGCAAAGGGAAGGTCTCCCAGATCTTCATAAGTGGCCTCCTTGAGGGCCAGAACATCCCCGTTTTCTAAGTGCCGTTCGATGGAATGGTACTTCCTTGGGACTTTAAATAGGTTTTACTAAAAAATAAAAAAATAAAAAAAAAGTTAAATGTGAGAAGTACTAGGTGGAACTGTTGTCTTGTGGCATGACTCTTAGAGCCTTACCATGCTAGGAGGAATGTGTCCTATCGCTAGAACAAATTAACCAGAGGTCTGTTCTTACAGCGCTCCTCTCAACTTACTTTTATGGAAACCTCTTTGAGAAAAGCTGCCTGAACCCATGGGATAACCAAGCCACTGCTGCCCACAATTACTGTGTTTGCAGTGCTCCCTATGGACACATACCGGCTGTCCTTGTTTTGCATTTAGTGGCTTGCCTGCCAAATGGTTTCTCAGGTCGATAAGATGGATTGACCCAGACCACCTGCATTTTCCTTTCTCCGGGACTTCAGGATGCCCTGTCATTAACAGCTACCTCTACAGCTTCAGGACCATGGAGCAGGGGGCTTTTCTTGCCCTAGGCCCTTGCTTAAACTTGCTTGCTAACTCACTCACACATTGCTTTAGAAAATGTTTCTAGCATCTCCCAAGGAGAGGTCCCTGAAGGGGTCCCTGAGGCAATCAGAGCCTGCCCCTGGCCTAGGGTCTGTTAGAATGGATGGGATATATACACACAGGGAGAGGGGTGAGACAATGGGTTGTGAGACAGGAAAAAAGGGAGAGCTCACTTCCAGGTGGGGGTGGTGGGGTGGGATTCTGGCAGACCATCCAGGGAAGTGTCTCCCCCCGCCCCCTCCCACCAGCTGGTGGCCAGGAAGATGGTAAGAGGTAGAGCTTGTTGTCAAGAAGACAGAATTCTTGGGTGGAGGGGGGGGGGGGGCAGCAGTTGCAGCAGGTTAGCCCCTGATAGGTATCCTGTCTACCTTCGCACCTCTCTGACTGTGGAAAGCGGTAGAGCCCAAAGCAGCTGCTGAGATAGGACTCAGGCCAGGGTGTGCCCTAGGGTGGGAAGTGCTCATCTATGGTATGTCCTTCATGCCTAACCCTCAGCAAGCTTGGGAGGGAGGAAGCATATCAGGGACTCCAGGGAGCAGGGCCCACATTTGATTTTTCCCTGTGCCCCCAACACCTGCAGAGTGTCCCACAAACCTTCCCTGAGTGAGGGGACAGATATACACTCCCTCCCCTGAGCCCTTTCTCTCCCCTGTGCCCTGTTTATCAGGAGCCTGGTGAATCTGCTGAAGTGAGCCACTCCAGAAGCAGCCTCATTTCCCCAGGGAGCTCTGGAAGAGCAAAAAGACTGGAAGGTTCACAAGCAGACTTTCACAGAAGCAAGAGTCCTGGGACGTTGGAGTCCAATGAGCATCGAGAAGATGTGTTGATATTCAGAGTGGTGGCCCAGCCAGCTGTGACAGGGGCCAGGAGCTCAGGGAGCCTTCTGTATAAATATATTTCTAGGTAACATCATAAATAATATATCAATTGTGTACGTATGAGGAAACACACAGAAATCCAGCTTTAGCTCCCAGTTCCACCACAGACACTGATTCTTTTTCCATAGAGTAGCAGCCCTATCTGACGAAAAAGATCATTGTATTAAGCGTGATAAGTCTTGTCAAAATCCCGTACAAGTTAACTAGCTGCTGCCATACAAGGAAGATGACCACTCCATGGCCTTCTGGACCCTGGGCCCCTGAACTACAGACTCATGGGGTTTTAGGTCCATTCTTGCTTCTACATGCTTTTCTATGTTCCTTTGAACTATGTTCCTGATACCCTATAACAGGCCCCTCTCTTCATACTGCATTCCAGTGTTCCCCTGAGCCTTTCTCTTCAGCATGGCGGCCTTTCAGATAACCTGGCTGTGATCTGAGACTTGGTTTTTATGTCTTGGTTTTTGCCCCAAAGGGAGGATTGGAGGATAAATGAGAAAATGTATATGCATGTATATAATGTATATGCACACAATACATGTAATCGAGGTACATGCATTTCACAGCACAGTGCCTGGCACTACACAGAATGGCTGGCATTTCTGACCCCAGTGGGGGTCATACCCAGCCCTGCTCCATACCCAGCTGATGTTATTTCTCACTGGGCGGATTAGTGCAGGCTTTTGGGAGCTGGTGAGAATTGAGCTGGGCTTTGAAGAGCTGGAGCATTTTCACCAATATGCAGGTGTGGGTCTGAGATTGGATGGGGCGGAGAGAAGTTTGGAACAGAAAATACGTGGGAAGTCTGAAGGTTTGCTTTGGGGACAGAGAGGAGGCTGTCTTAGCTTCAGCTGCTGGTTCATTGAGGGAACAGAGGGAGATCAACCTAAAAGAATAGGGTGGGGCTCTGGAATGATAAAAGGTTGAGTTGGGCTGAAACAGGTTTGGCTCAGTGGATAGAGCATTGGCCTGCGGACTCAAGAGTCCCAGGTTCGATTCTGGTTAAGGGCACGTACTTGGTTGTGGGCACATCCCCAGTAGGGGGTATGCAACAGGCAGCTGATCAATGATTCTCTCTCATTGACAGATATAGAGACAGTAAAGCAACAGGCAGACTGTCAAAGTACAGTGGGGAGGGGAGGAAGATCTGGGGGAGATAATAGATCAACCGAAGGACTTGTGTACATGCATATAAGTACAACCAATGGACATAAAACTCTGGGGAGGGAGGGTATGTATGGGAGGGAAGGAGGGGGGCAAAAAAAAAATCAATAAAATATATTTAAAAAAAAACAACAGAAATGAAAATTGCCTATCAATTTGATGCCACTTGTGAAAAAACAAAAAACAAAAATCACCGTATAGAAAAAAAACAAAGGAAATATGCCAAAAGGTTAACATCAGTTATATCTGTGTTGTGAAATGAGTGATGATCTGCTTCTTTAAATATTTTAGAATTTTCTAAATTTTATATACTAAACATGACATTTTAAATTAAAAATAATAAAGGTCATATAAAAGTAAAAAAAATGATTCTCTCTCATCAATGTTTCTAACTCTCTATCCCTCTCTCTTCCTCTTTGTAAAAAATCAATAAAATATATTTAAAAAAAAAAAAAAAGATTGAGTTGGAGTCAGAGGGAGTGGGGTGGGGGTCTTTGGCCCAAACTCTTATCTGTAGTGGGAATAAAAATTCGAGATTTGGCCCTAACCGATTTGGCTCAGTGGATAGAGCCGTGGACTGATGGGTCCCAGGTTCCAGTTTAGTCAAGGGCATGTACCTTGGTTGGGAGGGAGGGTGTAGGAGGCAGCTGATCGAGGTTTCTCTCTCATAGATGTTTCTCTTTATCCTTCTCCCTTCCTCTCTGTAAAAAAAACCAAAAACGAAACACAACTTTTTTTTTTTTTTTTTTTAATGTGAGACTTGTTGGTAATGAGAGAACCTGTTCTGAGGCTCAACTCTGCTGTGTTCTTGGGTAAGTTACATGTACCTTACATGTACATTTCTTCCTCTGAGTGACGGAAATAATACTGTCGTTTCCCCTTATGGGCGGTTTCGTTATCTGTAGTTTAAGTTTACCCACAGTCAACCTCCAACTTTAGTACAAAATATTTAAATAGGAAATTCCAAAAAATAAACAATTCATACGTTTTAAAAAGCCCGCTGTCTGAGCAGCATGATGAAATCTCACGCCATCTCGCGAGAGTCATCCCTTGACCAGCCTCTCCACGTGGACGCCCCGTGGCCATTACTCACTTGGCGGCCATTAAAATGGCCAGGTGGGCGGCTCAGTACCGCTCACGGGGCCTGTGGTCAGGTCATCCTTCCTTCACCTCCTGGCGGCCCCAAAGCGGGGGGAAGAGGGTGCCGAAGAGAAGCCAAACGTGCTTCCATGGAGTGAAAAGGTGAGTACAGGACAACGCCATGTTCTGTGAGAGACCACGCTCACATAACTTTTATCACAGCATGTTGTTAGGATGATTCGATTCCGGTATTAGTCAATCTCTTACGGTGCCTGACGTATAAACTGAACTTGATCATAGGAATGTGTGTAGGAAGAACAGTCGGTAAAGGGTTCAGTGCCGCTGGTGGTTTCAGACACTTCAGGCCGCTTCTCTGTGGTTTGGGGGCGGCTGCCGCAAACAGGCCCCTGGGCGCGCGGATGATCTTGAATTAAAGTTATTTAAGAACACCCTGACCTCCTTTGTGCCCCTGAAAGCAGGAAATAGGCCTCCCCTGTGCCAGGTGCCCTCCCTGCACCAGGAGGGAGGGAGACAGGGATTCAGGGCAGAGAAAAGCTGCAACCGCAGACCTCGTTACTTACCATCCCGACCCCAAACTCGTTCCTCTTGCCAGCTCTTCACAAACCGGCAGTGTTGTCTGAAAGGTAGACATGCTGCCTGCTCTGATCACTTTTTTTGAGTCTCATGTTTTTAATGGGGCTCCCAGAGGAAATGAAATCTGTTTTTCTCCTGTTTACCTGTCTTCCATCAACTAAGTGGTTAGACCAGCCAAAGCGCCTGGGAGGAAGGGAAACGTTTCCCTCCCAACACCGCTCTGTCATTGGCAGGAGGGTTTGGTGAGCCTTGGGCTGAGGCGTCTCTAAGACATGCTGGGCAAGCGGCCCCTTCTCTCTGGGCCTTGATTTTCCCGTCTGCAGAATGGAGATGCTGCCCTTTTCCAGGGTGCAGGGAGGCTGTGAGTCTGGCCAGGAGGCAGCTGCCAGAGGGGAGAGGTCGGGGACTTGTGGGGAGGGACCTGGAGGAATGGAGGGGCTGCAGCTTTAGGCACAAACCAGGATTCCTACCCGCAACTTCCCCCTGGCTGCTCAGAAGGAACCAGCCTATTGCGGTAGCTGCTGTGGGTTTCATAGCCGGAATTTTCTCTCCTCCCGTTTTTTCTTGCAGGGACAGGTTACAGAGCTTACGGGGGTGACGCACTCCTGTTGGTGTTGAGGGCGGGGCTCACTGCCCTGCACTTTTAGCCCCTGGGCATTCTGGCCATTGCTGGAGGGGCCTGAGGGAGCTGGACCTGTTCCTCCTCTGCCCCATCACTATGCTTCATTCCCACCCTGACTTCAGTGACTTCATCTGTGCCCAAGCTTCCTATTCTCCGGGAAGGAGCGCAGGGAGGGGAAGCCACGCTGTTCGGACCCACTCCTGCTGCTCACATCAGCATTGGCATCCTGGTCTCCAGAGCACACGCCTGGCAGGACTCGGGGCCATGTTTCACCTGGGGAAGTGGACGCTGGGAGGACAGGACTAGAACTCCTACCCTAGTGCTCTTTACACTACACAGGTGGCTCTCAAAAGGGAGTGGCGTAAGAATCACATGGAAGCTTCCATAAATGCAGACTCCTAGGCTGTTATCCCCAGAGAGCGGGGCCTGAGCATCTGTGTTTTTTTTGTTTTTTGTTTTTTTTTTAATATATTTTATTGATTTTTTACAGAGAGGAAGAGAGAGGGATAGAGAGCTAGAAACATTGATGAGAGAGAATAATCAATCAGCTGCCTCTTGCACCCCCCCCACTGGTGATGTGCCCGCAACCAAGGTACATGCCCCCTACCGGAATCAAACCTGGGACCTTTCAGTTTGCAGACCAACGCTCCATCCACTGAGCCAAACCGGTTTCGGCAGCATCTGTGTTTTTGACAAGTGCTCAGGAATGATGACATACACCAGAGCTTGAGGACCCTTTACCTTCTAGACCTCAGGAGGTGTGGTGTTTAGGAGAGGTCTAAAGGGAAAAGTAACCTTTTATTGAGCCCTCAATTATGTCAGGCACTTAAAATGGATCATCCCTCGAGAAGTAGACATTATTATTATTCCGATTTTATAGATGAGAAAACGGAGGCCTGGGAAGGTTATGCAGTTTATCCAAAGTTGAAAAGCTGGGATTTGAATTCGGATCTCATAGCTCCACAGTTCAAATTCTTTCCACCTAACTTTCCCAATGAAATCATCCTCACACCTTCTCACCCACATTTCTAACACGCACCCCATCTTTTCTCCCTGAAATTAAAGGTGTGTTACAGATCCCCCAGCCAGAGGGAAAGGTGTCGTTTCTTGCAAAGCTTCTCTCCTGCCAGCAGGTGGCAGTGCTGGACTAGCTTATGTGGGTAGGGAGCTGGAGCTGCCAATTGGAGGACTATAATCTTTTGTTTCCTCAACTGGTTTTACAGCAAGCATCTTTTCCTCCCACTCTCTAGGCGTCCTAGGCTGTTAGATTTACATTTGCTGAGCTGGTGCTTTTTAGTTCCTCAGCATCTTCCAGGTTGGACACTCCAGGAATTCCAAATCCTCTAGAGCCATTATCTGATGATGGTTTAGAAGCTAGCTGTAACTATAGTTTATCTTTGCCAAGTATATGCCTGGCACCCTTAAGTGCTTCCTATGCATTACCTTGGTTCATTTCTCTACCCCACAAAACCTCTCTGGGTTAGGTGCTTTCATTCCACCCATATGCTTAGAAGGGAAAACTGCGTTCCAGGAGGCTGGCACTTGGTGGGGAGATTAAGGAGCTGGCTAAGTGGCAGAGCGGGGCTTGGACCTAGAAGTTTTTGGCCTCAGAGCTGTGCACATAGCTATTATGCTCTCATTAATATATTGTAGTTGGGCAAACAGATGCCTGGGATTTAGTGGTAGTGCTGGGATGAGAATCTAGGTCTCAAAATTCTGGGTTTTCCCTAACTCCTGACATCATGAAGCTATAGATGAAGGCCTGGGCCACAGGGAGTCTTTGGGGGAGAATCCCCACCCCCTACCATCTCCAGTCACAGTATAATTGGCAGGTGCTGTGCCCAGAGCCAGGCTGAGGTGGCTCGGAATATGGAATTGGGGATCAGGGAACTTACCAGTTCTGTCACCATATGTCCCCAGCTCTAGCATGGCAGAGTACACAACCGGTGCTCACTTTTTATAGAGGGAACGCGTAGCCTTCCTCTGACTATCTTCTCAGGCCCTCTTCTCTTGCTGCCCTACCAAGTGGGTGTTCTGTATTCTTGGAGTCCTCTAGCCCTGCTGGGAGCACACATTTGGTTTCCCAGCACAGACTGTCTTCTTGTTCTTCAGTTTTCCAGATCAATCGGTCCTTATCTGTCCTGCCTCCACTCCAGATGGAAGGACCCTGGGGGACACTCTCTTCTGTTCCTGTGTGTGCCTCACGGTGTCTAGCACAAGGATGAACATAAAATAAACTGCAGATGAAAATAACAGTCTACTGTTCTATCCAAGCAGTGCAGTCACTGTTGCAAAATAGAAAATAAGCCAACGGAAGAAAATTAAAATCATTCCCATGATAATAGTATCCCTTTCTTCAATGGTATTTTAATGGAACTGAGTTTTCCCCTTTCTCTTTTTATTGTGCAAGAAATATATACCTATTGTACAAATGTAAAATGTACAGATAAGCAAAAACATTTTAGCTCACTAGAAATATCATTTCATAAGCCTGTCCACAATCCCATTAACAATGACCATGATAATAACCACCTCTATATATGTTGAGGGCCTGCTATATAATAGCTGCCTTACATAATTTTAAAAGAACTTCATTGAGGTATAATTTACATACACTAAAATCCACCCATTTTAATTAATGAATCATTTTAATGCAAATACTTAAAAAAAAAATCCTCACCATGGATATTTCTTTTTTAAAAAAACAAACAAAATCCAACAACTTTTACAGTATTGTTTAAAGTATTACATGCCTCCTTCCCCCCCCCCCCCACAATTAACCTTCCTCCAAGCCTCCACCGCCCAGTGTCTGTGTCCATTGGTCATGCTAATATGCATGCATACAAGTCCTTTGGTTGATCTCTAACCCCTCCTCCCCTGCCTTCTCCCTGAAGTTGGACAGTCTGCTCAGTGCCACCTTGTCTCTGGATCTATTTTTCTTCATCAGTTTATGTTGATCATTATATCCCACATATGAGTGAGATCATGTGATATTTATCTTTCTCCAACTGGCTTATTTTGCTTAGCATAATGCTCTCCAGGACCATCCATGCTGTTGCAAATGGTAAAAGTTCTTCTTTTTTATAGCAGCATAGTATTCCATTATGTAGATGTACAACAGTTTTCTAATCCACTCATCTGCTTGATGGGCACTTAGGCTATTTCCAAATCTTAGCTATGGTGAATTGTGCTGCTGTGAACATAGGAGTGCATATATCCTTCCTGACTGGTGTTTCTGGTTTCTTGGGATAAAGTCCTAGAAGTGGGATTACTGGGTCAAATGGACCAAGGATAAGTTTTTATTGATTTTTTTTGAGAGAGACACATCAATTAGTTACCTCTTGTATGTGCCCTGACTGGGGATCAAATCCACAACCATTTGGTGAATAGGACAATGCTACAACCAACTGAGCTGCCTGCCCAGGGCTCAATGCAAAGATTTTCAGTAAATTTACCCAGTTGTGCAACCATCAGCATAGTCCAGTTTTGTAATATTTCCATCTCTCAAATAAAACCCCTGAGGCCCAGTTATAGTTAAGCCCTATTTTCAACCCTTAGTCCCCAGCACCCAATATCTTTTGCTTTCTGAGAAATTTTGCCTCTGGACATTTCATGTAAATGAAACAATACACTAGGGTAGTGGTTTGCAAACTCATTAGTCAACAGAGCCAAATATCAACAGTACAACGATTGAAATTTCTTTTGAGAGCCAAATTTTTTAAACTTAAATTTCTTCTTACGCCACTTCTTTAAAATAGACCAGGCTGTGGTATTTTGTAGAAGAGGCCAAAGAGCTGTATGTGGCTCAAGAGCCGCAGTTTGCCGACCATGGCACTAGGGAGTCTTTGTGTTTAATCCAGACACTGATGATGTCAGGCACAGCTTCTCCTTTACAAATGAGGAAACCGAGATTGTGTGAGGGTCAGTAAGTGACTTGCAGGAGGAAGCCACGTGGGTAAGGAGTGAAGTAGTCTGGGTTCCGCTGAGGTCACCACGTCCTCCACCACTGCATCCTTGTGACAAGGCTTTTCACGTCCCAGGCTCTGCAACTACATCTTCCTAAATGTTTTTTCTCCCAAAGGGATTGTACTCTGTGTATTCTTTTGACACATTTTCCACTTCATAATAGATAGTGAGCATGTTTCTGTGTGAATAAATACACGTCTACAACAGCCACAGCAGATTCTTGACAAGGACAGTGCAGCAGTTAAGGATTTGGAGTCTCACTGACTGGGTTCCAATACCAATTCTGCTGCTTATTAGTCTTGCAACTTTGGGGAAGTTACTGAACCACTCTTTGCCTCAGTTTCCTGGCCTGTGAAAAGGATTTGTAGTACCAGCCTCACATATGAGCTAATATATTCTCGGCCTCTGGTGCCAGGGCCCTGCTCAGCCACGGCCCGTGGGTTGGTCCCTGGTGGTGTTGAACTAGTGAATGACTTCAGCCTGGAAGCCAGCATTGGGGATGGGGCATCTCCACGCCTGATTACCAGCTGGGGAGGATCACACCATCTCCTGGCCGGCTGGTCAAGTCAGGACTCAGGCCACCTGGACTTAGGCCACCTCCCCGTGGATTAATGGAGGAGGGGCCTGAGGAGATCGGAAGGCTGTTCCTGGAAGGAAGGGAAGTGAGCCCTGAGCTAGAAACATGTGGGGTCAGTCCCAGACTGCGAGTCATGGAACTGGGCAGCAGTCAGATCCCTGTCCTGGACCACCTGGGTCTAGGCAGTGCCTGTCTTCCTGAGGCTCGGGTCTGGCTCCTGCTTGCTGGTAGCAGAAGCCAGAAGGCTGTTTCAGCGCCATCAGTCAGACAGCAATTAGTGAAATGGAGGCACACATGCTGGTTTGCAGATTGTGGGTGGGAGGACAGGATGTGGTGGAAAATAGCTCACCAACTCTAGGGGCGGGGGTGGCATTTGTCTGTGTTCCCTGGTGATTTGGCAACGGAGGATACCAGGCACTCACATGAGGTTGGAAGCCTTGAAAAACACTGAGCGGGCCCATAAATTTTTCCTTCTGCTGGGTTAATGGTAGGGTTACAACTTTACCTTCTGGGCAGTGAAATCCATAAGTCAGAGCCTGGACTTTAGGCACATCCTAGGAGTGGGTGTGAGCTGAGGACAGTCATGAGAGGGGTAAGGCCTGAGTTCCGGTGTGGGGGTGGGGAACTAGGAGATGGGCAAGAGATGGTTAAGCTGCAGTGGGTGGACCTCCACAGGGACTCCAAGGAGAGACCTGGCAACGTGTTGGTGCCTGTGACCGTCTTTGGAAGGTGATATGAACAGTTCAAATTGTTCAGGTTTCTGGCTTTTCTTGGAAAACTAGACATTCAGCAGCACAGCCGACTGAGGCTGCACACTGGCTCCCCTTTTGGACAGGCACCCATTCTTCCCGTCATCGGGAAGTCCAGCACCAGAGCCATTCAGCCACCTACACTGGCCCAGTTTCCTTCTTTTGAGTCTGTGAACTTTGGCCTGGGAGTGCTGAGCTCAGGACTTAATGAGGTCAGGAGACTCCAGAGGCAGTAACTCCAAGTTGAGACCTGAAGGCCCAGCTTGTCCTAAAGGGGTGTTCAAAGGCTATAGCAAGTGCAAATGCCCTGAGGCAGGCAAGGGCTTTAATACTCTTGGAACTTCTGAAATGAAGTGCTTAAGTCAGACTACACATCGAGGAGAGGGGAGAGAACCTTTTGGAACAAGTTAGAAAGGAGTTAGAGGGCAGCTCCTGAACCCTTCTGTAGCCTGACAGCCCCCAGGAGCATGCCACTCAGTGAGTGAGGGGATCCAGAGAATGGGGGCTTCTAGGGAGTGGGAAACAAGCCCCACAGCTGCCTTTTGGGGTTTCTTTAGGACTCTCTGAATGAGGGGGGAAGCCCACTCAGCTGATTCCTATGTCTATGTGGCTCCCTCCCCTGGGACCCATAGTGGCAGTTGGTCTCAGTCCTGTTGGGCCAGGAGCAAGGTCGGGAACTCAGTCCTGGGGGCTGTGCTGCAAGGAGGACTTGATCTCTCTCTCTTGGGGCTGTTCTGAGCTTCCACAACTTCTTAACTCCCCCCACCCCTCTGCCACACACAGAGTCGTTTCTATTCTGTTATAAATTAATTTTTTTCTAATTATGAAAGAAATGTAAGTTTGTTACAGAATCTATGGACAAGAACACAGAAAAATTATTACTACCAAGGTTATGCTGTGAGCCTTTTAGTATATAGTAGAGGCCCAATGCACAAAATTTGTGCATGGGTAGGGTCCCTAGGAGCTGCCAGCAGCCGGCCTTCATTCTGCACCATCCCCTGGTGGTCAGTGTACATCATAGCAAGCTAGTGAACTCCAGGTTGGTCAAACTCCTGAGGGGACATTTTGCATATTAGGCTTTTATATACACAGATGCTCTGGGGGTCTTCTCTGTTGTGGTGCAGTTACATGGGTGTGACATGACAGTGGGGCAGTGGGTGGTGAGGGACCCTCTACAGTTCAGTGACCTGAGTTATATGGATGGTTGGTAGCTACTTAGAGCTACTTGGTATCCTTGTGCCTCAGTTTCCTGATCTGTGAAATGAGAATAATGGCATTGCCTTCCTCATTAAATAGTGCATACCACATCATTTGGTGATATATGTTTTTATTTTCTTTTTTCCTATAGTTGGTATAGATTTTTTTCCTATAAATCTGGGCATTAGCTCTTTAAATGAAATGTACATACACCCTGTCTCACTGGAGGACTCTCTCCATATCCACTCCTTGATTTCCTCAGAACTGGCCTAGAAGTAGTGACAGCCTTGTCTCAGGTCCTTGCATGACATGGACTCATTGTCAAATGTGTGAGGTCCCCTAATGGGGCGGTAGGGGGGTTCCTGCAGGTTTTCTGCCAGGTTTGGCAAGGGGATCTCTGTTAAGATGGGGCAGGACAGTGCTGGAACTTGGATAGAGCCGCCTGGGGCATGCTGCCACCATTCCCTTGAGGACAACCATCTGCTCATGGCACGGTCTGGAGAAGGGGTGGATGGAGAAGGGAGATAGAAGCAAAGGGATAGGAATGGAAAAGGAGCAGGTTCCTGCAAACCCTGAGGGGGAGAGGTTTCTCCCTCTCCCTTCTCTCTCCATCAACAGCTTCTCCCTCCCCCTTTCAAATTTCCCCAATGAATTTAGAATAACTAGAACCCAGAAGGAAGGTTGCCTTGCAACACAAATCTCTGTGAGGCCAGTGAGCACAGTCTTGGCTTGAGTGGGAGATTTAAAAATTCAGTAGTTCTCATTCTCAATTTTTCAATTCTTCACAGTGATAACAAGCACCAACACATGTCTCAACTTATTATTATACAGTGACTATTTTTTAAATGCCATGAAGAATTATTTTGCAGGGTAATCTTTATTAGCTGCAAGAGAACTAGATATGTGGATATATCCAATTTCCCAGTGTTTTACTGTTATATACAACTCCAAAAAACATTCTTATACCTAAAATGTTGAGGGGTCTTTGATGTTTTCTTAGAATTCCTAGCAGTGGGGTTACAGGGTCAAAGGGTCTGTACTTTTAAAAAATGTATTTAATTAATTTATTTTTATTGTGGTAAGAGCCGATAACACGAGATCTACCCTTTTAACAAAATTTTAAGTGTACATACAGTATTGTTACCTATAAGCACAATTTTGCAGAACTGAAATTTTACACCCATTGAACAGCACATTTCATATCCCCCCTCCCTCCAGGCCTGGCCTGGCTTGTTTTTAAGATACTTGTTGTTGTTTTGTCCTTCAGACCATTGTGTGCATTTCAGGTCCTTCAAGTCCATTAGCAGTACAGGAGAGTCCTAAGTGGACTATTTGTCTAGCTGTAGGGGTGTCACCAGTTTGGAGTTAGGGATTCAGTGGCTTCTTTCTGCGAGATGTCCTAAAAGCTTCATGGAGTCCAGCAGTGAAATCCTCTGGTACCGTAGCACCTGGCAGAATGTGCCTCCTTCCTGAGCTCACCTCACCTGGGCCTGGTGATGGGGAACAGACACATATTAGGTCTTTAGGACACAGATGCTGCTGGAAAAGTCCTAGGATGACTCTTTGATGAGGGAAGATGCTCTGAAGGATTCAAACTTATGCATGGGAGCCCGTGCATACCATAAGCCTCGCTGGTGAGGCTGGAGAGGATAAGTGACAGGCTCGGAATTGGGAAAGGCCTTTGGGACATAGTAGCAGTATGAAAGGGGAGCACTTGTGAGAGGCAGAAATGGGCAGAGATTGAATTGGTCACGAGAGGGAAGAAATCTGAGGGCACAGGCTGGAGGGAGGGGCACAGGCTGGAGGGAGGTTTGATCTCAACAGGTTTAAAGTCATAGGTAGCTTCCTTCAGGAGCTCCCTGTGTTCACTCTCAGAGTGTCCTGGCAGGAAGCTGCAGCGACTGCTTCATGGCAGGGAGAGTCACAGTTAGGCTGATGCCATAGACTCTGATGGCCAGTTTGGGGCGTTTGGGGAGAGGGAGACTCTCTGCACAACAGCTGCTCATTCCCTCATTTCAAGAATTAGGTGGCTTTTTTCTTGCAGCCACTTAATCCTAGGAATGAGGATTGTTTTCAAGTGTCCATTTGCAAACTAGTATAGGTCTCTGATGGAATTTTCATTTGTCTGTGTCAAACTGAGGAGAAAAGAAAGGACTGTGAAGTGAATTCTTAATGAGGCTAGGCTTATTTAATTTTAAGGACTGTTCTTTATTCTGAGGCAATGATCTTCCTTTTGGTGTTAAAATGTCCTTTCTCTTATGAAATGATTATGCAAGTAAATGGCATTTTCCTTCATTCTTCTCACTTGGCAATCTAAAAATCTGGAAGTGGGTATTTTTTAGTGTATCCCCCTCCCATTTGTGTTTGGTTATAAGTTTACCTAGTCAATAAAAATAAAAAAAAAATTTAGAATCTACTGGCTAAGTCCCAGTTTTAGATCTTACCATATTGGCTTTTAACCTCTCATAATGGCTTTAAAACACTCAGTTTGACAAATCTAAAGAGCTTATGGTTCCAGGCCTTGTACCAGGAGCTGTGGTGTGAGCCTGGCTGGTGGTGGGATTGATCCTACTTGGTCAAGCTGTCAAGGTTCTTGGCCTTCTTGTGAAAGGCTGAAATGCCTCCTAAAGGAAGCTGTAAATGAGCTCTGTTTTACAAATATTGTGATTAAGTTAAAGATTATTTTGTTTTTTAACCCTCACTCAAGAATATGTATTTTTTAAAATATATTTTTTATCGATTTTTTACAGAGAGGAAGGGAGAGAGATAGAGAGCTAGAAACGTCGATGAGAGAGAAATACCGACCAGCTGCATCTTGCATACCCTCTACCGGGGATGTGCACGCAACCAACGTACACGCCCCTGACCGGAATCGAACCTTGGATCTTTCAGTCCGCAGACCGACGCTCTACCACTGAGCCAAAGCGGTTTCGGCAGGAATATGTATTTTTAAATTGATTTTTAGAGAGAGAGGAAGAGAGAGAGAGAGAGAGAGAGAGGGAGGGAGGGAGGGAGGGAGGGAGAGAAATATCAATGTGAGAGAGAAAAATACCTGTCAGTTACCTCCTCTACACACCCTGAATGGGATTGAACCTACAACCTAGGTAAGTTCTCTGACTAGGAATTGAACCTGCAGCCTAATGGTGTATGGGATGATGCACCCAGCCAGGACTAAGTTAAGGATCTTGAGAAGAGGGTGCTCATCCTGGGTTGTGTGGTGGACACTAAAGGCAATCACATGTATTCTTCTAAGAGAAGCAGAGGGAGTTCTGAGACAGATGCACAGAAGAGAAGAAGACAATATGAAGAAGGAGGTCATGATTGGAGTAATGTGGCCTTCAGCCAGGAATGTCTGCAGCCACCAGTAGCTGGAAGAGGTAAAGATCAGATAAATTCTCTCCTAGAGCCTCTAGAGGGAATCTGACTCTGCCAACACCTTGACCCAAGACTTCTGGTTTCCAGAATTGTTAAACAATAAATTCCTGTTTTCAGCCATTGAGTTTATGGTAAGTTGTTATTACAGGAAACTAAGATGCCTTGCACAAGTCAATGAAAGGGGCTAAGACAGGGTCAATTACTGGGGCCCAGTTGTCCTGAAGGGGTCAGGAACAACTATATTACTTATCATTACAAATCCTGTGTAATGAGGGTTAGGGGGTTCACCTTTGCTGGGGGCCTAGAACATCCCTTCTTGGCCTTGCCTCCCACTCTGCTCCATTTGGAGTATACCCTTACTGAGTCATAGCCAGCAACATCAGAGTGTCGGTATTAACACGTTAAGTGCCTAGTCAGTCACTGGTGACTGACACTATACTTTTTGTCCGGAAGACAAAATAGGCTGGGTGATTAACGTGTTAAATGTACTCTAATACAAGTAGAATCTGCTGCACAATTGTTCTGGGTGGTAGGGAATTCAATTTGTCACCTTGGGGCTCTTCTTTGTCCCTGAGCAGGGGGAAATGAGGTTTTGTGCACTTAGTGGGCAGCTGAAACCTTGTGTCCACACAGTCACAGCTGACACCCTTCTTGTGCAAGTCTACATGACCTTGCTGGCAGGTGACCCTGGGTGTCACACATGGGGATAGGGCATAGCCTCTCCAGAAGTGCCACAAGGTGTCCCCTTTGATTTTCTAGCACCTCCCAGCCCAGCAAAGGGGCAGGAGACACCTGTAGACCACTGTCCTTGAATGCGCAAGTCCTGGAGGACATGTTCTGTTTCTTCCTCCTCTGATGCTTTCAGCTTCTTAGACTTCCAAACTCACCTCTTGCCTTCCCTTTCTGTAATGATCAGAAACCCCCCTCCTCCCCTATTATGGACTGAGAATTTGTAGGTGAAGCCCTAACCCCAATGTGATTGTATTTGGAAATGGGGCCTTTATGGAGGTAATTAAGGTTAAAGGTATGGTGACAAGGGTGGGGCCTAATTTGATAGGACTGGTATCTTGCATGAAGAGGAAGAGACACCAGGGATGTGTGAGTATAGAGAAGGGGCCAAGTGAAGATACACAGAGAAGGCGGCCCATCTGCAAGTCTAGAAGAGGCCTCACCAAAACCCAGCCCTGATGACACCTTGACCTTGGACTTCCAGCCTCCAGGACTGTGAGAAAACAACTTTCTATTGTTTAAGCAATACAATCCATGCTGTTTTGTTATGATAACCCTGGGAGACTAATACAGAATCGCAATGAGGTTAGGCTTTTCAAACCAAGTGGAAGCCAAGAGAGAAGTCATTCTGATCCAGAAACACTCAAGGCCTGGGAAAGCGAGTGTGTTATGGGCGCTCTACTGATGAAGTTCAGGAGTGGGAGAGAATCTGTAGCCTATCTACATGGCACCAGAAGCTATCTTAGCACTTGTTCTCTTTGCAAACTCGCGAGTATTCTGAGGCTGACTGTATGCTGCTGTCCAGTGTGCTCCAAGGATGAAGAGTGACTGAGCCTCCAACTCCCAGGTGGCGCTCTCCAGAGGCACACCAAAGGATTATGAATTAGACCTGGAAAGGAGCCTTGAGATTATGTGATGAAGATTATAGTCTGAAGCCTTGGTTGGGTGGCTCAGTTGGATTATCATGCCATATATCAAAAGGTTGCTGGCCCTATCCCCAGTCGAGGTGTATATGGAAGGCAGCAGATGGATGTTGCTCTCTCATATTGATATCTCTTCTGCTTCTCTATAAAAAAATCAATAAAGACATATCCGTTGGTGAGGATTTTTTAAAAAAAGATTATGGTCTGAAGCCCTTGGATTTAAATTTGGGGAAACTGAGGCCCAGGGAGGTAAAGGGACTTGCCTTGGTCATCCAGTTGTTAGTGGGCCTAGAGCCCTGGTCTCCTGATTACCAGCCTGGTGTTTACTCCTACACCCCTGATGCCTCCTATTCTGGTTGACATGGGAGGCAGTTTGCCTGAAAAAGCTTGCTCCAGGGAGACTCAGGTAGTCACCCAGCTGTGACCCAACTCCTACTCAGGAATAGTGCCTTATCAGACAGTCAGTGGGTTGAGGATGGACTTGCAGCATCTTGCCTATTTTTTTATTTTTTGTTTAAAGGAAGAACACATTCTGCATTTGGTAAATCAAATCCATATCTATTTTATCCAGCACATTTCCTGGTAAGATTGAAGGTCTCAGGGAAATGCAATCCTGTGTTTCTGATTCATCTTAATTTAAACTCATCTATTTTCATTCTCTATGTTATTTCCTTGGCCCCAGCCCTCTGAGCTTTAATCTCTTTTCCCTTAGAAACAAGGCATTCTATTTGGACAGACGAAAGGTTTCTCACCCCCAACTGTCATACCTAAAAAGAAGACACAAATTCGGAATTCTTAAGTACCTTTCAAAATAGAGAGTGTGTTAAGAATCAGAAGAGTGTTTGTGACAAGAGCAGGGAAATCATTAATGGCCCCCAAACCTAAAATGGTTTAGTCTAAAAGCTGGTCAAGGGGTGATTTAACAATCTTGGCAGAGGACCAATTATTTCAAAGCCTGGGGATTAGTTCCTTCAAGAATAGAACAGGAGGAAGGAACCTAAAGCTGCAGCATGGATTTAGGTTGGATGGATACATGGAAGGATTTCTTGATTGAGATGGTATTGAACAGATTAGAGAAGTTATAAAGGTTTATTGAGAGGTCCATGGGGTAGTGGAAAGATTAAAGGCTTTGAAGACAGAGGTTCTACATTTCGTTGTACTACTCTTGAGGTATGCAACCTTGGATAAAGCACTGACCTTGAGACCAGCCAGCATGGCACAGTGGTTGATTGTCAATCTTTGAACCAGAAGGTAAAGTTTCAGTTCCCTTTCAGGGCACATGCCCAGGTTTCAGGCTTGATCCCTGGTGTGAGGTATACAGGAGTCAGCCAAGCAATGATTCTTACTCATCATTGATGTTTGTATTTCTCTCTCCCTTTCCCTTACTCTCTAAAGTCAATAAAAATATATTTTAAAAAAGTACTGACCTTGAGACCCCGCTTCTCTATCTGAAAAAGTGGAGGTAGTATTGTCAGGACTGGATAATGTATGACACATATTTGGTCCACATGAGAATCTCAAAGCCGGTGATGCTTAAATTGATGGTGATCCTGATGATTATGATGAGTGATCAATGAACACTGGTTCCCTAGGCAATGAACAGCTAGAGTAAATTTTTCTGACAAGGAAATGACATGACAAAATGGGTATGACTATATATGGCAAATAATATTTGCTAAGTAAAAACAATATTTGCATACTATATGGTGGCTGCCCAGTTTATAATAGAACTAGAGGCCTGGTGCATGAAGATTCATGCATTGGAGAGAGGTCTCTCAGCCTGGCCTGCTCCCTCTCACAGTCTGGGAGCCCTCAGGGGCTGGAGGTGACCTGGCAATTAGGGGAAGCTGATGCCCCATCACACTTCTGCTGCTGCCAGTGCTGGCAGCACAAGCCTCAGCTGGCCCTGATTACCTGAGCCTCAGGTGGCCCTGGGTGGCTGGACAGGCTACAGCTGAGGCTTGCCTGTGCCTTGGGCTGGCCCTGGGAAGCTGGGGGGCTGAGGGGACTGGGGACTCCAGAGGCAGCTGCGTGCCTGCCACCTCGGTGGGGCTGCGGGGACTGGGTGCTGCCATCTTGTGACTGTGGGCACTGCAATCTTTGAGGGTGGGGCAGTCAATTATCATATTCCCTCCTTATTGGCTGTGGGCACCACCATCTTTGCTATGGCTTGAGGATCAATTAGCATATTCCCTGTTTATTAGATAGGATACTACCCAAAGTAGAAATACTGCATCAAAGTGTACGAATAAATTAAAAATTTTAAGATTTTTGGAAAATACTGCAAAATTGCTTTCCAAAAGTGTGGTAGCACTGTAATGTCTATTAACAGTGTTTGATCATATTTGTCTAAATATTCCTTGACTGTACTGTGTATTCTAAACAAACAAGCAAAAACTCTTTGCTAAATTGAAAGATGTAAATATTTTAATTTTCATCTCTGATTACTTGTGAAGATGAATATTTTTACATATGTTTGTATGTTAGTTAAATTTTCATGAATTGCTCACTGATACCTTTTGGCCATTTATTTCTGTTGAAATTAGTATTTTTTCTTCTTTTTTAAAAAAAATATATTTTATTGATTTTTTACAGAGAGGAAGGGAGAGAGATAGAGAGCTAGAAACGTCGATGAGGGAGAAACATCGACCAGCTGCCTCTTGCACACCCCCTACTGGGGATGTGCCCGCAACCAACGTACATGCCCTTGACCAGAATCGAACCTGGGACCTTTCAGTCCGCAGACCGACACTCTACTGCTGAGCCAAACCGGTTTCGGCTAGTATTTTTTCTTATTGAGCTTTTTATATAGTAATAATTGTAATAGTTATTTTTTTCTGATATCAAAGTTTTTAAAAATTTTTTTAAAAATTAGAAAATGAAGATACATTAAAAAAAGATAGTATATATCAGTCAAAATTGAAGCACCAGAAATAAGCAGTGTTGATGTTATAGTGAATATCCTTAGAATTTTTCTTCTGATCACATATATGCACATAGAGATATGTCAAAAATGAGGAAAAGTGGACTACAAATTTCATGCTGTTTTGCAACTGCTTTGTTATATATAATAGATTGTAGACATATTTCCAATGCCAATAAATGTAATATATACCTACTTTATCATCTTTGCTATTTGGGTAGTATTTCATTGTACAGATATATACCTTATTTGATCAATCCCCAGATTCATTGATTGAAAGTTAAGTTGAAAAGTTTGTATTTTTTTCTATTTTAAACTTATCTTTAGTGAATATATTGTTCTAATAACTATATATTACTGTCCGATTTCCTGAGGAATAATTCTGAGAAGTGAAATTGCTGGATCACAGGGTGAACATAGTTGATGTGTTTTTATTTTTATTTTATTGTTGACAGTATTACAGATGTCTCCCATTTCCTCTTCTTCTGTGAGGTGTTAAGAATCCTCACTTCTGCCCACCATAGTGCATTACCTGCTTTATCACCAATGCTGAGTGTTTTTGTTCTTTTATACCTTTGCCAATCTGATAGGTGAAAGTTGTTTTTTATTTTTATTTGCTTTTTTCTTGGGTTACTGGAGAGAGAAAGAGACTTTAAATTTACCAACTAGCTACTTTATATTTCTTTGTCCATATGTGGTTTTCTTTTGGGATATTTACACTGATAAATTTATCCTTGTTTATAAACTCCATATTTACACCAATAAAAGAGTAACATGCTAATTGACTGTACCTTTGCAATGCCCACCATCCAATCAGGAGCGAGTATGCAAGTTAACCCAACAAAGATGGGATAAATATTAGAAGTGAGGCTAAACATTTCAGTGTTCTCTTTTCTACCCAAAAAGCTAAACAAAGACTTTCTCAGAAACTCTTCTTATTTTATCTCCTGATACTCTTTTTATTTTATCTTCTCAATTTATCTCTCAGAAACTCTTCTTATCTCCTGATAAGATGAATGATAAGGCATTTCATACCTTATCAGTGTCTCCCTGTGATTAAGTAAAGAAGTTTTAATTGTGCTCTCCTCCACTCAAAACCCAGTCACCTAACTGGTTTGGCTCCATAGGTAGAGTGTCACCCTGTGGACTGAAGGGTCTCAGGTTCAATTCCAGTCAAGGGCATGTATCTTGGCTGTGGGCACATCCCCAGCAGGAGGTGTGCAGGAGGCAGCTGATGGATGTTTCTCTCTTACCAATGTTTCTAACTTTCTATCCCTCAAAAAAAAATCAATAAAATATATTAAAACAAAAAACCCAGTTAACACTAACTGCACCTTTTTCTACATCCCCATAGGCTCATTTATTCATTTCACAAACCTTTATTAAGCACTTACTATTTATTGAGTATCAGGCATTTTACTAGACAAAACATCCTTGCGTTATAGTTCTCAGCACTATAAATGAGTGGGAGTTCTTTGCCTACCCACAGGTGTGGGGCTCCTCAAAGTGGGGACCCTGTTTACTCACCTCTGTAACATTGCCTTCTAACAGAGCATTACATAATTGATACCCTGTACTTGAAGAGTTCAAGAGGGAAAGTTTCAGAAAGTGTGACGGATGGGTGCAAGTTACTTTGGCTTTATATATGATTTGCTGATAGGCTGACCCTCTTCAGAGGATTGGCAGAAATTAGTCTCATGACCCTCTGAATCTTCCAAGATGCTGTGGGGTTTTCTTGCGCATAGTTAAGACTAGTGCTGGACACATCAGTGAGAGGGAGGAGGCATGAAAGCAAAGTGGAGTCTCCAGGGAAGAAAAGCCATTACATTTAATGCGAGGTGTGGACTACTGTTTTCTCTACCCCTGCAACCACCTCAGGAAGTGTCTGGGAACTCAGACTTGACTTGGAGGGGAATCTTGGTCAAGTTTTATATTTGATATAATATAGGAGAGGCAATTCATTTCTTCTGAAAGGTTTATGGCTGCTCTGATTTCCAGTGAGAGTTCTTTATGTTCATGATGTTTTGATTCCTCCCCTCTGTCTGCTCTCTCCACCACCAAAGCATCATAAACTTCCAGAGCTAGAGGGAACTTTGGACATCAGAAAAGCTACCCCTTTCATTTATCCTATCAGGGTAAAATGGTTTAGAGAGGTGAAGTGACTTGCCTGAGGCCACATATTAATTTAATCTTTTGATTGCAAGTTTACTATTTCATTGTCTCCATAAATGGTTTATGCACTTTTATTGTTTGCAACTATTTTTAAAAAAATCAATCATATAATATCCTATCTAATAAAAGAGCAATATGCAAATTGACCATCACTCCAACACACAAGATGGTTGCCCTATGTGGTCAAAGATGGCTGCCCCCATGTGGACACAAGATGGCCTGCAGGGGAGGGCTGTTAGGGGTGACCAGGCCAGCAGAGGAGGGAAGTTGGGGGCAACTGGGCCCGCAGGGAAGGGCAGTTGGGGGGAGGGGACCCAGGCCTGTAGGGGAGAGCAGTTGGGGGGGACCAGGCCTGCAGGGGAACACAGTTAGGGTTGACTAGGCCTGCAGTGGAGGGCAGTTAGGGGTGACCAGGCCTTTAGGAGATGGCAGTTGGGAGTGACCAGGCCGGCAGGGGAGGGGCAATCAGGCTGGCAGGGGAGTGGTTAGGGATGATCAGGCTGGCAGGCAGAAGCAGTTAGGGGCAATCAGAAAGGCAGGCAGGTGAGCAGTTGGGAGCCAGCAGCCCTGGATTGTGAGCCCTGTGGGATTGGACCTAAACAGGCAGTTGGACATCCCTTGAGGGGTCCCATATTGGAGAGGGTGTAGGCTGGGCTGAGGGACACACACACCCTCCCATGCCCAAATTTCGTGCACCAGGCGCGCGCGCGCGCACACACACACACACACACACACACACACACACAGATATTCACATGTATATACATATATACATGAACATGTGTACACACACATACAGATAAGGGTGGACTGGCTCTAATTAAAGTAAGAGTGATGGGCAGCTCTACCATTCTGTTTTTCTTTTCACCCTTTTAGAGTACCTCCAAAAACTATGGAGTAACTTGGATAACCATAACACTATACCATATTGCAACCTAACAGTGTTCTGAAAAATTTTTTCACAAGAAATCTAATAGATTTCTGGCCACAATCATTCTAGAATGTGAGAGTATGCTAGGCTTGATCCATTTTGTCTAATGCAACTAAAAAATCTGGTAAGAGGGAGAAATTACAGATAGCCAGGAAGATGTTTAATACAATTTGGGAACCAAGAGTCTGATGGGCAAAACTGTCCTTCCCCCAACTTCACTGAAGGATGAAGATAAGTTGATTGGCATCTCTGCACCCACCTACTGCTTTTCAGCAGGAACACAATTTCGTTTCCTTCCTCCCTGTTTGTGTTTTTTACATTCAGATTTCTGATAGAATTGTCAAGTGCATTTAAACATAACAAGATTTCCACCCAAAGGTAAATACCACATACAACAATTTTTACCACTTGTTAGTGATAAGGAAGATGGGGGAATATACAAGATGCTTGCAATTGAAAGCTTTTAGAGCATCGTTTCCATGAGTGTGGGACAAAGCACTATTTACTGGATGATTACATCTCTGGACAGACTCCTTCATCATTCATAGACTGAGGCAGAACTTTCATGTTTTCTTCCCAATTCCCTAGGTTCCAGTGTAATCTAACAAAGATGGTGGCTCCCTTTGATGTCAGAATTCAATTTTTTAGCCTTTTAAAAAGAAAATTGCTAATAGATGACTATCGGTATAATAAAATCCAATGCTCTTTGGAAGACATTGTTTATGTCTTTCCAGGCTCCAAGTTCTTGCAATCAAGATGGGCCAACCTTGCTTTTTAATCTTCCCCTGGAATTGGTATCTGAAGGATTTTTCTGATTATAACAGACACTTGTTTAAAGGAAATGTTCCTGTAGCTAAATGCAAAGACCACTGGGACATATGCATAGCAAAGCTCTTCAGTCCTGATACGGAGGGCTATTAATGCTACCCAAGGCGTTTTTGCATTTAGATTTCCTCTTTGTCCTTGAGCTTATTCTCAGATGACACCAAGAATTTTCAGGCAATTACTTTTAAAACATTTTCTTTAAAAAGAAAACAATAATCTAAATACACACAACCCAATTCTAAGGCGAGAATGGGTGTACACTACCAGAGGATGTTTTTTGCTCCTAAGATCTCTGCTCTACAGTGCTGTTAATTTAAGGACAGTTTAACCTGTTTTAACCTGTTTGATACACATTTGTAGCTCTAACCTCATGACTAAACAAAGCAAAAAATATTTCTGCAAATGCTCCTTGAATTGCAAGTGAGTTTCTATTTTTATTTTTTTTATTTTTAAATCCTCTCCAAAGGTTATATTTACTGATTTTAGAGCGAGGAACAGAGAAAAAGTGAGAGAGAAAGAGAAAGAGAAACATCCATGTGAGAGAGAAACATCGACTGGTTGCCTTTCATATGGTTGCCTTTCATACGTGCCCCAAACAGGGACCAAATCTCCAACCTAGGTATGTCCCCTGACTGTGAATTGAACGCATGATCTTTCAGTGTATGGGACAATGTTCCAACCAACTGAGCCACACTGGCCAGGGCTACAAGTGAGTTTTTAATTTAATTTTTGCATGACCAAAGAAACAGCCAACATTGCTTTACCTAGCACCATTAGAAATTATGTGCAATGAGAATAGTCACATCCTGAGGATCAGTTCACTCAATTGTGAGTGTTTGGTACTTTTGCTTCTTCTACCTGCTACAACCCAGCAACCTCAGTTCATCTTCTTCACTGGATCTGGGAGGAGATTCAGTTCTGCTCAACCCCCTGCAGATAGTCCTTATGAACAATCAGGATTTTGCATTCTGCTGGAGTGGACATGAGTGTGGATAGTACCTCTGGGCATATGAATCTTTCAGTGAGGACCATGTGATCTTTGTCAACTTGTTGTGGCTGAGCAGCCACATGCTTGCAGAGTTAGAAATTGCCACCTACCTTGTGTGCCCATTGAAATAGTTGGTACCACTCTGACACTCTATGCTCCTGAGTTGTTTTTGCTGCAAAGGCAATGCTGCCACAATTTATGATTTAATCAACCATGACCCAATTTGTATGGTAAATGGAGATGTGGCTTATAACACACATTTCGGTTTCTTGTATGAATATAGAACTCTATTTAAATAGTTGAACATAACCATCAATTGGTGATGCTACAATATTTTAATGTTGCCATAAATGTAATTTAGAATGAGTTGTAAAAATGCAAATACTTTTCAACAAATATTCAACCATTATCTGTTAGTACTCACTAGGCACCAGCATTGTTCTAGGAGCTAGAGATAGAGCAATGGACAAAACCAGGCATATCACATGATCTCAGTAATTTGTGAAATATAATGAACAACATAAACTGATGAATAAAAACGGATCCCGAGACAGGGAAGCATTGACCAGATTGTCAAACCTCAGAGGGAAGGTAGGGGAGGGTGAGGGTAAGGGGGAAAGGAGAGATCAACCAAAGAACATGTATGCATGCTTACAAGCCTAACCAATGTACACAGATACCAAGGGTGAGGGCATGAGTGGGGTGGGGTGGGGGAGCAATGAGGAGATAAGGACACATATGTAATACCTTAAAGAATAAAGAAAAAAAAAAGCAACCCAGGCATAGCCACTGCCTACATGGAGCCCACTTTTTTAGTGGAGGGGGTGTGTGAGCAATAAATAAATACACATGTAAGTCAGGTGATTAGTGCTATGGAGAAAAATAGAGAAAGGGGAATAGTGAAATAGTGAGTGCTGGGGTGAGACTTGTAAATTTGAACATTATCCTTTAGTGATCTCAAGGTTTTCCTCTTTTTTTCCATTAAGAACCATATGGAGAGACACCTTTACCATCCCACCCTTCCCCTACAAATCTAAAGCTCATGGAATTACAGGTACTATGTTTTATTCTTTCTTGTGAAGACATTAACACATCTAGGAAGAATTATCCAACTTTTTTTGAAGCTCAAGAAAAAATGCTTTTGAAGTTTATTTTAGTTCTGTTCTCTGCCATTGGTAGAAATGTGAAATAAAAATGGATGGTGAAGGCATTGACATTCTATACCTAAATCTTAAAAATTTTTACTTAACAATATTTTCCTTTCTAAGGTAATTTTGTTTCTATCACTGCTTATATAATATTGATTTGATTGGTCAAGGTTTTGACAATTGAGCAACACACAACTTAAGTTATCTAAATATTTAAAATGGCATTTATTGGTGCCCTGGCCAGGTGACTCTGTTGATTGGAGTGTTGTCCTGTACACTAAAAAGGTTGTGTGTTCCATTCCCGGTCAGGGCACATACCTAGGTTGCAGGTTTGATTCGAGGTTGGGGCATGTATAGGAGGCAACTGATTGATGTTTCTTTGTTCTCTTCTCTTCTCTTCTCTTCTCTTCTCTTCTCTTCTCTTCTCTTCTCTTCTCTTCTCTTCTCTTCTCTTCTCTTCTCTTCTCTCTCTCAATGTAATACTATGCTGCTGCAAAAACGAAGGAACTCCTACCATTTGCAACAGCATGGATGGTCCTGGAGAGCATTATGCTAAACGAAATAAGTCAGTGAAAGAAAGATAAATATCATATGATTTCACTCATTTGTGGAATATAATGAACAACATAAACTGATGAACAAAAACAGATCCAGAGACAGAGAAGCATTGATCATATGTCTTAAACTCAGAGGGAAGGTAGGGGAATAAGGGGATAAAGGGAATAGATCAACCAAAGGACTTGTATGTATGCATATAAGAATAACCAATGGACACAGACACCAGGAGGGTGAGGGCATGAATGGGTTTGGGGTAGGGAAGCAATGGGAGGATAAGGACACATATGTAATACCTTAATAGACAAAAAAAATAAAATAAAAAAAATCAGTAGATACATAACTTTGGGTGAGGACTAAAAGTATAATAAAAGGGCATTTATTGGCTCTCATAAATGTAAAGTCTAGAGTACATGACTTCAGGCATAGCTGGATATAGGTACTCAAATGAAATCACTAGGGTTTCCCCACCACTCAGCCCTGTTTAAAAAAAATATTTTTATTGATTTCAGAGAGGAAGGGAGAGGGAGAGAAAAATAGAAACATCAGTGATGGGTTAAAACCATTGACAGGCTGTTTCCTGCAGGCTTCACACTGGGGATCAAGCTCAAAACCCCAGGCATGTGCCCTGACGAGGAATTGACTGTGACTTCCTGGTGCATAGGTTGATGCTCAACCCCTGAGCCATACTGGCCAGGTTTTTGTTGTTGTTTTGTTAATTTCACCTGAGAAAGTTTTTCCAAGAGAAAATGAAAGGAAAAAAGTGAGAGAAAAGAGAGAGGGGGGGGGGAAAGAGGGAGGGAGAGAGAGAGAGAGAGAGAGAGAGAGAGAGAGAGAGAGAGAGAGAGAGAGAGAGAGAGAGAGAGAGAGGGAGAGGGAGAGGGAGGGAGAGGGAGGGAGGGATGGGGAGGGAGAGAGAGAAACATTGATGTGAGAGTTACATCCAATAGATTGCCTCCCATCCAGACCTAACTGGAGCTGGGGAATGAACCTAAAACCCAGGTATGTGCCCTTGATCTGGAACCAAACCTAAGATCCTTCTGTGCATGGGCTGATATTCTGCCACTGAACCACACCAGCCAGGCACAGTCCTGCTTTTTATTGTTTTGTTTCATCCAAGCAGGGAGTTTTGATCTACATTAATTTACACTAATAAGAGAGAAAAATACTAATTGACTGTACCTTTGCTATGCCTACAGCCAATCAGAGTGAGCATGCAAATTAACACAACAAGATGGAGGTTAATTTGCATATGCAGGCCAGAGCTGTGTGAAGGGGAAAGGGTAGTGGTGGAGGGAGCTACTGGAGTGATGCTCCAGACAGAAGCGAGGACTTGCTGGCTCCAGGCAGCTCAGGAGCAGGGTCATGCTGGCATGACCCGGGCAGTTGGGGTGCGGAGCAGGGACATGCTGGCGCCCAGGCAGCTGGGAATGATGCCAGGGGCCTATTCTTGCACGAATATCATGCAACGGGCCTCTAATATAGTAATAATATGGTTTACAGCCTGCCAACTTAGCAACTCATGTGAAAATACCTTTTCTGTAATGGATTCAGCAAGGATTTCAGATGGTTCTAAGTGGCCCTGCTTGGGTTATGTGCCTATCTATGTGGATTCAGTGTTATAATTGGCCAATTTTGGGTCACATGTTCACCTTAACACATATCTGAAAATGGAGAAGAGATACTCTTATCAGAAGAAAGTAGAATGGTTACTGAGGAAGCACACTCACACAAATGTGTCCACTTCATGAACTATCTACAATAACATGATTTGGAGAAAGAGATCTGTGCTCCAAGTCAGAAGATCTAGATTTGGGTATTCTGTAACTTACTAAAAAGTTATTTTGACCTTTTTAAATGCCAATGACCCATTTTGCGAAATGGGGCTAATATTTCTTATTCCACTTAATTTAAGTGTTGGGAAAATAAGTTTTGATCAAGCATGTGTAAGAGATATGTAGATCTTAAAGTACATATTTTTTAATCCACAACCCTTGGTTCCTTTATCAATCAATTTCAATCCAAAGGACTAGATAAGAATGTGCTTTCTGTTAAAACACTGAGTTATGGAAATTTAGCTATAGAGGAACTAATTTTAAAGATATTAAAACAGAATTTACTAGGGTTTTAAACTAGGGATATAAAATAGCTCCTATACAGTAAGAAATAAGAGAAAATAGAAGGAAGATATTTCAGAATCTTAATTTCCTTTTCCATTTAGAAGCATTTATTTGCTTGTCCTCCCCTTTAGCTTCAGGGTTGCTTAAATCCTGCCTTGGAAGGAAGTACATAAGTACATAAGTAGATGCACTTCTGCAGGAGCAAGAGATTCTCTTAGTGGCCAGCGCAGTTGGCAATATCCTAATCTTTTGCTTTTGTTTGGGACTTCCAAGAAGCAGAAGCCAAGATGGGATTAAATGTCCAAGAGCTTCTTTAGTGGAAACAACTGGCAGAAAAAATGGGGGGAGGGGTGTGTGCAACGGGAATCTGACTCCTAATGAAGAGGAGAGGGAAGGAAGCACCACAGTGCTCAAGGGTCAAAAGAAAGCTCAGCAAGGCTCTTGGAGTCATGTGTCTCCAGGAATGGGGTGCTGTAGTGTCCCTGCCATAGTTAATCATTGGTTGGGTGCAGCCCAGGAGGAACTTGGTGGAGATCATCAGCAGGGTCCTTGGTGAATTATATTCCCTGTGGTTAAAAATGTGTATGGTATATTTGCACGGTCTCCACATCATTTGTTCTTATTTTTTTCACTTGTTTATTCAGTAGGTATATATTGAGTACCTAATATGGTCATATACTAATTGTGGGCTATGGAGATCTGGCTTTAAATAAGACAGAAAAGGTTCCTGCCTTCATGAAGCTTACATTATAGGGATCTGATTATCAACTTCCCATTGGACTTTCCTGGCTTTTATGTTTGTCTATTATAGACACAATTAATCCTCTGTGTAGTTATTACTATATTTTCTCTGGCTTGATTGCTAAACTCAATTTTTAATTTTATTTTTAAACTCAATTTTAGATAGCCCACTCTTAGGGATCAAGAGCATAACTAGAGAAATCACAAGATTGGATAGTCCCAAGGATTAAGGTTTAGGATTAGTTGAGAGGAGAGTCAAAGCCCTTCATCCATACATAGGCCTTGCCTGGAAAGTCCTCCTCAGCAAGACGAGGCCACCACATTTGGAAAGAACTGAAATACTTTTTCAAGTATAAAAAGCCCTACTTGATTATGCCTTTTCTTTTCTCCCAGATCTTGTTTCCTTCACTCAGCAAGCTGCAGCCATAGGGCTTTGTCTCTGTTTCTAGAACACACCAAGCTCTTTCTCCTTCAGGGTGTTTTACCTGCCCAGAATGCCCTTAGTTTGGCTGGCAGAGTCTTGTCTGCAGGCTTCAGAGAGGTCTTTCTTGGACATTCCATTGAAAGCAGCCACTTTTTATCTGTCATGCTGCCTTATTTTTATCCTCTGTATAGTCTTTATCAGGTTTGAGCATATATTTTTAATTTATTTAGTGTCTTTATTCACAACTAGAATGTAAATTCTAAGAAGGCAGAACTACTAATGCTTCTTGTTGATAAATGAATTTGTAATCTAGAGCCATGAACAATCCTATTACAGAAGTACTTGGTGTCATAATTCCCTCTTGAGTGAGTGAAGGGAAATGAGTGGATGAGAGTTTAACAGCTTCAGAACCACAGAAAGCTCCCACCAGGTCTTTTGGCCTGCCTAACATCCAGGCAAAGGATTCAATTTCTGATGAGAAGTTGAGACTTTTAGGTGTCCTGATTGAATGGGAGGGCTCAAATGTAGCAGCTGCAAGAATTGTGCTTGTTGTACAAGAGCCCTGGTTGACAAACTGGGGCTCGCGAGCCACATGCGGCTCTTAGGCCCCTTTAGTGTGGCTCTTCCACAAAATCCCACAGCCTGAGCGAGTCTATTTTGAAGAAGTGGTGTTAGAAGAAGTTTAAGTTTAAAAAATTTGGCTCTCAAAAGAAATTTCAATCGTTGTACTGTTGATATTTGGCTCTGTTAACTAATGAGTTTGCCGACCACTGTATTAGAGAATCCAGAATTGAATAACCAGAGCTTTTTTCTTTGCAGGAAAGCTTTCTATAAAAGAAAAATGAAAGAAAGGACTATGAGGATAGAGAGAATAGAAGGCCTGAGTAATGACTTTTCAATAGAGAAACACTTGCTTTGTGTTTTAAAGAACTGACAGGAGTTTATAAAGCAGAACATACAGAAAGTTCATTCTAGAGAGAAAGGCATAAAAAGAGGGAGGAAAATGTATGGTGAATTAATTCAGCAACAGGATGGCTGGGATATGTATGGTGGTGAAAACAGAATGAAACAGAGCTGAAGTGATAGCAAAAATCTTGGTTATAAAGATTCGAATGTCATACAAATTACTTTGGACTTTTTTTTTTTTTTCCTGATATAGTGTATAGGCTTAAAAAGGATTGTGAGCAGGGGAGAGACAATTTTATATGGTGCTTTGGTAATATCATTGTATTGTAAAGTTTGAAGGAGATAATGCACTAAAAAGGGCTTTTTAAAACGAAACTACCATTCTATGGTAAGGGGTAGTTGTTATTCTCATTGTTGAAAATAAAACCCTACTAGGAGCTATTCAGTGGAGATATCTATTTGCATCAATTAAATAAAAAAACCTTTTTATTTACACAAATGATGCAAGTGTATAATAGAAAAAGTTACAAATGAGCAATAAGAAAAATAAATTGTTCCTAAACCCATTATTCAGAAATAACTGTAGCAACAATTTTGTATGTGTCTGTTGAGGAGAGCTATTCTCTACATATATTTTGCATATATCCTGTACTTAGGACTTTTTACTTTATAATAGATCATAAACATAATTCTGTGTCATATCAATAATTTTATATCTACCTCAATATTTTAATGGCTATTGCTACTTCCATTGAATTGATGTCCCCAACGTCTTTAACCAATTTCCTCTTGTAAGATTGATTCCATGTTTAGTAAGAGAAACCCAGTGGAAAGTTGGGAGAGGTCCATGAACTATAAACTTTAGACAGTGGAGACTTTTGAAGATTTTCAAGGAGAGAATTAACATGACTGGGTATCAGCTTAGCACAAAATTTCAAACTCTGTGAAGCTTTTCAAATAGTTTGTAGCCTGTTAGGCTTGAGATAGGGCTGGAGGGTGACCCTTGAGGTTTTCTCTGGACTCAGGGAACTCAAATAGCTTAGCTGTCCTTATCTGGCTGCTGCCATGGCAGGAACTTGGCATCTGAAGTTGAGCAGCTCTGACTCTGGCACAGATGACTGGAGGCCAGGAGTGCTTCTGGGTCCTGGGTTTCCACACCCCCGGCTGTGAGGAGCCTTTAGACAGAAGCTGCCAAACTTACTGGATCAATTCCCCTCTCAATAAAACATTGTTGAGCGTACATCTCTAATATATGCACGTTTATTTTAAAATTGCATTCAAGGTCTACTGTATTAGATATTTAGTCCATTATAAAACATTCAGCAAGTTAAATTTTTAAAAGCATGAGAATGGAAAGAAAACATTTAAAAATAAAAGCAAAATTCTATTTGCTCTCAGTTAAATATTACTATTCATATAGCATGTAAAATAGTTACACATTAATAATGTTTTAGAGAGATCGATATGACTGAACTATGCTTCACTGTGTTTAAAAAAAATCTTGGTTTAAGACTGGTATTTATGAATTCTTGCTCAAATTCAGTTTATTTTGACTCTTGATTTTTTATTTTTTTTATTTTTATTTATTTATTTATTTATTTTACCCAGAAGCTGATTTATTTATTTATTTATTTAATTTTTTTCATTTATTTATTATTTTTTTTTATTTTTACACATTTTATTGATTTTTTTTTGCCCCACTCCCTCCCTCCCACATATCCCCTCCCTCCCCAGAGTTTTATGTCCATTGGTTGTACTTATATGCATGTATACAAGTCCTTCGGTTGATCTATTATCTCCCCCAGATCCTCCTCCCCTCCCCGCTGTAATTTAACAATCTGCTTGTTGCTTTACTATGACTCTTGATTTTTTACTACCAAAATCAAGCAGATGCTGCACAAGAGACATGTTGATTCAGTTAGAAGAGAGTATGATCAGTTGTACTTCGTAAACCACGATGTTCATTTAAAAATTCTATCCACTTTATGTAAAGGTTTTGGTTGAAATTTAGCTAGTAACATTTCTATCTTAGAGGTCAGTTAGTTGGTTTATTTTAAAAATTGGGTTAATACCACTGAAGTTCTTCATTTAGAAGATTTTAAACAGGTTAGAAAGTAGAGGTTCTCCCCTCCCCACACCCCTAGGACACAATTTAGGCAATATACAATGGGAAGCCCTCCCAATATCCTTTTCAAAATGCTCTTTCCATAGCAAGAGGTTTTTTGTTTTTTTTTTCCTTTAAGCAAATTTTGATGACTTAAATATTTATAATAAAATAGTAGCTTTACTTTGATTTCAACAACTCTTCAGTATTTACCCTTAAATAATCAAGCTAATCTCAGTGGGGCATAAAAGATTATCATGATTACTTCCTACTGCATTTCAAGGTAGTATCAATATTTCATTATTTAGCAATCTTATTTTGTATATAAATTAACAGCTTTAGTGACATCCTGGAGCATATAAATTTTAATACATTGTAATACTGCAAAAACAAGCGAACAAGAGAGGGCCCACTTTTCTCTCCTTTGAGCTACGCCATATGTCACATTATTTTCTTTCAGAACCATTGTGTACTATAGGTAACACACAACCTCCTGACTTCAGATCTAGAGAACGTGTCAGTGTGGGTATTATGTAGTAGGAAAGGTTAATTTATTTATCAACTTCAACATAAAAACTAATATATGAAGAGGTTGTGATTCATTTTCTTCCTGTACTCCAATTCTGTATACCCCTTGAGGTTAATGAGCACTACTAAGTCCCTTTTTCTGGGGACACTATTTCCCATCTTTAAAATGATGGAAATGAATAAGATTATGTGTTTAAGACTTTCCTACTCTGACATGTTAGGGTTCTTTCAGTTTTTCAACATAATAAGAATCAACTAGCAGAAACTTGTGTTGGAATGCTGGAAGCATGGGTTTGATGAGAGAGTGGGTTTAAGAGAAGTACCGTTGGGTGTAGATGTGCTGTGATGGGCAGTCCTAGGTGGAACAGGGTGTGGAATAAGTGAGGAGACACTGTTCTTGCTTCTGACCTTGCACAGGTTATTTTGACTTCTGGAGCTCAGTGACCTCATGAGAAAATGGAGTGGGGAAGGGGAGTAGATTGTCTTGCAGATCTCTATCAGTTAAGGGACCTCTGATCTGTGAGTTCACGGAGGAATAGAGAAGACTACAGAGTATGCCAGGCAGGCCTCACACTGAAGACCACGTTCTTCTTTCCAGTGTTGGGAAAGGTGGTTTTGGTCACCCAGGATTCTTGCTTCTGGGGCTTGGAGGACCTTTTCATAGTGGCATAAGTACAGAGCAACTGAGAGGGCAGAATCTGGGCTCAGAATGCCCCAGCTCTGCCACTTACTACCTGTGTGATTTTGAGCAAATTTTGGAGTCTATCTGCCTCTCATTTTTTATCATTTATAAAATGGTGTTAATAATAGGACTTCCATCCTGAGTTCTGAGAAGATTAAAGCTAAATAACATGAAGTAGGAAGTTTAACACAGTGCTCGGCATATGGCACATCTATACTAATAAGAGGGTAATATGCTAATTAGACCTGGTTGACAGGCCATCTTCTGGATGTCTGGCTTTCTTCTGGATGAAGCCATGGTGGTTGGGGCCTAGGCAGAGGCAGTTAAGGGTGATCAGGCTGACAGGGGAGAACAGTTAGGGGCAACCATGTTGGAAGGGGAGGGCTGTTGGGGGCATTAGGCAGGCAGGCAGGCAAGTGAGTGGTTAGGAGCCAGTGGTCCTGGATTGTGAGATGGATGTCTGTCTGAGGAGTTCTGGATTGGAGAGGGTGCAGGCTGGGCTGAGGGACACCCTTCCATGTATAGATTTTGTGCACTATGCCTCTAGTGTTTAATAAACAGCTGTAATTGTACCTGTAGTTGTACCTGTAGTTCTTGTTATGCAGACATCCTTCTTCTCACCTTGAGGGAACTAGTACGGTAGAATTTTTTTTTTTTTTTTTATCAAATCAAAACTCAGCATCACCAAACAAAACAATAACAATAAACTAAATTTGCAGAAGTACAAGTCTTTCTTTCCACTGGGACTGTTCTGAAGTCTCACGAATGATAGACTCGACTAGTTTTTTTTTTTATGCTAGTCCTTAAATATTCCTTCTTCCTTCATCCCTGAAAATGTCACCTCTTTGCACTGAACAAACCTTAATGCCAAATACAACAAAGTCTTTTCTTTTTATGCTTTGAAAGAACAGCTTGAAGCTTGGTTGAAGCAGAACTATTACTTTGTTAGAGCTTAGAATATTCAAGTATAAATCTCTTCTACAGCCAGGTGCATGAGCCCAAAAAGATAAGGGTATTAAGAGGAGCATTTCCATGTTGGAAATATCCTCAGATTAATTTGAAGGCATGCTTTAATAGCATACTATTCCTCCACTCTTGGGCATGCTATTATTGTTCAGCTTGCCAATTTCATGTCTTAAAAGTCAAACTCTTTATTAAAAAAATGGGACAAGGAATTAAATATTGCCATTGACTAATCGCTTCCAAATAACTAAGCATATGAAATACTTTGGGGTGCTTTTTGGGAAGATAAAAGGTTTTCTGAGAAAGAGGACTTGAAGCCAGGAGGTCACTTCTGCAGTGAGAAGTGACTTGAAGCCAGGAGGTCACTTCTGCAGTGAGGGCAGCCAAATTGCTACTGTCAGAAATGGACTGCTGAGATGGAGTGGGAGCCTGAGGTCCCCAGCCTAAGGGAGCTGGAAATGTCAGAAAATTAATCAAAATGCTCTCTGAAAAGATGCCCTCAGTATAGCCATTCATAAATAACTTTTGATTGACCTGTTTGATTTTCTGTGTTTCTAACTGGTATCATGCTGTGCCCAAGGGGCATGTGAGATTGCAGAATAAACATGACATGTTCTGTAGTACCAGTTGGTCTTGGCACCTTATTCTCCTCCTTTAAAGATGAAAATTAATAGGGATATAATTTGGAAGCTGTTTGGCAAATGTAGAGGTAAGGAACATAGACCTCGTGGTTAGGCAAAACTGTGCCAAAACCTGGCTTTGGCACTTTGAGCAAGTGACTTAACCTTCAATTTCACCATGTGTGGAATGGAAGTAATAATACCTACTTCATAGTGTGGTAATAGAGACTAAATGAAATTAAATTCAGCTTGTAGCACAATGCTTGGTTCATGTAAGTGCTCAGTAAGTGGTGACTTACCGAGTGGCTCTTGGCAAAAGCAGAGTTAATTTGGTTGCAAGCAACAGTAATCAACTCAGTCTAGCTCAAATAAAGGAAGGCTTATTGGAGAAAACAGCAGGCAATCACAAGGCAAGCAAAGGTGAGAAATACAATCTGGCTGGTCTTGCAGGGACCGACCTAGTAAGTCTAGGACCAGTGACTCCTTCTTGTGCTTTTCTCTACATCTTTATTCCCTTTGTCTCCTGGGAGTCCGTGTCAATTAATTCACCTCTACCATTTGGGATATTTTGTTGAAAAAAGTTGATAAAGTATGATTGAATGTAATTCTGATATTGTGATACAAAAGAAGAGAAATGATGAACTGTCAGAGCAGAAGAACCTCAGATAGCATCTAGATCATGATTGGCCACAACATAGTACAAGGATAGACATCACCAATCAATTGACAGTGTTTTATGCTGAATTCACAGTTGGCCTCATAATACTTCTTAACATTTAATTTCAGGACAACCACCAGTGAATGAATGGAGGAAGCTCATGAGATAAAACTAATCTGCTATTTTTTACCCAACCACTTTATAATAGAGGAAGAATAGAGGTTCAGAGAGGGAATGTGATTAGTGAAACTTCACATTGCTGTGCTAGAATTAGAACCACACATTTTTTGGTGATGGATAAAACTATTCCACAAGAGAATCATAATGCAATGAAGGCCTAAGACAGTGGGAGGTAGAAAACTCCAGGGAGGATTTATAGCAAAGATTGGGACTGTCTGGACTTGATAGGACTTGGAGAGGTAGCAAAAAAGCAGCATTTATAATGATGTTCAGGTTTCTAAAGTTGGGAAAAAGTCTGGGAGACCTGGTCTTTGAGGCAAGATTCTTCTATAAGCTGCTCTCCTGTTCTGATGGCTGCCATAGAAATCATTATCAACATCTCTGCTTAGAGGCAAGAAATACAGTCTAATGCATCCGTCTATCAGTGGTCATCCTGATGATGACAGGTTTGCCTTCTATATCATTGATTAGACTAATGATGTTGACATCACATAGGAGACTGGATCACTTTTAAAATGTTTAAAAATATTTATTACATTTTTTGCTCTGAGCAGTTCCTTATGCTTTTGGAGGATAATTTTAGATAGACACATACTTTTCTTCTCTCTTTACTTGGGACAAAGATTATAGCTCTTGTTTGCTTGTGACCTCCATTTTTTTAAAAAATGCTACCCATTTTGGAAATTCCTCACTATTGCAGGACTTCAGGCAAAGCCTTTGAATTGGGATTTTCAGAAACACTTTCTGCTCTGGGTTGGACAGTTGGGCAAGAAAATTTCTGAGATGCTTTGGAGTAAAGCCTGGTTGAATTTCAAGTTCAGCTTCACCACTTACTAATTATACAACTTGAGAACTTGAGCAGTTTCCTTAACCACTCTGTGCTCAGTTTTTCCCTCTATAATGTGGGTAGTATAAGCACAGACTTTACAGGGTTGTTGATGGTTCAGTGAAACAGTGTATGGGATACTCAGCAACATGTTTTTTTTTTTTTTTAATAAGTGATAGCTATTCGATTAGATTGATAGTTATTAATTTGTAACTAGAATGTTCTCTTGGTTTTCTAGTATTCATTCAGTGCTTTCCTATAACACAATGCTTTAATCTCACTTAAGAATTTCTGAGAAGGGGAACAGAGGGTATTTTTCATTTTACTATGGTATTCTTCATTTCTGAAAGATGTGGCATTTGGGCAACAGAAGAATGAAATAATATGAAAATGGAATGCCAGAGATGGAAGGACATTTCAAGGTTACATAGCTTTAATTAAATTCATTATTCTATAGATATATATATCCAAGCCCAGGGCGACTAAGTGACTTGCTCAAAGTCACACAGCAAGTTTGTTACAGAGAAAAAGAAATCACGCAGGTGAAAGAAGTTGAGGGCAGCCTGCACTGGAAAATACACTGAGTGGCCAGATTATTATGATTATGGGACCCAGCTGGGGTGGCCATCCTTCTAAAGTAGAGGTGTCGAACTCAATCAGAGAAGGGGCCAAAATCTAAAATCCAGCCTAAATCGCGGGCCGAATGGTTTACTGAACAGTCATAAACTGACAATGTCATAAACTGACAGCGGAGTGCAGTGATGACAGCGCCGTGTGGGCCACATTGCAAGGCCTGGCGGGCTGGATTTGGCCCGCGGGCCTTGTGTTTGACACATGTGTTCTAAAGCTTTGTAAATCTTGAGCTAGGCAGACTGTAGTGGGCGTAGTGCTGGTAGTAAGAGATGGGATGTATAGGGAGAGGGTACTGGTTTAAGAAAGTGTTAAAAAACAGGTTCTAATCCATCTGACTTGCACTTGGGTTGGTGATTCTCCTCTTTGAGCTTCTGTTTTCCTACTTTGTGTAATTCATTTATGGCCTGCTGCCTGCTCCATGCTTGGCATGAAACTAGGTGTGGAGATAAAATGGACATCCTGATCTACCTTGGTGTCTGGAAGAACAGTCTCTTTTTTGTACTCACCACATGGGGATACTGTGAGGACCAAGTGCTCACAGAAATATAAAAAAAATTGGCATTTGAATTATATAGTTATAAATTACATTTATAACTATAAATTTAATTGCAAATTCAAGTTTGGTTCTAAAAGGAACAACAATAATAAAAAAGATTATCCTGGCATATAATAGACTCCTACCAAATACTTATTAGATAGATGAAAGTAGATGAATGGACCAAGTGCTGAATGTGTGAAAAGCACTTAAGAGCAGTTCTGATTACATTTGTTTTCCGCACATATAAAGAAGGCTCCCCGCTTGGAGAGAGGAGTAGTGAAGTAAGAAAGACGTTGTAGATACTATTAAAGGAGATGGCAAGATGCCAAAGATAAATTTCACCTTCTTCACCTGCTTGTTCAGGGTCGTGTCAGTCTCAGTGAAGGATGTATTATTTTCCAATTTCACAACCTATCATTCTTACCTTTTTCTTTTCTTTCCTGGCTTTTCATTCTTCTCTGTTCAGTAAAACCCTTCTGGCACTTGCTCTCATGGGAACATTCACTGTTAGTCAAATCCTTCATTCCTTCAGGGAAACAAAAGCAAATCAATATATGATATTAAACAACCTGGAAAACCCTAGTGATTTAACTCTTCCCATAAATCGGCCAGCCCTGCAGCTGTGGATGGTTTCACTTTTCACATCTGTCATTTTCTCTCTCTTCTCTTAGCTGCCTCCTGATGTCTCCCTTGGATTGGCTTGGAGAGCAAGGAAACAATAGCTTGGGGAGAAAAAATGCCAAGAAGTAGAGTGCTCCCCACTGCTGAAGACAAATAGATGTCATTCAGGATTCCTTCAATTCTAAGTGAAAGAAAACTCATCTTAAGTACAGGCATACTTCAAAAATACTGTGGGTTTGGTTCCAGATGACCACACTTAGAGTTATAATTTTTTTTTGCTGGTGGAGGGTCTTGCTTTCAACACAACATCTGTGAAGAGCAATGAAGGGAAGCACAATAAAATGAGGTATGCCTGTAACTAAGGAAGAAAATGTAATGATTCAGGAAACGTAAAGTGAAGGAATAGGGATGGCTTCAGAGACGGTTTAAAACTCAGGTTCAAATCATATCTTTGGAAACAATTTATTTCTCTCCATCTCTTGGCTCTACTTTTTGTTGCTTAAGCTTGAATTCAGCCTCCAAGATGAGAACAGAAACTCAAGTCCTATCATCTTGTCAGCTTTATACCCAGCAGGGAAGAACATTACCTTTACTTCAGTATTCCCAGCAAAAGGCAGTTTCTCTAACTGGCTCTACTTGGAACACACATACATCTCTGAACCAATTGCTGTGTTAAGGGGGAATAGCATGGTCTGATTGGGTTAGGGCCATGGTCTGCAAACCATCTCATGAGCCACATGTGGCTCTTTGGCCCCTTGAGTGTGGCTCTTTCACAAAATACCATGGCCTGGTGAATCAATTTTGAAGTAGTGGCGTTAGAAGAAATTGAAGTTTAAAAAATTTGGCTCTCAAAAGAAATTTCAATTGTTGTACTGTTGATATTTGGCTCTGTTGACTAATGAGTTTGCTGACCACTGGGTTAAGGGATGGTTTCTATGGTCCACACATGGAGTTAGGAGTGGAAGTTTTCCAAAAGCCTATTGGCTGAAAGTAGTAGAGAATGTGCCCTTTAGAAGGGAAATCAGGCTACACTTCCCCAAAAATGGGAAACTGATGTAGGACATTACATACATAGTGATTATCAGGTTATATTGTATGACTCAGGCCTGTAAACTGGTATTAGTGACATTTATCATTAATTAAAGCTAGGATACTGGCCATCAAGTGGAGGCCCAAAGAAGGAAAAGCCTTGTCCACGCTCACCCAGCATGTGAAAGAGAATACAGCCTCCTGGACTGCTCTCCTTTCTCCTTCATGTTTCACTGCTTCCCCAACCTGCTAAGGAAGAGCTGTTTTCAGAGGCCTGCTGCAAAGGGACGGATGTGTGCTTCATAGAGTGGGTGATTAATGGTAACACTGGATCCACAGTAAGGGTGTGATAAGCATTGAAATCAGCTGCAGCCTTTTAGCACCTGCCGATTGAAAGCTATGGGAGGTGTTAAAAGGAAGAATGTGGGGAGAGAAGTGGCTTATCTTGAGGAACAAAGCACAGGGAATTATTTTTTCTTCTTATTTGTTTATTCCATCTATCTACCATGCTCAGGGACAGCTTATGGGGTGTAGAAAGAGACAGGATAGGGCAGAAAAATGAGTATGGGCTTTTAGTACAGAGATCTGAGTTTTCCTCAGTCTGCTTTAGGCAGAGCCACCCTCTTCTCTGTGCCTCTGTTTCTCCATTTGGTAAAATGAAGCAGTTGGATAACCGAGATCATCCATGACTGAATGTTCTCTAGTTGTATCTGGAGTGGTCACCTATGTGAACAGAGCACGGTTCTTTGGTGCCTTGTCACTGTTGCATCCCACAGAACCCGAGGCTCAGAGCCTGCAGAGAACAACTGCAGGGAAACAATCTTTCTTTGGAGGTGTGCCAGTCTGAGTTCCTGGCACTTAGTAGGCACTTGCAAAATATTTTTAGAATAACTAAATGTGGTTTTGCAGAAGCCTAGCAGAACCCTATGAGAATAATTTTACTCCTTTTAAAGTTACCTTTTTAGGTCTTTGAAAGTCCTACACTTTTGGGTCTTCTTTTAAAACCATTTAAGGGTTATTCACATTTTAAGCTCAAAGTAAATGCCATCTTGTTTTAAAAAATATATTTTTATCGACTTCAGAGAGGAAGGAAGAGGGAGAGAGAGAGAAACATCAATGATGGGAAAAAAATCATTGATTGGCTGACTCCTGCACGCCCCCTACCAGGAATCAAGCCCACAATCCAGACATGTGTCCTTGACTGGAATTGAACCCGGGACTCTTCAGTCTGCAGCCCAATGCTCTATCTACTGAGCCATATCTGCCAGGGCAAATACTGTATTTTGATTGATGGAAAGCCTGGGATTCCTATTAGGGTCTTGAAGGTAGGTGCAGGAAAGAAATAGATAACCAGAAGATTCTTAGTGCAAAAAACCCAATATGGTGTATAAGTTGGGTCTCTAAACAATGAAAAAATTATAAAATCTTACCAGCACCCCTGTGAAATTGGAAATATATTGAACACCAATCTATTTTACCTGTGAATGAGGTTTTTGGAGGCATATGTCTAAGGAAGGGATTTTGGGACATGGTGTAGCCTCCTGTTCAACATTATTAAATGTTGGGTCAAGTCTCCAAAGGATTGGTATCAATTTGCACACTTTATACTTTCCCCTCACCCCAAGCAGTGTGTGAGCGATCATTCACCAAGTGATGTTAATCAGTTCCATGAAACGCCTAATTCCCTTTACTTATACCATGACCTATACTCTTATTCAAAATCCAACAGTCCTCCTGACACAGATTATTGCAGAGGAAGGGAGGTGAAAGAAACAATCTTTGGGGACATTTAATTTGAGTTAGACAAAAACACAGAATTCTTTTGGAGCTAGCATTATGCAGACTTTGAGATCTGATGAATTTTAATCTGGCACAGCCATTTACTAGTTGCATGACTGTACATAACATAGTTTTTCCCTCTTGACTCCTTTTTTTTCCCCTCTGTCAAATGGATATGGTAGTTGTATTTACTTCATGGGTTATTTGAAGGATTAGATTATCTAATTCTTGTAATATACTTAACCTAGTGGTGCTGGTCTGTTGTAGTGGTCAATACACAATAGGTTTATCATTATTACAGGTGATATTCCCCAGTCATTACCACTGTTTTCATCCTTGAGAGCACCCTTTTCAGCCTGGAAGCTCACATTTTTTTTTTTAAAATGCTGAACAAATTTACAAATTATACAGCACTTAATTCTTTATTCACTTTTAGTATCAAGACCATCTGTGACTGCTAACCAGCTACTGACTGAAAGGAAAGGAAGGAAACAGTGTTGACACTCTAGATTGTATAATTACACCCAGAACAAGGAAACTCTGTTTTTAGTTAGCCATTGTGGCTTCTTCACGTGTAAATGTGCAACTTCTATCAGGTTTTCAGACATATTTTCTCTCCCTGGTGATCTCCAGGCTGTGACCCTGATTTAGACCTATTTTTGTGTTTCCTAGATGGGAAAACTGAGGTACAAAGAAGAGCAATAAATTTCTAATTGTTTCTTCATGTAATCACACTCACTCACTGACCCAATTAGTCACACATATGACTAATTGGAATAGGGACATCTGGTTATCTATTGCTGCATAACAAACCTCCTCAAAGTTCAATGGCTTTGAACAGCAATTTATCATCTCTTATGTTTCTGTGGGTTGAATGGGCTCAGCTGAGTGGTTTTCTCTTGGGTTTGTTCACGCTCAGATGGTGGCTGGGGCTGCAGGCATCTGAAGGCTCGAGTGGATTGGATATTCAAGACCGTTCTCTCACATGGTTGGCAATTAAGGTTGGGTGTTGACTAGAGTGCTTGCACTGGTCTCTGTGTGTTTTGGATGTCTGACAGCATGGTGGCTGGGCTCTGAGAGTGAATACCGTATTTTCCGGCGTATAAGACGACTTTTGAAACGAAAAAAAGCCTGCTCAGATTGGCCAGAGTCAGAGAGGCTGTCTATTAAAAAAAGAACTGGTGTTGCCTCGGAAGTGGGGGGTAGTCTTATACAGCGAATATAGGCCTAAACCTATGTTTTAACTGTAAAATTAGGGGGTCGTCTTATATGCGAGAAAATACGGTATTTCAATTGTGTTCCAAGAGAAAGGAAACAGAAATTGACAGGCCTATTAAGGGCTGAGGCTCCTTTACTTTCACAATATTCTTCTGGCCCCTGCAGTCAGCCCCACCAAGGATCAAGGAGATCAAGTAGATCACACTCTTTTTTGATGAGGGGGTGGTAAAGTTAATTTGCAGAAGAGCTTGTGGGAAGAGAGATGTTGAAGTTATCTTTGGAAAGCATAATGGTTTCTGTCATGGTAAGTATTTTTTTTTTCTTCCTCCCAAGGATTTACAAAGGATCTGTGGTCACCTGCTGAGGAAAGTGGAATTATGACCTTTTCTCTCCAACTCTGCCAATTCTGGGGGCAGAAAGCAAAGGCAGCTTAATCTTTGTGGTCCCTGGCAAAGCAGGACAATTAAATGTGTGTGTGTTTTTTTTTTTTTAATACCTTACTAGAACCACCATGTACATGCTAATAAGGATAGAATTAAAAAACAAAAAACAAAAATAAACTTGTTTTGGGGAAATGTTCATAATGAAACATCCTGTCCTTGAATTATTAAAAACAATGTTGAGTAAGAATTGCTTAATTTAGTAAACAATTTCAAAGCAAACCATTCTTTTCTTTTAACTTGAATTTGCTGAAAGCATTCCAAGAATTTTATTACCAACATGACTTCAGAATGTAATTGTGTAATTAGTAATGCATCTGACACCTTTGGAGAGATTTAGGTATACTTAGGGCAAGAACAAAATGTACTATTTTATCATTTTTAAGATTGCGTAAAGGACACTGCCCTGCTTTGCTGGTTGGGTTTTTCTTTTCTTTTAATGATGTTGTATAGCTGAAGTCACAGAGTAAGAACCAACATTTATTAATATTGGGTCTGTGGATAAAAAATATGGTTTAGAGTTATCAAGGTATGAATCCTGATGCCGCCTCTTACTATGTATGTTTTTTTCAAACAAGTTACATAACTAAAATCTCAAATCTTCATCTATAATATGGGGATAAGTATGTCTATTGCATAAGGCTGCTTTGACTCCTCAATGGGATAATGTATGTAGAAGGTCTGGGATGGGGCAGTAGGTTAGGTTCCTTTATCTTCCCATCTGATTTTGTGGGAGTGCTTGATTTTGTGAGTGGTTAGCTCAAATGCTCAGATTAAGATTCATCTTAGGTGTGTTTGCTGGATGGAGGCCAGGGTTGGTGAGGGAGCTAGAGTGTCCATTTTTCACATAAATGCACCAAGCAAAGTGTCTATTCAGGGAACAGACACCCTACATACTTAGAAAGGCTTGAATTAGTAGTTATAAGCTACATTCTTAAATTGATGAACCTTTCTTGTATCATTTGGAGGGACAAAAGTTGATGTAGGAAGAGGAGTTAGGAAAACATCTTTGTAATCTGAGAGGGTAGTGATCTCAGCATAATTGGTGAGATCATAATCCTAGATTTGTTCTGTTTTGTCATAATCCTAGATTATAGTCTCAGTGTGGTAGGGAGAATTTAAAAATGATCCTTCAATCACCCTCACTTTTGTAAAATTTCCTGAGTGTGGGTAAAATGTGTAACTAGGATGGGTTATCACTCACTGACTATGTTATATGGCAATAGGGATTTTGCAGATACATGTAAAGTAACTCATCAGTTGACTTTGAATTAATCAAAAGGATGAGCGTTATCTACCATATGAATTCTTTAAATCTGTATCTAGAAGTTAGAGATAGCGAAAGAGTTCCAAAGCATGGGGAAGAGTAAATGTGAGAAGAATTCCCTATTGCTGGCCTTAAAGGGGGCCACATGGCAAGGACATTATAAGTGAGGGACACTGAAGGGTCATTTTTGAATTCTCTGACTCTAGGAACTGAGAGGAACCCTTGGCCAATAGCTAGCAAGAAATGGGGACCTCAGTCCTATAACCTGAAGGAACTATATTCCCTTTTTATAATTTTATTTTTCAATAACAGTTTACATTAACATTATTTTGTATTATCGATAGTTTTAAGTGTACAGCATAATGGTTAGATAATCATATACTTTACAAGGTGTTTCTCCCGATGTTTCCAGTACCTACCTGGCACCATCTATAGTTATTACAATATCATAGACTCTGCTCCCTATGCTATACTTCCGTATAACTATTTAGTAACTACCAAGCTGTACTTCTGAATCCACTCACCTTTTCTACCCAGTCCCTTCAAGGAATTGAATTCTGCATCCAGTCATGTAAACTTGAAAGTGGACCATGGACTATAAAAAGGAAGGCAGCCCATCTAGCATATTCATCTCCATCTAATGATTGAGGGAGCAGAGAGCTCAGCCATGATGTGTCTGGACTTTTTACATACAGAAACTGAGATAATACATTTATGTTGTTTTAAGCCACTGAGTTTGTGGTAATCTGTTGTGCAGCAATATAAAACTATTATGCTCAGTAATTCTCACTGAGAATTTAAATTATTTCCTTTCTGTACTTGTCAGTTTCCTGACCTTTAAGTAAGGATTTTCTAGTTATTACACTGGTGCTCTTATTAATTGTGTATCAGAATCGCTAGATTCTGAGGCAGCTTAAATAGCAGATTCTGATTTTATTTTTTTATTTTTTGCATTTGAATAAAGTATTTATTGTTTCCTTCTGGGGGAAAAACAGGAAGTTGTGGAAACATACTACATTTGACAGCCCACATTAATTCGTGGTTGGTCCTAACCCCAGGTTTAAACAGAACCTTAAGTCTAGTATGTCAATAAATCAAATGCATAATTGTTTCATTTCTATTAATGATACCCAAACTTTGTTTTAAATGTTTGCATTGGCATCTCTTCAGATTCAGACTTGTTCTATTGAACTTACCATTTGTTTCCTATTTTTTCCTTGAAAATATTTGCTGTGTGTTCTGCTCCCTCTACAGATACTTAGGTCAATTCCTGCATGTTTACCCTGTCATCCTTGAACTCTAGCTCATTTATTGGGTCGGCAACTAAGTAATTGCGGATTTTTAAAAAGACAATTTTTTCATGGAACTAAATAACTTTATTCTGTAATGTATTGCCCATTTTGATCAATGACCTTTTGCCATCTTTCAGGCAGCATCATAATCCCACGTTCAAAAAACTTCTGGTTTTTATTAGCAAAAAACTGAATCAGGTACGATTTGACATCATCATCATTATTGAAATTTTTACCATTCAAGGAGTTTTGTAAAGATCGAAACAAAAAGTAATCAGATGGTGCAAGGTCAGGACTATATGGTGGATGTGGCAAAACATCCCAACCAAGCTCCATTAATTTTTGCCGAGTGACCAAAGATGTGTGTGGCCTTGCATTGTCATGATGGAATACAACACCTTTTCGATTTGTCAATTCGGGCCGCTTTTCTTCAACTGCATTGTTTAATTTCGTTAGTTGTTCAATGTAGACATCAGAATTGATCGTTCAGTTGGGTGGTAAGAGTTCAAAGTAGACAATTCCTTTGTAATCCCACCAAACTGATAACAAAACCTTCTTTTGATGAATATCAGCTTTTGATGTTGTTTGAGTTGGTTCACCTGGCCTGCTCCACGATCTTTTCCGCTTGATATTGTTGTAAACAACCCATTTTTCATCACCAGTTATCAGTCGTTTTAAAAATGGATCATTTTCATTACGTTTCTTTAGCAAATCGCAGCTGCTAATGCGTTGCGTTAACTGTGATTCTTTCAGTTCGTGAGGAACCCATGTATCGAGTTTTTGAACATAGCCAAGTTGTTTTAAGTGATTTTCAATGCATGTATGTGATACATGAAGCTTCTCTGCAATCTCACGTGTTGTACTGTGACAGTCTGAATTGATTATTGCTTTGATTAGGGCGTCATCAACTTCAACTGGACTACCAGAGCGTTTTTCATCTTTGAGTGAAAAATCACCAGAACGAAATTTGGCAAACCAATTTTGACACTGCCGTTCTTTTAAGGCTTCGTCACCATAAACAGCACATAACTTTTTATGAGCTTGCGATGCGTTTTTCCCTTTGCGGAAATAAAAAAGCAAAATATGATGAAAATGTTCCTTTTGATTTTCCATTTTTCAACGAACGCCAAACGAAAACTACAAAACAGATCAAAAAACTTTTTTTTACTGATTAACAGCTGAATAGCCAACTATCAAATAACAAAATGTGTTTTACATTTGTACTACGTCTGCAAACCTAAAAATTCAACTGAAGCCATATATGTGTGAAACCCGCAATTACTTAGCTGCCGACCCAATAGTTTGGGGCACTAAAGTAGCCCCGATTCATAGGAGCCCACAGACCTTTATTCTTCATGATTTTATCTTCGGGAGGTAGTAGTATAGTGGGTTTGGTGACAGTAACAGTCGTAGTTACTGTCACAGAAGTGGAAAGAGTCTCTTTTGGTTGTTGCTTTTCTTATCTTTGAGGGGAAAGTTTCAAAAGTTCCCTTAAAGTTTTTCAGAGATGGGAGAACATCTTACATGACTTTCTCTACGTTCCTTTACATTTTGGATATAATGGCTTAAATTTATAGAACTAGGTGCAGAGTGCAATAAAGGCTACTGATTAAGCTGAGGAAAGCTATGTTGGAACTTAGGTCATTTGAAAGCTTTAGTCTCAGAACGTGACCTTTAGTCTGTGGACTCCAGATAAAAAGAGGCAGGAATAAAAGAATTAAGAATGTAATAGGGAAGAATGCCCTGCCTGCCCATCTCTGAGCTAGAGCTAGTTTTGTCTTACTATTTATTCTTTTTGATAATAAGCCACTTATTTAAAACATCTCTATCTTTAAGTAACTAAACTCACTTTATGTAGTTTTAAATTAATCGTAAGATCTGGTTAAGGTGACTAAAATAGCTGTTCCCCCATATCCAATTGTGAAAATAAGCGCATAGATGTAAGTTGGTGGCCTTTAGGGGCTTTGATTCCCAATTTACTAGGTGTGACTGCTGAAATGATGAGGATCTTAGTTAATATTTTGGGGTAGGGACTGTGAGGCCTCAGAGAGCCCACATGCTGTGGAAAAGGGTTTTGTAGAGAGAGTTAGATGTCATGGGAGTAAGGCTGGGGGCTGCATTGTTAACAGGTTTTCTCAGGTGACTCTGATGGTTGTGGGCAGGAAGTCAGTCTTGGTGTTTATCCTGAAATAGTGATTACAGCCTCCTCTGGCACTGATGGGGGAAAGTGATCAGGATGACCTTTTTTCCTTCTGTTATTGTGAGAGTCATAGCTATGTAAATACAGGGCAGGCCAATTATTAGCCAAATATCACTGCAGCTGAGGACGCAAATACAAGGTTACACAGTATAGAAGAGGTAGAACTGGATTTTGAACCCTGGTTTCTGCCATTTCCAGTTGGAATAGATGCCATGAAACAGAGCATCTATTCATTTCTGTATCTGCAGCACCAAACATACCATCCGGCACATAGTAGATGGATAGGAAACATATTTTCATGATTAAATGTCTTCTTTCCATCATCTGGCCCCCCAACCCAATGCAGAACAGTTTTTGTGACAGTGGGGAGGGAGAAGGTGGGAGCTGCTGAGAGCCTTATTTCAGGGCAAGACACCCCCACCTCCTTATGGTGCTTTTTGCCTCATTCTCTGTCTATTCAAAGTCTGGAACTGTTGCATCCCGTCCACACCCCAACTGGGGACTGAACCTGCAACCTGGGTATGTGCTCTGACCAGGAATAGAACTCTCAACCCTTTGGTGCACAGGACAGTGTTCTAACCAACTGAGTCATACTGTCCAAGGCAAAAACATTTTTCCTCTTTTCCACCCCTTGATATCTTCTCCATCTTTAATTTTCACTGGTTATAACACAGTTTTTTTTTTCTTTTGAAGATCAATATGATTTCAGTATGAATTTTTTCAAATTCTAACTTTTTGGTCTTTAATAATAGCTAACACTTTTGTACCAAGACTTAGAAGCCAGGCTTATTAATATGTGTGAAGTGCTTTATAAAGTTTGACTTGTTTATAAAGCAATCTATAAGTTCAATGCACTCCCCATTAAAATACCAATGGCATATTTCACTGACCTAGAAAGAACTCTCCAAAAGTTCATTTGGAACAATAAAAGACCCCGAATAGCCACAGCAATCCTGAGAAAGAAAAGTAAAGTAGGAGGTATCTCAATACCAGACTTCAAACTGTATTACAAAGCCACTGTTCTCAAAACAGCCTGGTACTGGCACAAAAACAGACATATAGATAAATGGAATCGAATCGAGAACCCAGATATCAACCCAAATCACTATGCTCAATTAATATTTGACAAAGGAGGCACAAATATACAATGGAGTCAAGACAGTCTCTTCAATAAATGGTGTTGGGAAAATTGGACAGATACACGCAAAAGAATGAAACTAGATCACCAACTTACACCATACACAAAAATAAACTCAAAATGGATACAGGACTTAAACATCAGACGGGAAACCATAAAAATACTAGAAGCATCCACAGGCAACAAAATCTCAGACGTATGCCAAAAGAACTTCTTCACTGATACTACCCCTAGCGCAATGGAAGCTAAAGAGAAAATAAACAAATGGGACTACATCAAAATAAAAAGCTTTTTTACAGCAAAAGAAACCATCAACAAAACAACAAGAAAGCCCACTGTGTGGGAGAACATATTTGCAAATGTTACCACTGATAAAGGTTTAATCTCCAACATCTACAAACAGCTTATACAACTAAATAAAAAGGAAGATGAATGATCCAATTAAAAAATGGGCAATGGACCTAAATAGAATATTTTCAAAAGAAGACAGAAGGAAGGCCAAAAGGCACATGAAAACATGCTCGAAGTCACTAATTATCCGAGAGATGCAAATCAAAACAACAATGCAGTACCATCTCACACCTGTCAGAATGGCCAACATCAACAAATCAACAAACGACAAGTGTTGGCGAGGTTGCGGAGAAAAAGGAACCCTCGTGCACTGCTGGTGGGAATGTAGACTGGTGCAACCACTGTGGAGAACAGTGTGGAGTTTCCTCAAAAAACTGAAAATGGAACTCCCATTTGACCCAGTAATCCCACTTCTAGGAATATATCCCAAGAAACTAGAAACACCAATCAGAAAGGATATATGCACCCCTATGTTCATAGCAGCACAATCTACAATAGCCAGAATTTGGAAACAGCCTAAGTGTCCGTCAGCAGATGATTGGATCCAGAAACTATGGTACATCTACACAATGGAATACTATGCTGCCATAAAAAAGAAGGATTTCTCATCATTTGCAGCATCCTGGATGGAATTGGAGAACATCATGCTGAGTGAAATAAGCCAATCAATGAAAGAGAAACACCACATGACCTCACTCATTTGTGGATAATAAAGAACATTATAAACTGATGAACCATAAGATAGATATAGAGACAGTATATCAACAAGTAGACTGTCAAATTACAGCGGGGAGGGGAGGAAGATCTGGGGGAGATAATAGATCAACCGAAGGACTTGTATACATGCATATAAGTGCAACCAATGGACACAAAACTCTGGGGAGGGAGGGGGTAAAAAAAAATCAATAAAATATATTAAATAAATAAATAAATAAAAAATAAATAAAAAAAATAAAGTTTGACTTGTTTAATCCTCTTAAAAATTCATTAAGTTGTAGTTATTATTACTACCCCTTTTACAGATAATGATAGTGAGGCTTCAAAAGATTTGCTAAATGAACCAGGTAATATTTCAGACTGGGCTGTGTCCAAATAGTGACCGAAAGTGAAATTGCTAAGCATGTTTATTTCTCCTCTTTATCAGTATCTCTGAGCCTTGTATTTTGCAGATTTAAAAAAAAATAAAGGTCAGTGCTGAGAAGGTCTGGGTGATATGAGTGTTAGGAGTCCCCACTCCCTTTTGTAGTCTTCGCAAGCTCTAACATTCCTTCCTACCTGCCCCAACTCTACCAGAAGATTCATTCCCTCAACAGGCAAGACTCATCTAACCTTTTCAGAGAAAACAATGCTTTTAATCAGATTCACACTAAAGGGAGAATGACTGGTAGCTATACCCAATGTATTTTGTAACAATGTGTTTACATTTTCGAAGTGGATGCCCTTAATAAAAATAAAAAGCTCTTTCGAGGAGCATTTCTGTAGCGCTAACTGGAGGCAGAGGACCTCTTCCTAGCACTTGTGAAATAATCTTGTGTCTAAAATGAAGGGCAAAGATCCAGCTGACAAGATCCTGGCAGTTCTTTACAATTGTTTCCTTTTCCTGCAGTTTGAAAGGCAGGCTGGTATATGTTATCTTCTCCAAACTCTGCCCCACCTGGGTGGCAAGGTGGTTGTGTCATCGATGACCCGTATTTTACCTCTGAGGAAACCTGCCTCAGAGAAGTTTGTAGCTTGCCCAGGATTGCATAGAAGAACCAGGATTTAGATGTGAGTCTTCTAATTTCAAAAGCTGGGTCCAGTCTTGCTGTAATCCCCAAAACTACATACAGGATTCAGGGAGGTGGGTGATAAAAGACAGCAGCTGGCAGAAGGAAAGCACCTCAGGGAAGCCTAAACAGCAGAGAGAGGAAAGCAAACATTAAAAACCCATGGATAAAAGAAAAGGAGAGAAAAGAAAGAAAGCCATTTAGAATGCTCATTGAGTGGGTGCCGTGCACAATGTAATAAGCCGTCTGCTGTGATCGGCTCACTTCCCTGCTCTCCGCAGGTGCCTGTCTGAGATTTGGGGAGCTCAGCTGCTAAGCTGTTTTTCTTGGGAGGCAAAGTTTGAGAGAGTGTGTTCCAGTGTGTGTTTCTTTGACTGTTTTGAAGAGTCTGGGATGGGTCCTTAGTATCTTTTTCCCCTGGTAGCAAACAAATAGATTTGACAACATTGGAGGCTTCATTGAAAACACAACAATCAAAATGTTTTTCTGCTGCTTCCTGGGACCTGAATTCTAGGCTAACTTTCCTACCTACCACTTGAGCAAATCTTACCCAGCTGGTGTCCTCAGGACTCTGCTTCCTGCTGTGTCAATAAATTTGTCAGACAAATGAATTCTTCCATAGCCTGTGTCAGGCCCTGTTGTAAGAACATCCATGCTCTTGTGGACACCGTGGTTTAGTAGAGAAGGTTGCTAGGAAGCAAGAAAACAAATAAATGTGAATTTCAGTACCTGATATGTGGTCAGAATGATATAATGCAAGGTGTTTTGTTTGGGTGCTCAGGGGATCAGCGCTGAGGAGGCAGCGTGTGAGCTTACACTTGAATGATGAGAAGGAGCAAGTTGTGGAAGGGCTGAGGGAGGCATGCTCCAGGCAGGGAGAGCTGTGTATGCCAAGGCTTGGAGTGTGTAAGGAACAGAAGGTCAAAGAGGAGAGAGTAATCAAGATGAGGCTGAGAATAGAAGAAGCCGAATAATTGAGGTCCTTACAGACAAGGGCAACCAGCTAGATGCCATGATCTGATTTACATTTAGTTGTGACTCCCAGTCTTTGGATATTGTTAGAGTTGGAGGGTGCTTTAGATCTCAGAGGGAATGTTCCTAAGGTTCCAGGACTGGTTAGTGACAGAGGATAAACAGCCTCCATTGTATTTTTTTATTTCTGACATGTCAGTAGTAATATCCTTTCTTTCATGCCTGATTTAAGTAATTTGAGTCTCCCTTTCCTCTTTTTTTTTTATTATTTTGACTGGCTACAGGTTTGCCAATTTTGCTGATATTTTCCATAACAAACTTTTGATTATATTGATTTTCTCTATCCTCCCTCCTCCTCCCCCATTCTCTGTTTCATGTATTTCAAGTCTAACCTTTATTGTTTCCTTCCTTCTGCTTGATTTAGTTTTGGTTTGTTTGTTTTTCTCCCCAGATCCTCAAAGTGGAAATTTAGGGTATTTATTTAGGATTTTTCTTCTTTTTTAACATAGGTATGTATAGCTACAGATTTCCTTCTAATTACTGCTTTTCCTGCATTCTGTAAGTTTTGATTTGTTGTGTTTTTAGTGGAGCCCCCAATGTAGTCACATCTCTTTGTTATCCACTGTACTGTTGGCTTTTGGACACTAGAACCCTGCTCTGGGGAAGGATGGAAATAGCCCCACATTAGAATGTTACAGACTCTCCTCTCTAGCTGAGGCATGGTAGTTTTTCTAGGACAGAGGATTTTCAGATTATTGTTTGGCTTTGGGTAATTAAAAGAGTTCTGAAATGGTTGTTTGCAAACCTTTGCCCACCTTTTCCTGTTTTAGAAGGAGAGGGAGTTCCCTGAGAACCTCACTCTGCAGTAACTTCCTGAAGCTACCCAGCTAGTAAGTAGTGAAGCCAGCTAACCCCTTAGAACTTGTTGTCTATCTGTTACCTTTGATTCAGATGTCTTCCTTGGGTAACTTCTTCACCTCATAGTCCATGGCTTGAGAGCCACATGTGGCTCCTTGGCCCCTTGATTGTGGCTCAGCGTTAGAACCACTTCTTTAAAATAGATTTGCCCAGGCAGAAAACTGACTTCTGCGCATGGGCCACGAAGTTTCAATTGCATTGTATTTTGTGGAAGAGTCACGCTCAAGGAACTAAAGAGCTGCATGTGGCTCGCAAGCTGCAGTTTGCCGACCACTGCCCTAGTCAAATCTCTCCTATTCAGTGAGGACTCCCTGGCCAACTTCTGTCTGCTGCTTGTATTGTCAATTCCCTGTTAGCCCGCTCTCTGCCTTTCCCATTACCATATCATTTTAAAACATGCCAAATATTTATTATGTTTACCATCTGTCTCCTCCTGCTGGAGGTCAGTGCCATGAAGCAGTAATCATTGATTTTCTCTGCTAGGTGGGTTTTTAAAAAAATTAAATTAATTTTTTTCCCAATACCATTTGTCCCTTCTATGCCCTCCTGTCCCCCACTCTCGCCCCACACTGTCAAGACTATGAGTTCTGTTTTCTTTTTTGATTAATCTACCCACCCCTCCTTCAACTTCCCCTCCACTCTCTCCCTCTCCTACTCCCCTAAAGAAAAGCTGTCTGCCTGCTCTCTATCTGTGAACCTGTCTCTATTTTGTTGGTAGTTCATTCCCTACTCCAGGCCCACTGAGTCAGAAACTCTAGGATGGTGTCAGGAAATCTATGTTTTAACAAGCCCTCTAGGCAAGTCAAATGCACACCAAAGCCTGAAAACCAAGGAACTACAATAGATGATCCCTACAGTCTCCCAGCCCTGACTGTTAGGCACATTCTTGTGCTCCATTATGCTCTGCTTGGGGCTCTTGCCCCTCCCAGTGATTGTCCCATTATTCTCATTATAGGTCTCATGATTAATGGGCTTCCAGAAACCTGCCTTTCCCAGTTTCCAGAGAACCACCTATACCTGGCCCCCACCTGCACCTGGCCCCATCAGTTACTCTGACTGACCCTTGCAAGAGACATAAATATCTCACTCCCCCTACTCTGCCCCACTAATGCTGTTTTGGTCTCAGTCCTTCTGCTAGCAGATGCAACAATACATTTATAATTCTTTACCTCTTTGGCCTTGTGCATTCCTCCTTTGGCAACTCTAACCCTGAATGCCTGTTTGCTTATATATCCTGTTGGATGACATGGACCTGGTATGGGATTCTCAGAGAAAGGAGTGAGAACTCGGTGAAAAGACCTTTCCTGGTTGCTTCCCTCCCTTTTGAAGACTCTAATGCCTCTGTTTCATCTCTTCTTTCTCTGTGTCCTCTGGTGACAGGAGCTTATTAAGATGGGGGATTTTCCACAGTCCTGTTTTAGAGGTCTTGGCAAGGAGTTTTAATTGCCAGACTTCACACTGAGGATGTTAACATTTATTAAAGTCAGCTCCTCTGATTGCCTTTTAACAAGGCGGCGACTGTGCATTGGAGATAACGCTGGGCACAGCCCTGTGGGGCCTCTAAGGGAGCTTAAAATAATCAGGCCTGGGGAAGAGAGGAAGGCAGCTTGGGGCAGCCTGAGGGAGACACAGCATTGGCCCTTGCCTGGCGGGTGGGGGTGAGAGATGAAGCTCTTACTCTGGACTCCAGCCTCTTCTGTAGTGTAGATTTGAATTCTATCACTTACATAAGTTTCCCAGTGAGATATAGGAGCATATAAACAATGTACTACTGTATTGGGTGGCAGAGAGCAGAAAAACATAAGAGGCCCAGATCTAATTCGATTTGGTTGCATCTGCAATAGGTCTTGGCTCTAGGCCCTTCTCTCTCTCTGGCGCCTGTTGGCTAGCATGCTACAGCCATAGTTTTTGAATGGTATTCTTGTGATTGGGTCAAAGACTTGTAGATTGAAGGATTCTCACTTTCCTGGGGGTGATCGGGAGCTGAGCAGTCTGTTCTTTCTTCTTCCCTACCTGGAGTGGCTCTGATGTCATCTGATAATGTTATGAAGATTTGAAAAACATTCTCTCAGAGTGAAGAAAAAAAAAAGCAACAACACTGTTGAAAACCCCTGTGCTTGACGACTGTTATTTCTGGGAACTGAACTCATTGCTCCCTTCCTGTTCCACCTGCTCCTTCTCTGGATTCCCCCTTCTTGGCTCATCTCTCTTTGTCCCAAAATCCCAACTGTCATTACATGTTGCTGAGTCTCCTCCCCTGCAGCTCCACAATTGTCTCCTCTTCCTTCCCCTTCTGTGTTGTCATAGCTTAGGTTGGGACTCAGATTGGAGGCTCCAAACTGGTCATTTTGATTCCAGTTCTACCTTCTCAAATACTTCTTCCCTGACCACAGTGATATTGCTGCCCGATACCATCACTCTGAGCCAGTACCTCACCTTTGCCCACCAAGTCCAAGCTCCTAGATTCTGGGCTCTGGAGCTCTCTGTGAATTGTGCCATCATGCCAGCTTTACCATTGCCTCTTGCCCTCTTTGCTCAGCCTAACCAAATTTATTTCTGGTTTCCTCAACACCTTTCAAGGGTCAGCTCAGGTGTCACATCTTTGCCGAAGAAGCCTTTCCTGACAGCAATGAGTGTAAATAATTCCCTCACCTGCTGGTGACTCTAGTAAACTTGTGTCCCTCAAGATTATGATTGCTTGTGTAATTGTCTTATCTACAAACCTGTGAGTTCCTTAAGGCTATAGTGAGCATAGATGAGTTAACTCTGTACCCATACGTGGCAGGTACTTCATCAGACCTCTCACTGAATTCTGCAGGGATCCTTCAAGAACCCCTTTCATTCCCTGCATACCCATATTTTCACAGTGCAGTGAATTTGCCTAAAGGTTAGTGGTCCAAGTGTCAGTGAGGCTGCCATGTTGGTAAAATGTGATGAGCAGCCAGGTGGGCACTGAAGGGATGTGTTTCTGTGTGATTCTTCTCTTTAATTGCTCTGAGACCTTAGGTTAGTCATTTGGCTACTAATTTAGTTTTTTTTTGTGTATATTGACAACATAATGTCTTTGACACACAATGATTGAGGTTCTCTGGCAAGTTCTACCTTCATGTAGCTCACAAATAATGACTACTTATCAAATTGTTCAACATGTGCCCGGCATGGTGCAAAGGCTCAGCTCTATCCACCTTGTTTTATCTAATTGCCTAAACAATCCAAGGAGATAGATATAATTATCCCCATTTCCTGGGGACTCAGAAACATGTAAGTTACTTATGTGAGGTCACACTGGTAGAACTGGGATTCAAACCTATTATGGGAATAATGAAGAAGATGATGGTAATATCACTACAAGAAAATATGTTCAAGGGAGAGTTGGTCATTCATATGCATTGCGATGGGCCAACAGGCACTGGTTCGCCTCTCACCTTAGTTATGCACTCTCCTTTTCCTCTGTGCTCTGGCCACATCACCTTCTTGCGCTTCCATGCACATGCCAAGCTTGTTGCTACGTCAGGGACTTTGCAGTTGCTATTCCCTCTGCATGAATGCTCTTCTGCTTCCCTTTAAAAAAATATACCGTATTTTCTGGTGTATAAGACGACTCCTTAATTTTACAGTTAAAACATAAGTTTAGGCCTATATTCGCTGTATAAGACTACCCCCCACTTCTGAGGCAACACCAGTTCTTTTTTTAATAGACCGCCTCTCTGACTCTGGCCAATCTGAGTAGGCTTTTTACTAGAACACAGTGTAGCTTCGGGTACAGGACATGTATAATTTGTATGCATAAAAAGCCTGCTTGTATTGGCTGAGTTAGAGAGGTGGTCTATTAAAAAAAGAACTGGTGTTGCCTCGGAAGTGGGGGGTAGTCTTATACAGCGAATATAGGCCTAAACCTATGTTTTAACTGTAAAATTAAGGGGTCGTCTTATACGCCAGAAAATACGGTATACTTTTTATTGATTAAAAAATATATATTTTATTGATTTTTTTACAGAGAGAAAGAGAGAGGGATAGAGAGTTAGAAACATCGATGAGAGAGAAACATTGATCAGCCACCTCCTGCACACCCCCCACTGGGAATGTGCCCACAACCACGATACATGCCCTTGACCGGAATCGAACCTGGGACCTTTCAGTTTGCAGGCCTACGCTCTATTCACTGAGCCAAATCAGTTTCGGGTCTGCTTCCTTTTTATGGCTTCATCCTTATGGACCAGTTCAATCATTACCTCCTTGAAATATTCTGACTCCATGTTCAAAATATTTCCCTCTCTCTCCAAGCCACACTCTGTGTCATCATTTTATTAGTTCCTTTTTAAGAGTCTGCATACTTTGTAGTTTTTCTCTGCATACTTTGTAGTTTTTCTTTTAATGTTCTTGATTCCCTTCTTCCCTTAAGTTTAGGTAGGGGCTTTATATGTTTTCTTCCCAGCAGTATCTCCACCTACTGCCTGACAGATGATGATGATGATGATGATGGTGATGATAAACAAAATGCTTGTTGAATGAACAACCAAATGACTGGAGGATGGCCAATCCTCATGTGACTTGCTCTATTCCTGACTGGGTGATACTCAATCTCATTGAAAAACCTCGCAAATTTCCTGAACCTCCTTGGGCCTTAGTTTTCCTACCTCTTGAATGAGGGTGCTGGAAGAGTACAGGGGTCAGCAAATGTTTTTAAAGAGTATTTTAGGCTTTGTGGGTCATATCATCTTTGTACAAAGTAACCAACTCTGCCAGTGCAGTCTGAAAGCAGACAGAGACAACATGTAAACCAAAGGATACTCTGTTATAATAAATTTTTATTTACAAAACCAGGTGCCAGCCATGGTTCCTAATCCCTGGATTGGAAGGCCGCTAGAGACCATAATAGCATAGGAGTTTTAAATCCTTCATGATCTTCTTTTATGGAGCCTTGATTGGCTTGGTTTCTTGGCTTTACTGATGAAAACCCCATTCCTGGCAGGATGTATGTTTGGGACTCTCAAAGAGTGTGGAAAGGAATATAGACTCATGAAAGCTGCATGGTACACCAACAGGTTATAAACAACCTTTGAAAGCTTTCTTGAGATGGTTGTAAATAAACATCCTAAACAGATGAAATACAGATGACTACAGAATTTGGAGATCAAGCTCCCTTCCCTGAAGACTTGCCTAATCTCCTCCATCCTTACTGTTCCCTCTGGATGCTCTGTCTGTGTAACTCAGATTCTCTCAGTTACATTTCCTACCCACAAGTGCATGTATTCTTTCTACACTGCACTATAATATCCTTGACAACAGAGATTATTATTTCTTCCTTTCCACATGGCATCCAGTATTGTCTGGGCACATAGACATGCTGAATAAACACTCAATTTATATCCTAAGAGCCTCCTGCCCTCATTACACATTGTTCAAGAAGCTTATGCTGCTGTGTGTATGGATCTCAATGGCTTTTCCTTTTGCTAAATTCTGTTGCTTGAGTTGTCTGGGATCTGGGATACCAGATACATATCAACATCATTTACAGTCAGGCCATGTGGCCATGATGGTCAAATGGATATCATCTGATACCTAAGGAGTCATAGAGGCAAGGCAATTGCATAGGAAAGGATTTAAGCCCTGGATGAGCATTTAACACTGTCAAACATCCTGGATTTAACACTGTCACTAACTTGCTGGGGGACTTTAAGCAGCCTCTTAACAAGCTACTTATGCAAGCCCAAATCACTGTTTCTTTATCTAGGAGGGGATAATAAACATACTCTGAGAGTTTTTATGAACCTTAAGTGAAATAATTTATGCAAAGGCATTGGTAAATAGTGAAGTACTATAGTAATAATTATATTACTATAATAAGCCACCATCATCTCTCACCTCCTAACTGGCCTTCCTACTTCCACTGTTGCCCACTGAATCTACTAACTGACCAGAGTTATCCTCTAAATTTCGAATTAGGTCTTAGATTTTGTCACTGCTCTACCAAATCTCCAATGCTCTTATCTCACTCAAAGTCCAAGTCCTAATAATATCTAGTAAGGCTCCACATCACCAGGCCCTGTGACCTCTGACCTCATTTCCTATAACTCTCCAGTGGTTGCCAACCAGTGGTCTGAAAGGTTGGTGACCAGTGTGTCTAGCCACACTTTCCTCCTGTTGTTCCCACCTCAGGGCCTTTGCCCATGCTCTTCATGACACCTGGAATGTTCTTCCCCTAGACATCTACATTCAGTGGCTTACAGAATCACTTGCTTCAGGATTTTACCCAAAAGCAAACTTTTTTCTCAGTGAGGCCTTACTTTAAAAAAAAATTAATTTTTTAAAAAAATTGCATCTAGGGGGAGAATCCAAGATGGAGGCATAGGTAACACCTAACTGCAGCCTCACACAACAATTTCAATAAAATACAACTAAAATACAAATTGGACATTACCCAGAACTACAGGAAAGTCGACTGACTGGAAATTCTACAACGAGAAGGAAAGAGAAAACCAGAAGGAAAATCAGAGGAGCTGTAAAAGTCTAAGGTATGGAGGATGGAGCTGGAGAGGATGGGGAGGCTGAGTGCCTGGTTGGCGTTCCCTAACGGGAAGGAGATAAAAACTCCGGACTATGCTGAACCCCAGACCCGAAAGCACTGAGCCCCAGTTCTAGGCCAGACCCTGGGGACCCAGGCTCATACAGAGGGAGCCTGGGCTGTAGGGCGGAAACCCAGGGGAGCAGCGAAAGGAAGTCCCGGAGGCGCACACATTGCATGCAGAGAATGGGAGGTTGACTGTGCTGCTGGATTGTCCTAGCGGGAAGGAGACAAAGGCTCCAGACTGCTCTGAACCCCACTTTCAACCCCACTTCCAACTGAACTGAACCCCAGTTCCGGGCACATTGGGGGAGAGCCTAGACTGTTTGGTAGCAGGCGAAACTCGAGAGCACCTTTCTCTCAAAGGTGCTTGCAACGAGTTCTGAAGGACCCTGAGGAATACTGATATTCAGGAGTCTCATAGGGCGTGGCTGACAGAAACCAAGGCTGTAGGCTCCACCCTGAAACTCCGCCCCATCCAAACTGAACACAGAGACTTTTAAGGCTACCAACTCAGGGAAGCTGTGAAAATGCCGAGACAAGGAAGCAGATCACAAACGAAGGAAATGGAGGACAAAAAGCAACTGGATATAGAGTTCAAAACCACGCTTATAAGGTTTTTCAAGAATTTCCTAGAAAAGGCCGGTAAGACCTATGAGGATATGAAAAGGGAACAACTAGAAATAATGAGGGATCAACAAGAAATAATAAGGCATCAACAAGAAATAATGAGGGATCAAAAATAAATAAAGAAGACATTGTCTGGAATAAAAAATATTATACAGAGTCCTAAAAACAGAATGAAAGATTGCAAGAATCAAGTCAAAGATTTGGAACATAAAGAGCCAGAAGACACTCCTCTGCAGAAGCAAGAAGACAAGAGAATCCAGAAAGTTGAAGATAATGTAAGAAACCTCTGGGACAACTTCAAGCGAACCAACATCAGAATTATGGGGGTCCCAGGAGAAGAGAGAGCAAGATACCAAAAACATACTGAAAGAAATAGTGACAGAAAACTTCCCCCACCTGGTGAAAGAATTAGACCTACAAGTCCAGGAAGCGCACAGAACCCCAAACAAAAGGAATCCAAAGAGGACCACACCAAGACACATCATAATTAAAATTCCAAGAGAAAAAGACAAAGAGAGAATATTAAAAGCAGCAAGAGTAAAGCAGGTAGTTACCTGTAAAGGAGCACCCATACGAATGTCAGCTGATTTCTCAACAGAAACCATACAGGCCAAACGGGAATGGCAAGAAATATTCAAGGTAATGAATAGCAAGAACCTACAGCCAAAAATACTCTACCCAGCAAAGCTTTCACTCAGAATCGAAGGCCAGATAAAGAGCTTCACTAATAAAAAAAAGCTAAAGGAGTTCATCACCGCCAAACCAGAATTATATGAATTGCTGAAGGGGGTTCTTTCAGAAGAGAAAGAAAATAAAGAAAAAATTATGAACAACAAATACATAACTATCAACAAGTGAATCTAAAAACCAAGGGAATTAAAAAACCTGATGAACAATATTAACTGTTGAATATAATAGAATCAGAGGTATGGAAGGGGAGTGGACTGATGATTCTCAGGGAAAAGAGGAGTGGGAGGTGTGGGAAGAGACTGAACATAAACTGCACCTGCAGATGAGGACAATGGGGGTGGAGAAAGGGCAAGAGGGTGGGGTAGGAACCTGGTGGAGGGGGAAAAAATGAGGAACTTTTGTAATAATATGAACAATAAAGGTTTATTAAAAAATAGAAAAAAATTGCATCTAACCATCCTTGCTTTATTTGATTTTCTCTGAAGAACTTAATAAAATATTTAATACTTTCAGAAATAAAGATGAAAAAAAATACACTACATTTCTTGCCTGTTCCTGCATCAAATGGATGTTTAATGAGGACAGGAATGCTTATTAATTTTCTCACTGTTATATTCCTCTTGTTAAGCACAGTGCTTGACACATAAAATGAGTGCTTAATAAATATTTGTCAGGTGAATAACAGAAGTGACAATTTTATTAGCCCAATCAGGCACCTGCTACACAGGAACTGTGTAGCATTCAGTTTAATCCTTAGTTGATATGGATTAACTAATTTCCTACAGCTTGGTCCAAATAATATTTATCACTGGGTATCTATGAGGCAGCGTGTTGAAGTGACTAAGGGGGTTTGCTTAGCAATCAGATCGAGGTCAAGTCTAGTATTTACTCCTTACTACCCTATTTCCCCGAAAATAAGACAGTGTCTAATATTAATTTTTGCTCCCAAAGATGCACTAGGTCTTATTTTCAGGGGATGTCTTATTTTTCCATGAAGAAGAATATGGTACACATTTATTGTTAAATGAAAATAAAGGAAATTTATTACCTGTATATGGTACGGTAGTACGGTAGTTGTCAACACAAACCAGACAAACTGATTCCTACAGTATCAAGAATTTACTCATTTATTCAATGACAATCATGTCATCATCTTCTGGAACATCATAACAATCCAATTCCTGAATTTCCTGGTGAATTTCTTGTGACTCCATTTCTTTCAGAATCAGTGGACCAAATCTCTCATGTTTAGCCTAGGGGGGGGGCCTTATTTTCGGGGGATGGCTTATATTTTACTCAGAAGGAAACCTGTAAGTAGGTTTTATTTTCGGAGGATGTCTTATTTTCGGGGAAGCACGGTAGTTGTGTGAGCTTCAGCAAATAATCTACTTCTCTGAACCCAAGTTTTCAACTGTAAAATGATAATTTCTACTCTGTAAAGTTACTGTGAGGATTAAGTGGGGATTATTATACATATTTAAATACTAGTAAAGTTACCACTAGCCAACAATTTACCATGGGCTAAAGACAAATCTTTAGCCCATGGTAAATTGTTGGCTAGTGGTAACTTTACTAGTATTTAAATATAACAATATAATAATAGCATCAGCTTCTTCTGAGAGTGCATAGGAATGAGCTTAATTTTAACAGCCACTTTTTATGTAAATTTGCTCAGAGTTTCTCCCAACATGTCTTTTGATTTTAAACTTTATATCATTTTTCTGCTGTTTCTCCCTTTACCTTAGTGATTTCCAGTCTCTCCTTTATTTCTCTACTCCTGGAAGCCTGGAGTTTTCATCCCATCCATGCCCCTTACTGGCCATGTATCGTGATTACAGTCACTTGAGCTCTCTAAGCCTCAGTTTCCTCCTCTGTGCAATGAGACTGAAAATCCTTGCCCTTTCTTACAGAGAAACCTCACAAATTGAGAAGATGGATGTGAATAGAAAACCATAGCAAGTCCTACAAACATCAGGTCTGCCCTCATTTTTGTTACCTCTTCCTAGAAACCGTTGTTTTGGAATGCCCACCAAGCATCCTTGCTATTGCCCAACGTTGGAAATTAGACGCAGCAGGCACACAATAGGAGCAGCTTGCTCCTCTGTCTCAGATACTATGGGTTTATGATATATGCCTTCCTGAAGCCATGATAGTGTTTATCTTTGGAGAACCATTTAAAACATTGTATTGTAGATGACTTTCAGTTCAGCACAATAATTTAATTTTAATTATTGATGTGACTTGAACCCGGCATTTTGGATCTGTTTAGAGCTCTTACAAACTTGAAGATTTTTCAACATTGTGAGGCCCCTAATTTACAATCTAGCTAGAGGTTTTCTACATCAGGTAAACATACTATAATTCCATTATTATAGCTCTCTGGAGAAATCAACTCTGTCCTTGGTGCTGAACTGGAAAAATTCATCAGCCTGGAGAGAGTGGTGGTGTATGCAGACCTTGAGATGGCTGTTAGGGGCAGAGAATCAGTTTGCTTCTCTTCTCTTGTGTGTGTAGGGCCCCATGGAGTTGAGGACTTCAGCACTCTCCCCCTTTACATTTAGAATATTAGCATGGAAAACAAAATTAACTTTTTTGGAATTCAGTTTGTTCAGGATGGCAAATGTGTTTTTTTTTTTTTTTTTTTTTTTCTTTTCCCCCCCATGTGTCAATAGACAGATGGTACTTGCCTGAAGAAAGTTGTTAAGTATTTTGAGTCTATGTCTCTTTATTTAGCAATTTGTTTTGTACTTACCATGTACCAGACATTTTTCTAAGCACTTTCATTGTGTTATCTCACTTAATTCTAGCAACAATGCGATGAGGCAGGTACCATGAATAATCCCTTCTCTATAGACGAGGAAACAACTAACTTGCCTCATATGACAAAGCTTATAATAGTTGGTGCTGGAATAGTAATCCAGCAGTTGGATTCCATTGAGCTAGTAGTACTGTGAAGTGCTTGGCACAGAATCTGACAAATGGCGACAATTTGATGAACCTGGCTTGGGCAGATGCTGCCATTATTACCAGTTGAGGTTGCCATAAACAATCATGCATTTCCAGCCCAAGAAATGTTTAAGAGCTACCCCCTCCCTTTGTCTGGCTATACTATGTACATTCTTTAGTGTGCTGCACCAGCACAGCCAAGGGTTTGGCGAGCCTGAGGGAGGGCTGGCGAAGGATGAAGAAAAGACAAAGAGAACAAGCTGGGTCTAGGTGGATCTTCTGTGCATGACTAAGGGGACAGAACAGGTCCAGACTGCAAACTGATGCTTTATTTTATAGTCAGAGGTAAACAAGGTAATTTACAATGTTCTGAAAGTTTCACGTGTTTTGGCAGCACTTGCTACACCTCCCACAGTCCATTAGCTACCCAGGAAAGATCTAGGGAGCAGTCACAAGATCAAGCTTAATTATGCTAAGAGGGCTGTGTCCTCTAAGCTGGGACTTGTTTTCAGCTTTGCCACAGGTCAATCTGAGGCTTAACCTTATAACCGCTCCCTACACTTTAGTCCCTCTTAAAGTTCTTCTAAGAGAGGCTTTACCTCATCATCCTAGACATCTTCCTGGTCAAAAGTATTATGCATTCCCCTCAATATTTTAAAAAAAATATATTTTATTGATTTTTTACCGAGAGGAAGGGAGAGGGATAGGGAGTTAGAAACATCAATGAGAGAGAAACATCAATCAACTGCCTCTTGCACACCCTCTACTGGGGATGTGCCTGCAACCAAGGTACATGCCCTTGACCGGAATTGAACCTGGGACCTTTCAGTCCACAGGCCGACTCTCTATCCACTGAGCCAAAGCGGTTTTGGCCCCCCTCAATATTTTTATTGATTTTTGAGAGGGAGCGAAAGAGAGAAATATATATGTGAGAGCGAAACATCGATCAGCTGTTTCCTGCATGCCCCCTACCAGGATCAAACCCACAGCTGTGTCTTGACTGGAATTTCACCAGCAACCTTTCGGTGCATGGGATGATGCCCAACCAACTGAGCCACACTGACCAGGGCTATTAAGTTTTATTATTGCATAATTTTTTCATATTTGCCTCAATTTTTAGTATTAAGTATTATTTGTGTGATCATTTGTTTAATACCTGTCTGCTCAACCTGTCTGTAAGTTTGATGTTATGTCCCCAGAGCTTGAAAAATGGTGGTGAGCATTTAGTTGTTAGATGAAGAGGTTGGTTGGCTAATTAACACGGACACCTTAGTTAACAAATTGCTAAATAAAAAGATATAAACTCAAACTGTGGGTCATGACCCCTTATAGGTTCTTAAAATCAATTTTGTGACTTTTGAAAGCATTTAAAAACAGGAAAAAGAAGAGCACATTTTGGAGTACTCCACACATGGACATGATATGTATTATTTTATGTAGATTTTACTATGCTGTGTGTACACTGGGTTGCATGTAAGTGTATTTTTATGTGCATTTTAGCCGGAGATTTTAAAATCCCTGGTCTAAAGTGAATTCTCACATGAGATGATGAGTGGAACCAGGCAACCTCTGAGGTCTCTCCTTGCTGTTGGTGGGGGATCTATTAAGCATGGCGAGGGCATTTGGAGCCCAGGGCTAATTCCCCTCCATTTGATGCATTATATTTTTCAAGACTATTTGATTATGCCTGGATGCTTTAGAGGTGATTTCTCTTTTGTTCAATTAAGCTCATGCTTGCTTTCAGCCTGCTAAATAAAGCCTTTGATCACAATTGAGAATTCACTGTTTCCACTGGTATTACAGCTTTAAATCTGCCCACTTTTAACAGCTGCTGATTCTGATTGAAATGGAAGGACAATGTAGTTTGTTCTTTGGGGTTTTTATTTTTCTTATGTACTAGAGGCCTTTTGCACAAAATTTGTGCACTTGGGGCAGGGAGCCCTCAGCCTGGCCTGTGCCCTTTTGCAGTCTGGGAGCCTCAGGGGATGTCCAACTGCTGCGCTTCTGGATGAGCAGTGTAGGAGCCCACTAATCACCAGGGGGCAGTTTCTGCATTGAAAGTGTGCCCCCTGATGGTCAATGTGTGTCATAGCGATGGATCGTTCTGAGGTTCAATTTATTTGCATATAGCCTTTTATTATATAGGATTGTCAAGTGCTGGTCTCTTTTTAAGTGGAAATGGGGGACGGGGGTTAGGTGAGTGGCAGGTTATAATGTTTAAGAGCTAATGTCTCCAAGACAGGGATTGAACCAGAAAACAAACTAAGTTAAAATATATATATATATCCGTGTGACTTAGTAGTAGGTTAAGAAAATTCTTGGGGACACTCAGGTGTTGTGTTTGCTTTTGTCCCTACAATCTTGGTACTCAAAGTGTGGTTTATGGGTCAACACAGAACCATTACCTTAAAATGCAGTAGAAGTACAGAAGCTCAGGCCCTTCCTTAGACCTACTGCATTTGAATCTACACTTTTACAGGTTCTGAGGGAGATTTCTGAGCACATTTAAGTTTGAGTAGTGTGGTCCTGCAAGACCCAACATATAGTTGGCACAAGTGAATAAATGATTGGATTTGTTAAAAACTTGTTGGATGAAACATATGAATTTTTCTGCAATCAGAATTTAGATTTGTGTATTGGTCAGGGTTTTCCAGAGAATAGAATTAATAGGATACACACAAACACATATGTTTACAGTATATGTATATATACATACCATGTTTCCCCAAAAATAAGACATCCTCCGAAAATAAGACCTAGCGCATGGAAAGATAAGCCATCCCCTGAAAATAAGACCTAGCGCAACTTTGGGAGAAAAAATTAATATCAGACACTGTCTTATTTTCGGGGAAACAGGGGAGAAATAGAGACAGAGAGAGAGAAAGGCAGAGACAGAGGCAGAGACACACAGAGAGAGATGTGTCTAAAGGCAGCCTGCTTGGCAGACCAGGAAGAGCCGATGTTGTAGATTATTTTATTTCAGGTGGCTGTAACTGGGTGACTTATAAACAACAGAGATTTACCTCTCAGAGTTCTGGAGGCTGGAAGTCTAATAAGATCAGTATGGTTGTGTTCTGGTGAGTCCAGAACTTCTCATTTTATCTTCATACTAGTGGCAAGGGAATTAATTAGAGGAAATATGTTAATATTGCTATTTGCCCTTTCTCTATAATAGAAGTGTCAGAGATGAAAGAAAATTAGTAGAATGTATATGAAAATCTTCCTCCTATCAGAGTCTGGCATGCTCCACAGGATTTGGAGTCAAGTCCCTGCACACCTGAGCGTGCCTTGAAATCACAGGAGACCTAGACCCAGCTGGCCCCACCCTGTCAAGCCCCACCCAGTTGGGGATGTAGCCTCAAGCCCCCTGGCCTGGTGCCAGGCAGGGGGTGCAGCCTTAGGTTCCCCTGCCCAGGGTGAAGGGCGTGGCCTGAGATCCCAAGGCCCTGTGCCAAGGAGAGGGTATGGCCTGAGGTTCCCCAGTTCAGGCTGCTGGATGAGGAGCCTGAGGTCTCCCATCAAGCCCTGCTGGGTGGGGGGCAAGGCCTGAGGTTCCCCAGTCTGGTGCCACACAGCCTCAGGTCCCTGCTGATTGCTTGTTACAGGAATCCTACCTCTGCTGTGGGAGCAGCCATCTTGTGATGATGTGAGGGTTAATTTGCATATTACCTCTTTATTATATAGCAGTGGTTCTCAACCTTTTAAATGCCATGACCCTTTAATACAATTCCTCATGTTGTGGTGACCCCCAACCATAAAATTATTTCCATTGCTACTTCATAACTGTAATTTTGCTGCTATTATGAATCATAATGTAAATATCTGTGTTTTCCGATAGTCTTAGGAGACCCTGCTAGAGGTTCTTAACCTGTAGTGCCAGGCAGGGGGCGCAGCCTCAGGGTTAAGAATCGCTAGCAGGGTCGCCTAAGACCATCGGAAAACACAGATATTTACATTATGATTCATAATAGCAGCAAAATTACAGTTATGAAGTAGCAACGGAAATAATTTTATGGTTGGGGTCACCACAACATGAGGAACTGTATTAAAGGGTGGAGGCATTAAAAAGGTTGAGAACCACTGTTATATAGGATGACAGCAGAAAGTGGAAGCAAGCTGTCCCCTGAACCTTTTGAAGGCACTAATCCCATTCAGAGGGCTCCATCTTCTTGATTTTATCTGAACTGAATCAGTTCCCAAAGGCTCTATCTTCTAATACCTTTATGTTGAGGGGTCAGGTTTCAAGATAGGAACTTGGGGGGCATGGACATAAATGTTCAGTCCATAACTCAGATGAAATCTGAAGGTATTATACTGGCAGAATTTTCTCATGTTTGGAGGAGGTCAGCCTTCTGTTCTATTCAGGCCTTCAACTGATTGTATGAGGCTCATTCAATTTGCTTTACTCAAAGTCCAACTTAAATGTAAATCTCATTTGCAAACACCCTTACAGAAACATCCAGAATAGTGTTTAAATAAATGTTGTCATTATGACCAAGCCAACATAACATAAAAGTAACCATCACAGTTGGGAAGAATTTATGGGAAAAAGTGATCATACAGGATCACCAGAAGAAATTATTTACAAAAATTTATCTTTTACATATAGAAAAAAAAATCAGTGCCTGTATTCTGAGCTTTGGATTTTTTTCTCAAAAACTCCCATGCAGGCTTGTGCAGTAGTCTCAGGTAGGTGCTGGGAGATGTTTGATTTGCTTCTCCCTGGCTCCAGAGCTCCAGAGCATTGGCTCTGGATGCAGATCAAGGGCCTACTTCCTCTGCCACTTACTAGCCTAGTAATCCTGGGTAAGCCTCTTAAATCGAGGGCCTCCATTTTCTCATCTGTAAATTGGAATCATAATTTCATGTTAATGGAATTAGGAGTATCAAAATAGGCAATACTGCCCTGCCAATGTGGCTCTGTGATTGAGTGTTGACCTATAAACCGGGAGGTCATGGTTTTGATTCCTGGCCAAGACACATGCCCAGGTTGTAGGCTTTATCTCCAGTAGGGGATGTGTAGGAAGCAGCCAATCAATGATTCTCTCTTATCATTGATGTTTCTTTCTCCCTCCTTCCCTCCCTCCCTCCTTCCCTCTTACCCAACATCTCTCTCTCTCTCTTTCTCTCTCTCCAAAATCAATAAAAATTTATTTTAAAAAAGAAACCTCTTAAAAAAAAAAAGGCAGTGTTCACACAGAGCCCAGTGCAAGGTGTTTAATAAATAATAGCTGCTTCTGTTGCTGGTGTTTTCTGCTACTGCTGCTGTTGCTGCTGCCACCTTGAATTCTGGTGTGTACTCCTCTTACCTGGACTAGGCCTTAAAATTACCATCTACAGTTCACATACCAATGGATGCCTTTTTCAGAAACAAGACAGTTGGGTCAAAATCTGGTATCAGTATAAGCAGGTGGAGAGATCCTATTTTTACAATTGCTGTTGCACTAGAATAAATCATTCCAAGGTCAAAGGGGGGAAAATTACCCCTAACTTAAGCAGACTGATTTTTTGTTAAAATGCATTCTCTGAAGACTAGAAGTTCCAGCCTTTCTAAAATAGTGGCTGAAATGAAACACATCCCTTATCCCTGCCCCCAGCTCCAGACAAGATGTCTGTGCTAGTGTTCTACTGTGTCTTCCCTGGCCCAGTTAGGCTCCCTCTCACCCCATGTACTACATTTAAGTAGCCTAGTTTAGTCCAATCCTCTCAGGAAGACAGAGGGAAGTGTTTTCAATTAGCAAGATCTCATTGCTGAGGGCAGAGACAGTTCTTTTGGAGCAGAGAAACTAATTGAATGTATGTTGTGTATTTATTGGAGGAGGAAACACCTCACCAGGGTTCTAGTGTTCCCATGCTCACTGGCCTGGGGCCACTCCATCCAGGAGCTCATTGTTTTAAAACATCCAGTCTAATCTCCCTTAGGATGTGTAAACCTCTTTGCAGTAGCCCTGGCAGTGGACCTAAAACTCCTGCACACACTAAAGGAGTGACTCACAAAGCAGCCCAGTTATTGGTTGGGAAGCTCTGTCTACTAGACATGCAGAATGTCTATCTTTATGTGAAGTACAGCTTTGAGGGCTGATCAAACCTCCTTGTCATTCTTTCCTAATCTCTCATCACCATGGTCCCTTCTTTTCAAAGTCCTCTGTTTCTCTCTTTCTGCCCTTTCCTCCCTGGCCTTACAAGTTTTAAAACACATGGAAATGAGAATGGCAGTGATGAATTTATTTATTCTTTCACTAATTTACTATTTATTCAACCAACATTTATGAAGGCATAATATTTGTTAGATATTGCTTAAAGTACTGGGAATAGAGTGACGGACAAGGTTCCTACTCTTGGGAACATATGCTGTAGACAGATGACAAAACTGACAAACAAATTAAGTAACAAGATAATTGCAGGGTGACAAAGCTTTGATAGAAATAGACAAGTAGACAAGGAGAAATGATCAGAACTCTTTGTGTGTGTGTGTATGGGAGAGAGAGAGAGAGGTGGAAGGGGGAGGGAGGGAGAGAGGGAGAGAGAGAGAGATTGGGATGGATTGATTTTTTGTAGATTGAGTGGTCAGGGAAGAGTTCTTGGGGAGGTGACCTTTGAACCTAAATGTAAAAGAGTAGAAAGTATGCCATGCAAAGGATTATGGGAAGAACATTCTCAGAAGAGGGAACAGGAAGTAGAAAGATATTAGGGTAGGAAGAAATAGGTGTTTGGATAGACAAAAAGAACCCATTGAGGCAGCAGCTTAGGCACAAGGTAGAGATGAAATGTGAAAGATGTTAATGAAGAATGAGGCAGGGCAGGCTCTGAAAGGCCTTGGAAACCAAGGAAAGGAATTTGGACTTTATTCTAGCTGCAGCAGAAAGTCACTGGAGAATTTTAATGGGGTTTGGCAATACAATTTAACTTTTATAAATAGCACTCTAGTTATATGTGGAGAATGGATTGTGGGGTATAAAAGGGATAATGGGAGGGGCCAGTGAGGAGCTATTACAGAACTTAGGTTATAGCTTAAAGGATGTTTTACAGCTGTGTGTCTGGATGTAGACACACCAGATGATGAATTGGACATTGTGGTAAAGAAAAGGGGGTCTCTCTCTCTTGCTGAGGCTCTGAAAAATATAAGAGAGATATTTGTGTGTGAATACAATAGACTGAATGTTTTGTCTCCTCAACATTCATATTCTGCAATACTAACCATTAATGTACTGGAATTATGAGGTTGGGTCTTTGGGAAATGATGAGGTCATGATAGTGGCTCCTTCATAAATGGGGCAAGTGTCCATATAAAAGAACCCTCCAAAGAGCCCCCTTGTTTCTTCCATCATGTGAGGATATAGAAGATAATATAGGAAGCAGACCCTCACAGACAATGAATATGCTGGCATCTCAATCTTGCATTTCCCAGCTCCAGAACTGTGAGTAATAAATGTTTATTGTAGTAGCCACCCAGTCTATGATATATTTGAGCAGACTAAAACAGTGAGAAAGGAGAGAAAGAATGAGCTACACTTGACAGGCAGTGAGAGTAGGGTATCCTATTCTTGAGAGAGATTTTATTTTTTATATGGAAGTGCTTAAAGACATGACAGATGAATGAATGCATATATACATGTTACCAAAAAGAGGTCTTAGAGACCTAGAACTACCCTTTTTTTTTTTTAATGAAAAGATGGATCAATAGGTAATAGACAAAATCAAAGTCACAAAGAAAATTAGAGGCAGAGTCAAGACTAGAATTGGGTCCTCATATCCATGTTCATGTTCCTTCCACTAGCCTGCTCTAAATGAGGTTTCTCGGACAGAGTATTAAGGAAATGGAGGCAGCTAAGAGGATCCTAGGTGCATTCGTCATTTGGTGGGATAGGAATTGGAGAATGCTAACATAATTTTCATATATTTTTTGCTAAATCCTTCATGATGTCCCATTGCAAACTATACTCTAAGATTTGCAAGGGCAGGAATGACTTCTCTATATTCACTACCTGTCTCAGTTTGGCATGAATGATGTACTCAATGCCTTCTGAATGAATGAGTACATATTTCAGAAGTTAAGGGCTTATTCATAATTATTTTCTAAGAAGTCCCTCCTGCTGATTAAATGCTTATCTCATTTTTGGCTGGAATTATATCAATAGGGTATTCAAACCAAGGATCAAATGGTTATTCTTTATTCTAACTGGTTGAGTAATACATGGAGAAAAATATCCTTTAGGTCACACTTTGAGGAATATTGAAAATTGGATGATCATGGAACTTGGAACCATATTGAATATTGTTAAAGGAACTGGGGATATTGAGCTTCAATTAGAACCAACATTGGGTTTGATACCTAAAGGGATGTCTTATTAAAAAAGTCCGACTTTTTTTGAGGGTGTGGGGGAGGAATCTCAGATGGAAGAATGAGGTCCAATGGCTCTAATTTTCAGAAAGAAAGAAAAATTCCTGTTCAGGGTAAGGGTGAATAAAAAAGAACATCCATTTAAAAATAGATTTCCTAGAGTTAGACAGGTAGTGAATTGGTTGATGTGGGAGGTATTCTTATCAAGAATGTTGTTAAAGGAGGTCTCAAATTTTATGGAGGCTGAAGTATTTGTTTTCTCAGGTCACATTTTCCATTCTGAGATTTTAGGGTATTTTTAGAAAGTTAGTATTTATCATTCATTCATTCATCCATTCACCACCTCTGTGTCAGGTTCAGTGAAGAGAATACAGTGGTGAGGATACATATATACTTAGTGGGACTATACACCAATTTTTTGAGTTATAGTCCAGTTAGGTAGATGAGGTCGTCCATTTGTTCTCCTGTGGCTTTTTGATCACAAAATCTTCTAAAGGAACAATATGTTTTCAAGCATTACTATACATTAAAGCTAAATGCAGCACCAAATAGAAACTTAGAAAACCTCAGCTGGGACTACAATGGTAGAAAGCATAGGAAGCTGTAACTTTTTATTTTCCTAAGTGAGCTTAATTGCTTAAAAGCCAGCTGGCTCCCAAGGTCCTGAAGCCACCTTTTCATTTCCCTACAAATGAAGTTCTTTTCTGCCCTGCTCCTTCTATGCATGTCTCAGCCAAGAGCAAGCTCTGTCTACAAATAGCTTTCAGTGACAATTGTAGTGGATGTTGTTCCAAGCACCGTCTTTGCTGAAGCCAGGGGACCTGGTAGTGCTGTGAGTCACCCATGTGATTGCCATTGAGAGTAGCTACAGCAGGAATAGGAAAGCTTCCCTGGCCAGGCTTTCCTCCCTGGTGCTGTTCTCCAGGCTAGGGATGTGTTTGGAGAAGGCAGCCAGTTGATTGCAAATAAGGTGGGGTCCAGGATGCACTAGTCTCTTCTAAATTTTGTGTAGTCACCAGAATGTTTCATTCTCTTTTTCTCTGGGTGGTTCGCATTTCATTTTGAGCACTTTTAAAATCTTTCCCCTTGGGAAGAAGTTTCCTGGGAGTAACAGCTTTGAGACAGAGAAGAGGTACATGATGTTTCTGTCTACCACACTCATTCCCTGTTTCTAAAGCTGCTTTCCCTAAAAGGCAGATACTCTTCTATTCCAGTTTCTCTCTGTCTGGTTTGATTTACTCCTTAACTCATACTCATCAATAAACAGGGCTTGAGTATAGGCTGTGATCTTTACATCCATTCTAGACAGTTGTCATCATGTCCAGTAAGTGATAGGTTATCCCTCATTGGGACCCACTAACTCTGAACCCTGAAAACATATTTATCTAACTTACCATCTGTCCAGATTTTCAAGCCCCAGGTTTTTTCTCTTCTGTCCTCTAAGAGGGTCTGACTTGCCTTTCATCAGGGATACTCATTCAATAATTGCATTTATTTCTGACCAACTATGCTTAGACTTCAAGGGTAATAAAGAGTGAGGAGGTATTTTTAACTAATTATTACCTTACTAGAGGCCCAGTGCATGAAAATTCATGCACTGGGGGGGAGGTGGGAAGAGTCCTTCAGCTTGGCCTGTGCCCTCTTGCCGTCCAGGACCCCTTGGGGGATGTCCACCTGCCAGCTTAGGCCTGCTCCCCGGGGGATCAGGATTAGGCTGTCAGTCAGACATCCCTGTGGCAGTCCGGGAGCCCTGGGGGGATGTCCAACTGAAGGCTGGGGAGCGGGCCTAAGCTTCAGTCAGACATCCTTAGCGCTACTGAGGAGGCCGCTGTGCTCGCAGCAGAGCTCCACCTGTGAGAGCACACTAACCATCAGGGGGAGGCTTCTGCATTGAGCGTCTGCCTTCTGGTGGTCAGTGCATGTCATAGTGACCAGTCATTCTGGTCATTCCTCCATTAGAGTCAATTTGCATATTACCCTTTTATTATTTAGGATGTTTATTTTTTAAAGCATTTATTTTCACAGAAGGACACATAATATTAGACAATCTGTACAATAATATTTATTCCATAAACGTTTGTTGGTTGCCATGATATTATATTGGTAGGCAGTCAGGTTCTAGAGTCAGGACAGTTCAAATGTTAACTTAATCTTTTCCCACCTATGTAAATTTGAATAAGGTACTAGCCACTTTGAGCATCAGCAACCTGATCTATATAATAGGGCTAGTATCTTCCACAAAGAGGATTAATTTATATAACCTATGTCCAGTGTTTGGCATATAATAAGCATGTAATACATATTAGGTGCTAAGAAACCATGCATACCATGCATAGAGTACTTTCTTGTCACAAATCCTTGAGTAACTGAGTTGGAGCAAGTGTTAAAGAAAATGAAACCCCTACTACAAATTGAGCATAGTGTTACTAATTATATAGTATCTTTACTCTAAATATTTTCTTGTTTATCTTTAATTTCATCTTTGGTCTTTTCATAGTTATTGAGCCCCATCTGTTTCTATTTATATTCATCCATGTAGTGTTAATTATCTCCTTAACACCTCACTGCTATGAATTCTGAGCACTCTGTGTTCTTGGTTCCTTTGGTTTATACCATCTGCTCAGGTCCCATACCACTTGTCTCTATTATCTCCGTTGCTGTTTTAGTGGTTCTTGACTCTCATTTAAAAAGAACATATTTAAAATAATCTCTTCCCAGCTATTATTTTTTACATGTACAGTTGACCCTTAAACATGGGTGTCGACTGTGTAAATCCACTTATATGTGGATTTTTAAAATACCTACGTACAGTATTATAAATGTATTTTCTCTTGTGATTTTCTTAATAAACCTTTTCTTTTCTCTAGCTTTATTGTAAGAATACAGTATATAATACATATAACATACAAATTATGTGTTAATTGACTGTGTTCCCAGTAAGACTTCCCATTAATAGTTAAACATAGATATGCTAGGATCAACAATGTGGAAAGGGGATTGAATTGGAGAGAAAAGGAGACATATAAAGTCAGCTAAGAGTTTGTTTTCATAACAAGAGCAGGGTTGGGGAGGGAGGGAGGAAGGGAGGGAGAGAGAGAGGGGGGGAGGGAGGGAGGGAGGGAGGGAGAGAGAGAGAGAGAGAGAGAGAGAGAGAAATATGAATGGGAATGAATCTGAAGACGCCAAGGTCTGAGAGCATCTGAGCAGGGGAACTGTTGAAACCATGTGGATGGATATGGTTGCCCAGACAGTCCTGGGTCTCAGAGGCATCATTTCCATAGTTTATCAGGTTTGTTTTGGTAAATATTCTACATGCACTTGAAAAGAATGTGTATTTTGCAGTTATTGGATGTAGTATTCTACATATTAATTATAACTATCATGCCTTTGACTTCTCTGTCCTTACTCATTTTTTTTATCAGCTTAGTTTATCAGCTACTTGAGAAAGGATTGCTATAATTTCCAACTATGATTATGAATTTTTATCTTTTTTTAAGTTTGTTAGATTTTGCTTCATCTCTTTTGAAGATATATTTTATATAAACCTTTTGTGTCTTTATATATAAAGAGTGTGTCTTGTAAACAGTATATAATTAGATTTTGCCTTGTTTTTAATCCAGTCTGACAATCACTGTCTCTTAATTGGAATATTTAGTCAATTTACCTTTAAGTACTGAGAAAATGGGTTTAATTTACTACTTGCTATTTGTTTTCTCTTTGACATATCTTTTCTTTAAAAAATAATCAATTATTTTTATTATTATTTATTTTTATTATTATTTTTTTCTTTCTATTAGCTTTTTAACTAGACACTGCTTTATTATTCCTTTAGTGGTCTCCCTAGAAATAACTAGTACATTACTCTTCCTGGATTTATTATAGACTCTCATAGATGAGTACTTTTACCACTTCCCAAGTGATACAAAGATTTTATAGTTTAACTCTGTTTACCTTTACATCTTTTGTGCTACTATTGTCATATATTTTGAGTCTAGATATATTTTATTTTATTTTAGTTTCGGGAGCCTGGAAGTCTACATATATATTTTTTAAACCCACAAAACCCCCACTTAAGCTTTTCTCCCTTATCTAACCTTCTATTAAATCTATATTTCACATTCTTAATGTTAGTTATGGTATTTTCAGTTCTAAAAACTTCATTTTATTTTAAAATAGACTCTAGGTCTTTGGTGAGCATATATATTTTTATTTATTATTTTGAACATATTTATCATAGTTACTTTAAAGTTCTTATTTACTACCACAATCATCTGTCTGTTGGTCTGTTTCTATTGGCCCTTAATTTTTAGTTAGTTGATGCTATTTTTTAAAAGAATGCTTTGTCATTGTCTTTTTTTTAAAAATTATTTTGTTTTGGATAATGGATGTTGTGGATAAAAGTTGTAAAAGTTCTGGATGAATTTATCTTTCTCCAAAGAGGTTGCAAGTAGATAGAGCACAAGTGAATTGACTTGATCTTGTCTTAGGCTTTCATATGATTGGACTATTTCAATTTTGCTCTTATTCCTAGGGTATGGCCCTGTTCCCTAGGGTAGGCCCTTATGGTACTTAGTATCCTTATAATCATTTGTTCACCTTGATTGGATTTGAACCCCAAACTTCATCCTTTTAGCACTATGTGATAACTGAAATAAATATCTGTTCAGATTTTTAGGTTTCTAGGTGCTTTTCTTCTCCTCTGGTGTCTTGGAGTCTTTCTCTGCATAATACATCTTAAGAAGTGAGCTGTAATTTGAGAAGAATTTGTGCCTAATGCCCAGGTTCTATTTTCTCTAGGATTTTTGCCCTCAAGTTCTAGCTGCATTGTTAGCCCTGAATGCTGACTTTTTTTTTTCTTTTCTTTTTTTTCCCTTCTCTATTCAACCCAGGAAGGCTGCCATTTTTTTTCTTGAGATCTATTGACCTATGCTATAATTTGGAAAATGCTCTCTGAGAAAAAAGCCAGGACAAATAGCTCCTTTCTAGAATCTCTCCAGAATCATAGTCCCTCACATTCTGCCTGTATTGACTGTTTTACAATGACTTCAAACATTATTTTTTTACATATGTTGTGCAGCCTTTATGGTTGTATTTGGCAGGAGAGCTAATTCAGTAGATAATACTCTATCATGATAGAACATGGAGTTATCTCAGTTTTAAGTGAAGAAATGAAAGTTTAGAGAACTTGTGTAAATTGCCCAAGGTCAAATAGATTGCAAATAGCAGAACTGGGATTTAAACAAACCTTCATGGTTCTGACTCCAGATCTTATGTTCTTATCCACTATATTTACTACATTCTTATCATAATAGGAACTATGAATTGAGTGCCTATTAGATGCCAAACAATGTTAATTGCTTTCTAAATAAGATCTTTCAAATAGATGTTATCTTTATCTTACAGCTATGAAAACTGAACTCAGAGTTAAAGTCTCTTTTTCAAGAGTATTGAGAACATAAATGGCCATGTTATGGGTCTGAATCCAACTCTTTTGGGCTTCAAATCTCTGTATCGTCCACTATCTTCATACTAGAAATTAGTTATTGGATGCATGAATTTGGTCAATCACTTCTCTGAGCCCTGACATTCTGATTTGTAAAATGTAAATACCAATTATTGTTTGGATATCTAATGATGTTGTTTGACTTGCAATGGAGATCATGTGTAGGAAGACATGTAAAATCACGTGGCATTTCATAGATGTAAGTGTTAACTAGTGGACAGTTTTTCACCTCATGCCATAAATGACTTATTCAAAAGTGGATTTATATTATCCTCTGCACACTGAAATTTCACTAATTCTGATTATATTTGACTCAAGTTTAACAAATAAGCATTCAGGAGCTTCTATTTGCCTAGTGCTCCATGTGAGATAAACAAATGTTGGTGGCCCAGCTTCTGTCTCTTATGAGTCTAATAATCTCATTAGAGAAACAAATATTACATGCCTGAGAATTTAATAGTAGAATATAAATGAATAGATCAAGTGATATACTAACCATAGATGAGCAGAAAAACATGAGGCACACACACTTTTTTGTTTTGGGCTTTCAGGAAAGATAGGAAGAACTTGCAGAGGCCATACCCCACGAATGACCTGCCTGAATTAGAAGCCCAGTTCCATTGCATACTGACTATATGATCTTTGGCAAGTTGTTTACCCTTCTAATCTTTGCTCCTCATTTGTAAAATGGAGTTGATCATAGTAGCAAATTAACAGGATTATTGTAAGAAAATTTTCCCTGTGAATGTTTAACACAGTTCTTTCCTCAATATAGACTTTCTACTATCAATTTAAAAATTATGATTGGCCTTGCCTGGTGTTTCTCAGTGGTTAGAGTATCCAGAGAAGGACATGTATCTGAAGGGTTGCAGGTTTTCCCCCTGGCCCCAGTTAGAGTGTGTGCAGGAGGCAACCACTCTATGTCTCTCTTTCATATCCATGTTTTTCTTTTTACTCTTTCTCTCTTCTTCCCTCTCTAAAAAAAACAGTGAAAAAATATCATTGACTGTTATTACTGAGTATGGACAATATTTTGTTTGAAGAGGTGCAGAGAAGCATTCTGAAAAGTGAAATTGTTAGTATCAAGGACTAACTGTCCATAGGACTAATCAGATATGGGCAGATATGGAACAGCTAGACATATTTATGCTCATAATTTGGAAACTATTCTGTGGCCCCTTCCATGCATTTGGCACCAGTCTCCCCATTTTCTTTGTGAAGTTCAGTATTACCACTTTATGTGAGTTAATGAAGAAAAGCAAATGAAGTAGGCAGTTATTTTCCTAAGATTTTCATGGTTCCTTCTCTATTTCTAGTGAACTCTTACAGAAATCTGAGATTTCTAAGTTTTTCTCTCCTTGCCTCCCTCTGGCATACCCATTGAATTGAGGGTTTCCTATTCTGGGAAGTTAGATTCATTTGGCTATAAAGTCTTATCTTGTATAATAAAACCCTAATATGCAAATCAACTGAATGGCGGATTGACCAGTTGCTATGACATGCACTGACCAATCCAGAAGCTGGGCTCATGGCTGGTGTGGACAGTGGGAACCTCTCCAGCCTCCGGCAGTGCTAAGGAGCAGTGGGCCCGGCTTCTGGCTAGCAAGTGCAGTGGTGGTGGTGAGAGTCTCTCCCACTTCGGCTGCAGGGGGATGGTAAGGAGCAAAGTGTCCTGGACTGCAAGAGCCCCAGACTGCAAGAGGGATATCTGACTGCTAGCTTAGGCCTGATCACCAGGCAGACATCCTCTAAGGGATCCCGACTGCGAGAGGGTGCAGGCCAGGCTGAGGGACCTCCCTCCCCCCACTTCCATGCATGGTTTTCATACACTGGGCCTCCAGTTATTTATAATGATTCTCTTTAATTGCTCCTTCTAAATCTGCAGCTCATAGAGTAGCCATACAAAAAATACCAATCCCCACATTCCTATTATGTTTAAAACTCTCTGAGTGGCACTGAGCATCTTCAACTTCCCCAAATGAAGTTCTGCTCTTTTCCCAACCCCATTATTTTGGGGCTAGTTTTGTTGCCACCACATGTGCAGTGGTTCAGACCTCAGGTCCTGGTGTCCTCAGGAGAAGTCAGGGCACAGAAGCCTCATGCTTGTGAGTATTTGAGAAAAATCAGTGGGGACTTATTATTAGGGCAATTGCTTTCCCATCTCCTCTAATCCAAGGACTGTTTAGTTACCAGGCTTCTCGGTAATAGTATATATTGATAGCATTTTCTAAGAAGGTATGGGAAAATGAAGAGGGTTGTAGGGCAATTATGAATCAAACTTGTTTCAAGTATACAGTCCGTTCTGTTATAATGGGACATATGTGTATCTAAATATCACTGTGCTATTCAAAATCATGCAATAAAAACTACAGAGCTTAGGAGGAAGAGGAGGAGAAAAGAGCTTAGGAGAAAGAAATAGGGTTATGGATATAATACTTAAAATTTTGTCAGTGATATAGTAAAGTTAGGAACCTCACAAAAAAAATGGTAGCATATTCTATGCATGTGAAATGGTTAGGAAACACATTAAAATTGTAGTACATATGGCACTTTACCTTCAGGAGACATGATGTTTTGCTTGTTGAAGTGAGCATTGGAAAGATGGCACTTATGTGTTATTGTGATGTGGAGGGAGGGTTGTCTGAAATCAGAGGAAAGTTGTTATATACTCCATGTGCATATAGCTCAGAACACACATGGTGGATTGAGACAGCTGATAGCTGCTTGAGGTAATTTCACGTGTGCACTTTGTTTCTTACAGAAAAATTATGCATCAGCAAATGTGAAGTTTGCATTATGATCAAATATATATTATATACCCTATATATCATATTGTAACAAATCAGGCTTACAAAAATAAGCAAAACTGATCATTCTTGTGGCACATTGAGAGGAAATTAAGGGAAAGAGGTGTGCCAAAGGACTTTGAAAAAGGTATCTCTTGTAACCCAGCAATGTCGCCTTTGTTTTAAAGAAATATTCAGAGCTATTGCCCCTGAATATAGAAAATATTTTTAGAATAGTGAAAAAGTTGATTGGTTAAATAAATTATTGGAATACTATTGATTGGTCTTCCATATTGGAATACTATGTAGTGGTTAATAATTCATAAAAGAACATATATCAATATATCAAGAAAATATTCATGATAAATTACCAACATTTGGCTTTTTATTAGGATAGTATGTATAAAATCTAGAAATTTATATGTGCATAAAGGAAATACTGAAAAGACATACTGTATTCTAACATTACCTCAGATAGTGGGTTTATGAACATTTTATCTTTGTACTGTTCTGTTTGTTTATAATACTTCAGCCATGAATTTACGTATTTTTAAAAAAATTCATGAAACTTGCCCTACCTGGTTTGGCTCAGTGGACAGAATGTCGGCCTGTGGACCAAAGGGTCCTGGGTTCGATTCCAGTCAAGAGCACGTACCTTGGTTGCAAGCTCCTTCCTAGCCCAGGCCCTGGTCAGGGTGCATGCAGGAAGCAACAATTGATGCGTTTTTCTCACATTGATATTTCTTCCTTCGTTTCCTCTCTTTTCCACTCTCTCTAAAAAGCAATGGAAAAATATACTTAGGTGAGGATTAAAAAAATAAATGAATCAATAACAAAGGAAACTTATGGCTCATTTAAACTACTAGTAAAAAAGCACAGCTTAGCTTGATTCAGGATGCATCTAATGTCTCTAGGGCCCATTTTCTAACCTGTTTTCCCAGAGTGACTTCTTGGCCAGGTTGCCTCTCCCAGTCTCATGGGAGCTGAAAGAAGGCTGCTGGCTCATGTTTAAGATCCTGTATATATTTTTATGATTATCTCAAAATACACTCAATTAAGAAAAAGGAACGAATAAGGATATTATTGATAGAGCAAGTTTTCATAAGGCAAAGACTACAGTGGATCCCGGGCATCTAGCGCACTCGTGCACACACACACACACACACACACACACACACACACACACATTTCCCCCTAAATCAAGAGTGCTGATTGCTACATTTCCTCCAGCTCTGACTGTCTCTGATTCTCCAGAGATGGGATGCGCCTCTATAGCCCTTCCCAGCCTGATTACCATTCTAGTCAGGGATGTATTGGTATGTTTAATTTAAATCACCCTTCCTGGAAAATGTAATATATTTGTGTGTATGTCACCTTTGGGGAAATCAATTGGACATTATTGTTCAGCCACAACAGTGAAGTTATATTAAATCTAGCCTCAGCCTTCTCCAGCAGGGTGGTCTGTTTCTTTTCTTCATACCCTGCAGAGTTGCTATGATGATCTGCAATAGGGAATGAATCATGATGAGGAAGGAAGGAGAAGTGCCATGTGTGGGAAGAGGCACTTCAGAACCTGAGATTCTCTATCAAATGTGGTGACATCTGAGGATCCTGCAATTGATGATAATTCAGAAAGCCTATCAATATCATGTTCAGTATCATCAACACCAATTTAGGTTTATTCTACACTTTCCATGGGCAGAAAGATTCAAAAGAAGGAAGACAGTCTGTTTGCGAACATAATAGGGGCCTGGCTGGGAATAATGTTGAACTGAATCAGTATTCAGAAGTGTTAGAGGGCAAGATCACCACAGTGATGCTTAAATGGTTTGTGTACTACCTGTACCCCCTTCTAGGATATATTGAGTTAAAATCTCCGGGGCTATGCTCTCCTCTTCCCCTTTAAGTACACTGAAGTCTGAGACTTACTGGTCTTCTGGGGAGGCTTCATGATGAGGCAGGAACTCATTTTAATGCTAAAAGATGGAGAAGAGCATGAAGGGCTTTCTAGGTAGAGAGGCATGGAGCAAGGCCCTTCTGTGGGCAGTGAGAAAAGCAATTTGGATGGAGCAAATGGTGCCAGTTGGGGAATGTGGATGATAGACTGAAAAGATCGACTGAGACATGAGAGTGAAAACCTAAGAGTTCTCTACTTTAGAAAGTTTGTGTCATGAGATATATATGAATTTGATATTTATGTGCACAAAACGCTGTCATAAGCATGTGTGTGTTTTTTTGATACCATGTCCCAACTTACTCTCTACTCAACAGATAAAAATACATGTTTAGGAAATAAAGCAATGAATACATGTTCTTGTTTTAAAGGAACCACTTTAAGTTTTTTAAAACATTGTCATTTGTAAGGAAACTATATTGACCAATTTAAACCTTTTGCAATTACTTTTTATCTTAGAGAATAAGTTTTAGGGCCCTTTTCCTTAGATATCCACTGTACTTCCATAAAAGCAAGACTTTTATGAAAAAAATAAGCATAAATAAATCCAGTGATGTTGTTAAAGAATATAGGGTTTACCAGTTTTGACTGGTATCAATATGGCAATGATACCTGACATATCATTGGTGTGCATATGTTATTACAAAATTTGCTTCTATCATGATTATGCATTTGAAGTAATGATTGTGTTGATGCTATGGATGATTCTTAGAGTATTCTTATCCACATGCAAAGAAGAGAGAGAGAAAATGCTCATTCTTCTCTCATCTATGCCTGATTTTTTTAAAAAAAATATTAAATGTTAGCTGATCTCAATGTAGTTCAGTTGATTTCTTAGCCATTGAAGAAAAATCACAAATCCCCATGTTGAGCCTGCTGTGTAGAGTGGCCAGAATGAAAAGCAGCTTAATTATAACAAATTTTGCTCTTGTGACTTTGGCCTTGAGTCTCATGTTTAAAACCACAGTGAATTTTCTCTGTGACTGGCAATTTAATGGAGATGCACGTCCTTTTGATCATTCAATGCGGTAGCTTTGGCCAATACCTTGTATCTGAATTGGCTTTGACTCCTCTCATTTCCTATATTTTATGACCCGCTACCACAAACATTAAATTAGGTGAAATTTATCAAGCTGTTCTTATGAAATGAGGTAACAAACAGAAATTTAATAAAACGACTTAACCTGTGAGTAAAACTCTAAAAAATGGAAGTCGCTGTAAAACAAAATTGTATCATTTCAGTAATTCATAATGGTCACAAAATGAAGAGTATAGGTAGGAGGTCATGTGTTATATGAAATCCCCACTAAAAAGTCCATTATTTTGAGAAAGTATATCAGGATGATTCAACAACAATGACTGTATTATAAAGATACCCCTTGAATTTAGCCCAATTGTGAAATGAATATATTGTTTGCAATCTTCAGTAACTTAAGTGTTTTTCATGTGATAATACTTATTACTAAACCTGACAGTAGAAGGAAACTGCCCACATTGCAGAGCTATAGTGGTTGGCAATAGGAGAAACATCATGTCCATCATATATGTGATATGATGAAACATACACTCCTAGGATATGCAAGATGGACTAGAGGTGAGGCTGGAGCAGGGGCATCAATGAGAAGCCTATTTCAATAACCCAGGTTTAAAAGGAAGTGGGCCTTCTTGGCTCTTGGTAGCGAGATGTGGGAAGAGGGGACATCTGAGAAAAAGTGGCAAGAAGTCTTTGTAGCAGGCCAGTAGAAGAACACATATGGCATCTGTAAGGAAGGAATGTTTTCCAGTGGCATCCTGTCTCCTGAGGAATATAAAAAGGACAAATTAGGGCAGTAATATACTCTGTGTAGCAGCAAATATTCAGGTTACCCTGGGGAGAGACATGAAAAACCTCTGTTTGTGGGGACTACAAGTCATTTCCATCTCCCTGGGCTGAGCAAAAGCCCCAGCTGTGTGATTTCTTAGCCAATTAAGGGAACTTGCACAGCAAATGCAGTGCATTTAATGCAAGGCCACAAATCTGGGGCAACCTCCCACTTTGAAGGTTTTCTTGTTTCATCTGTGATTTCCTTTTTATTCTTCTCACTTACAGGGACACATGGTGGTGTCAAGGCAGATTCTAAAGCATCTTTTCCCCCCCACTTCTGCCACCATCCTGCTTCCTGGAGTAATTGGTGGGCTCCCATTGAGGTTCTGGCTGGGGCAAAGAGCTGGCCAGAAGAGATAGGGCTGGATAAGGTGGTATGGGCACCTTAATTTGGAGTTCTTTTTGTAAAGAGAAGATCATGAAAAACTGGACACACTATAAAAAGTTCCTGAAATTCTCTAAAAAGTTGGTTCCAAGAGCCTTCCCCATTATTTTATTTCTAGTTTTTCCCAGTGACTTCTTGGGCCTCTTACCTGCCTCTTCTGCCATCTTCTGATCACAGACTTTATTCTAGTTGTAATTTACCCAGATTGTCCTCCTAACTGTGAGTCTGCCAGCATGAAATAGTTTACCCTTCCACCAGAAGGGAGGAAGCAGTCCTGTCATTCTCTTCTCTCCTAAAATAACGTAAACTGATGAACAAAAATAGATCCAAAGACATGCAAGCACCGAACAGAGGGTAAAACCTCAGAGGGAAGGTGGGGAGAGTGAGCAGATGAGAGATCAACCAATGAACTTGTATGCATATATGCATAACCCAGGAACATAACCCAAGGTGAAGGCCTGGGGTTGGGAGTGGGGATGAGGCAGAGAGAGACCAATGTTATACTTTCAACAATAAAGATTTAAAAAAAAAATTAAAAATACAAAAAATTAAAAATAACAACAATAAGAACAACAACAATAATATTAATAGTGGTAAGAAGAATTGAAGTAACTTTCCAAATCAACATTCAAGAAGAACAATAAAACAGGAAGGCTCTCTCTTCAGACCTAGGTAACAATGGGGACAGGGCTGTTACTGTGTAAGCCAGCTGTCCTGAGGGAGCATCTCTGAATGTAACTGTGGTAAGCTAACAAATGCCCACCTCCCAAAGTTATGTCCATGTCCTAATTCCTGAAACCTGTACGTGTTACTTTACTTGGAAAACAGTTTTTTGAGACATGGTTAAGAATCTTGAGATGAGGAACTCATCCTGGAATATCCAGGCATTGACTCTTGGATTTTCCCTTTTCCAAAATACCTTCTTCCATATAAATTCAACCTTCCTCATCTGGATATGATCTTGAATGTATATCTGGTAGATGAGCTTCTGGAATAAGTATTACAAAAAAAGTGAGCTGAGAAGTATAGCTAAATTCATAAGGAGACTGCCATGCCTTTTCTTTTTCCCTTAAATCTTAAAAGGCTGACTTTCCATGGCTCTGGAATTAGATTAAATCAATAAAAAGCATTGCTTGACTTAAGCCTTGAGCTGAAACCAATATCTTGATAATGACTGCATGGGAAGACCCAGGGCCTTGGGTAATGGGAAAATTCAAAGTCAAAACAGAGTCAACCTGGGGGCAATGGCTACTAATTGAAAACATTTAGCCACATTAGTACAATCTAATCCAGGCTGAGGAGCTGGGAATGCTCAAAGGAAGACAGAAGGAGGGGAGAGAAGCGTGAAGGAGACTGGGAGCTCAGCAACCCAGGAGAAAGCCCTTTGGATTTCTAAGAACATCTTTTGCCTAGCAGCAAGGCCTGCAAAAAAAATTTCACCATGTTTTTCTCACCAGGATTAGGGGCTCATGTAGAAAATAGTAGGTATGGCAGCAAGGGAAATGCATTTGCAAACACACTGGATGCACAAAAGTGTGTGTGTGTGTGTGTGTGTGTGTGTGTGTGTGTGTATGTGTGTGTGTTTCAGTAAAAAAAAAAAAAATCCAAATCAATGCTTTGGAATAGGATTCATTTGGATAGGCTAAATGCCTTTTTCTCTCTATCTTAATTTTCCCATCTGCAAAGTGAAAGGTGTGAATTAGAGAACTCTAATTATATAACACTAGAGGATTTATAATGTTAGATCTGAAGGGACATTCTAGATCACCTTTCCCATTCTAGCTGTTTGACAAGTCTGAAGAGTGAGGCCCAGATTGTAGAAATGACTTGTCAGTAGCCACACAGCAAGGTGTTACTGAAGCTAGAATTAGAATCTAGAATCTGGGGCTTGGGTTCAAGTTCTCTGCATTTTTAAAAATGGATTTTTAATTGAGAGGACTACTCAAGGATTGATTTTAGGGTTTCTGTAATCCTGTGAATTTTATATGCCAAAATTGACTCACACTTATGAATGTCTATATCATTCATATTTTTAAGAAAGAAAATATTTAATGTGATTTCCAGAAATGACTAAAGACTTTTCAAAATGCCATCCATCAATTAATTGAACAAATTGATTGTGCCTCGGCACGTCAGGCCCTTTTCCAGGCATTTGGACTGGGGCAGTAGACACAGCAGGCAGAAGTCCCTGTTCTCAAGAAGCTTATATTTTATAGGAAGGGGTGATAGACAATTAACAAGTAAAATGTATTGTATGTAAGGTGGTGATAGGCGTATGGAGAGAAATAAAGCAGGGACAGGGAGTGCAGAGGACCACTTCTGCTTTACTTGAGTTGAAATTAGATTTTCCCCATGAGTGTCAAGACTCCTTACCCTGAAATTCAAGAGCATATTACAATAAAGCACATAGCATGCTGTGCTATAGCTATTTTATGAGGGGACAGCTAGAGTAGAGAGTGTCCTGAGAAAGCCCCTGATCCTCCTCCCTTGGTCATTTTTAGCAAAACCCATGCCAGGAAAGTGAGCAGTTCATTCTCCTGAGCCATCTAAAGCTGGTTGCCAGGCTGTCATCACTCACAGGGTGCCGCTTGCTGTCCACCCCCGAGACAGTGATGGTTTCTTGTCAGCATTATTTATGATTGATTGCATCACTGTATCCTGGGGAGAAGGGAAGACGGGGCAGGCAGAGAAGCAGCAATAGCAGTTTGTGGAGATTTTTGTTAGGGGATGAATGAAGGATAACCTTTCAGTGATCTATGCTGCTTCTTTTAAAAAGCATTTTGAGCTTGATTTAATCTTTACATGGTTCTCAGAGACATGGCAGGTATGGTTAATTTTACTTTAAAGATTTGTCTTCCAATACACAGAGGGGTGTGGGGTCATATGGCAGGTCAGAAGCAGGGCCAAAGATTAAAGCCCAGATCTCTTGTCTCCTTGTAAGAACCCTTTCTCCTCCATCTACATTCTTTTTTTTTTTTTTTAAATCCTCACCCAAGGATATTTTTTCCATTGATTTTTTGAGAGATTGGAAGAGAAAGGGGGAGAAGCAGAAATATTGATGTGAGAGAAAACATGTATTGGTTGCTTCCTGCACACCACTCCCTCCCCCCCAAACAGGGCCTGTGCAGGGGAGGAGTCTGCAACAGAGATATGTGCCCTTGACTGGAATCGAACCTGGGACCTTCAGTCTGCAGGCCAATGCTCTATCCATTGAGCAAAACCAGCTAGGGCCTTCATCCACATTCTTGATTTCATCCCTCTCCAGGGGTCCTCAAACTTTTTAAAGTGGGGGCCAGATCACGGTCCCTCAGAGAGCTGGAGGGCCGGACTATATGAACTACTAATTCCTACTGTAACACCTCGGCTGCGTTCACTGCCCAAAAAACCTGGCGGGCCGGATCAGACTCCTCTGCAGGCCGCATGTGGCCCGTGGGCCATAGTTTGAAGACCCCTGCTCTATCCTTTCTTTCCCTTCTATTCCACATTTAACCCAGCAGCAAATCCTTCTTCTTGGAACTATATCTAGAATCTAACCTTTCTCACATCCCATTCTGACTCCACGGGATCAGCCCACCATTATCTATTGCATGGACTTGTTGAGTAAGCTGCCAACTGGTCTCCCTGCTGTGCGCCCCACCCTCTGCTCCTAAATTCCAACTCAGCTTTCACTCAGCAGCCCAAAAGCCAAGAGAAATGACTCTAGAGTGACAGTAGAGGTTGGACATGCAGCTGTAATGTACCTATCTGACTCACGATAAGAGGCCCATACCCTAAGTAGATATTTGGCTTCTCAGCGCCAAAGTTCTTTGCATACACACCAGTGGTGGTTTTAGAACTGAAGAGTGATTCTGAGTAACCGAACACAGTCATGGAAGAATACAGATGTGTGTACTGGAGACATCCTGTTATTGCTGTTGTATTTTTGAGGGCACAGGGGAGGTATTGAAAGTTTTGAATAGAAGATTGACTCACAATTTTGGCTCATCACTCTGATGCTGTGTAGAGAGTAGATTGGAGCAGAGCAAGAATAGGATCTGGAACGTCTTTGAAGAGGCTGTTATAGTGGTTTAGGGAGGAGATGATGGTGTGGATTAGGTGAAGTGGAGTAACAGAGAAGGTAGAGAGAAGTGACATAATTGAGATATAGTTTGGAGGCAAAATCTAAAACATTTACAAATAAATTGGATGTAGGTGTTCAAGGGAAAAAGAGAATGGTTCACCAATTAATGACTTGAAATACTTAGTAGGTGGTGGTATGACTTAAAGAGATGGGGAAGACCCTGGAGGGACTGTATTGTGATGGAAACTGGGGTCACAGGTCCTGCTTTGGGCTGTTATGTGTGAAGAATCTATGCATAAGGCAACAAAGTAGGCCTAGAGCTGGAGTTAGAGTTTAAATGTTGTCATCTTATAGTGGTACTTAAAGTCATAGTATTGTTTGAGATCATTCAGGAAGCGAGAACATAGATAAAAGACTTAGAGAAGTAGGGTTCTCACACATAGGTGAATAATAACAGTATTGCTACTGCTGCTGCCGCCAGGAATGTTGATGGCAGCAGTAACCATTTACTGAGTATATAACACATTCCAGCTCTGCTCTGATTTGTTTCATTTAGTTCTCACATCAACCCTATGAGGCAATTACAACTAACTGCTTATTTTTTAGCTTTATTGAGGTATAATTGACAAATAAACTTGCAAGATATTTAAAGTGTACAACATGATTTGATATAAGTATACACTGTGAAAAGATCCCCCACCATTGAGTTAATTAGCATACCCATCAGTTCACATATTTACAGGTTTTTTTTTTTCTTTTTTGGTAAGAACATTTAGGTTCTACTCCCTTCCTTAGCAAATTTCAATTACCAGTACACAATACAGTGCTCTTAACTATAGTTACCATGTTACTCTTTAGATCCTCAGAGCTTATTCATCCTATTACTGAAAGTTTGCACATTTTTACAAACGTGCTATTTCCCCCATCCCTAGTCCCTGGTAACCACTTTTCTACTCTCTATTTCTATGAGTTTGACTTTTAAAATTTTAAAATTCCACATGTAAATGATACAATGCAGTATTTGTCTTTCTCTGTGTAGATTATTTCACTTAGCATAACACCTTCCAGTTTTATCCATGTTGTCACAGTGATATGATTTCCTCCTTTTTAAAGGCGGAATAATATTCCATTATATGATAGAAACTTAAATTGAACTATTGGTTTTGTTTCCTTTGGATATAGTCCCACAAGTGGGATTGCTGGATTATGTAGTCATTCTATTTTAAATTTTCATACTGTTTTTCACAGTGGCTGCATTCATTTACATTCCTACCAGCAGTGCACAAGGGTTCCCTTTTCCCCACATTCTCATTAATTTTATTTTGTAGATGAGGAAACCAAGTACATAAAGGTTAAATAACCTTCTCAAATATCACAAAGCTAGGAAGTGAATGGGGTGGTAATACAGCCCCAGTCTCTTGACTTGTTTGCCAGGACTCCTGTCATGTGGTGCAAAGGACAGAAGGAAGCCACACTCCTGTCCCCTGGAATCCCGAAGCCCACCCCCAGGGACGTCTCAATGTAGGAGTTGGTAATATTTTGATGTCAGTATCTCATGGTAGTACATATATCATGGAAGGCCACATGGGTGGTGGAAATGTACTCACCTGCGAGGTGGTTTCCCAGACTCTACTGTGGTGACATTTATAGATGAGACACATTTTCTTAACAAATAAGAATCTAATAGATTAAGTCTCATCTAATTATGCCTTCTGCATCAAGCTACACTTCTCCCTGCCTGATGCTGCTGGCATAATTAAACTTAATGCACTTTTAATGATGTCTTCCTAACTCAAGCATTCACATGTGATTAGTATCAAACAAGAATGAGCTGTCGCAGGTCTAGAGGCTGTTCTCTGAACCTGTAAGACTTAGGCTCAGATATAAATTAATTGTGGACCTCAAGCTTCACAAATGTTAGCTTGGGGGTAAAGGTGGCTTGTAATGCTGGTCACCCTAATTTGAGGTAGCAAAATGGCATCCATTTCTAGTTAGTCTTAAACTTCAGGTTTCAAGTCTATGTCAATTCCCTCATCAGAAATATTCCATAACAGTAAACACTACCAGTATTTATTACTTACTGTATACCAGGCTCTCACATTTGTTAGCTCATCTCATCAACCCTGTGAAGTTTGGTATATTGTCAGTTTTACTGATGAGGAAACTGACTCAGAACAAAAGATTTTCCCACCTCAAATGGTTGGATAGTGGTGAAGGCCAGGTTATACTTTATATACAATTCTGTGTCTCAAATGCTTGCTGTCCTGACAGAAGAAAGTGTGATGTGAGGCAGACATTCATAACCCTCATGATCTTGTCCCAGTTTAAACTTATCTCTCCTCTCGCTGGATATAGACCCTATATATCTGCTCAGGCTTTTTCCTCTGCTGTTTTACCTCTGCACTCTATCATCCCTTCACAGTTTCAAGTCCCAGTTTAGATCTTGCCTCTGCCAAGATTCCTCATGTTTCCTTTCCTCTTGTTTTGAAAGCACTTTTTTTTTCTATTGCTAATACAAGAAAGACTGTGACGTGCCATAGTTAAATTATTCATATATGTCTTTATTACCTAACTTGATTGCAAACTGCAGAGGATAAGGGATGTTTACTATGCTTCTCTTCTCCCTTCCATGCACTGATGTATAACTCTGTGCTTATCACATTGTTGGGTCTAATGCAAGGATGATATTCAAAATACTGAACAACTAGTATGATATGTGCACAACCCATTAGAATAGACGCTAACTATATTGGTGTGTACATGTGGAATATCAACCTTATCCTAATATGTGTGAAGGGAATTGAAATGGCCAATGGAATTAGCTAAATAGGTTCTAAATTGTGGTAAATGAATTTCTTGATAGTTCCCTTCCACTTTACCATATGGCCTCTAAAATGATCTACTACACCCCCTATTCCAAGATTGTCTACTTTACAGGTACACATACACACACACACACACACACACACACACACACACACACACTTTCTCTCTTTCTGATCTTATCTCCTCTCATCTTTCATTGGCTAGGCTCAGTCACATGGCCACATCTCTAACACATGCAAGGAATGTTGGGAAATGAAGTCTAGATATGTGTCTAGGATAAACAGAACAGGGATTTTGGTGGGCAGCTTTTAATCTCTGCCATTATTTTGAAATAAGAAATCTAGAAATGAAAATTTTGCTTATTGAGATATCATTGTATAAAATATTTTGCTATTTTCTAAAATATGGGAGACATTATTCTGAAAAGTAGCCTCTTATTTTATACACTTCATTTCCCTTTTCTCTTTCTTATTTAAATCTAAGAATTTCATAGGTGGAAAAAAAAAAAACCCTAAAATTTTATTACCCTTAATTTATAGATGAGTCCCAAGGAGGTTTTTTCAGAATATTTCATTTTTTTGTTGGGCTGTCTGTCATCTTACCCTCAGTAAGGATGGAACATCTAGTTAGAAAACATTGGGATTTGTGTTTGGTAGTTAAGACACAAATTCAGTAACTATTTACAATCATAGGCAATTGGCATTGGAAGGGGGATGCAAACTGACCGTCACTCCAGGAGTTTCCTTTGCAGCATTTTGAATAGTCATCCAAGTTCTGTTCTTTGGGGCCACTCAAAACAAGTCTGTTCCCTCTTTTATGTAAAAACTAAAGGCCTAATGAACAAAATTTGTGCAAGGGGCTCAGCCCTTGCAGCCTCGGGGGCTTGCCTCTGCCCTTGCAGCCCTGGCTTTGTCCGGAAGATTGATCATTTGTCTGTCTGGTCTAATTAGCATATTATGCTTTTATTATTATAGATCCCTAGGACAGTGGAGTGATTCTCAGGCAGTATACTATGGAGTTCTAGGGCTCCCAAAAAAGGTCTCTACTTTCATCACCTTGGCCCAGGAGGAGGGCTGAACCAGGGTCATGTTATGATTTCTGCAGTTCTCTTTCTCCATAAAACATGTAAAAATTACATTTTATGACTGGATTGGTGTACAGATGAATATTAATATTATATATTAAAATATTTTATTTGATCAAAAGTTAATTTTTTAAACTTCTGATTTTAAAAAGAAATTAAATACATTTCGGTGGGCTACTAAAAATATTGGGGACCCTGGGCACTACATCCACTGTGCCAAATGAATAAGTGGGGCCTGACTGGGTTGAATTTCCCCAGTGTCCCTATCAGAGATGTTAAAAATGGAAAATATGTCTCTTAGAATTGACAAGATATGATAACTTCAAATCGTAGATAAGAAAACTTAATGAGAGAGTGTTCGATAGGCAAGGATATTTGGTAGGCAAGTGACAGAGCTTGGATCACTCTTTTCATATGTTATGACTTTTCCATCGACTAATTTACTTACATATTCTATAATTAGTGACACCTATGCTATGTCTGACACACTACAATACTAGTATCCAAGACCCTACTTGGTTAGGCAAGATTTATGTTCATTTCACAGACATTCCAACTTGGACTTACAGAGCTGGGCATGGGGTTTCTCCATACTCCTCTTGCTATAGAGAACAAGAATTGAAAGTTTTGTTTTGCTACTTCCTGGTCTCAGTACCTCCTTGAGCCTAGTATAATGAACAATTTTTATTTTATTATTATTATTTTTAATCCTCAGCCAAGGAGGGAGGGAGAAAGGGAGAAAGGGAGAGAGGGAGAAAGGGAGGGAGGGAGGGAGGGAGGGAGGGACGGAGAGAGGGAGGGGGAGAGAGAGAGAGAGAGAGAGAGAGAGAGAGAAGGGGAGGCAGGCATCTATGAGAAAGAAACATCAATCAGCTGCCTCCAATTTGTGCCCTAACTGGGGAGGGATCAAACCATAACCGAGGTATGTGTCCTGACTATAACCAAGCTAACAACCTTTTGCCTGCAGGATGACACTGCAAACTGCTGAGCCACCAGGCCAGGACAACAATTTTTATTTTTTTCAAGATATTGAATATTTATGACTCATGTCCATGTCCAATAACTGTATCACCTAATCAATAAAATGAAATAGAGAAGGCATCCAGCATAGTCATTACCATGTGTTCACTTTAACTCCCATGGTAGAGTGGTATATATATACCATGCCACTAGTATTGTTAGTCACATTTTATAGGTGGAGAAACTAAGGCTTGGTGAGGCCTCAAGGTTTGAGCACAGCCAGTCTGACTCCAACCCTCCCATTCTTAACTGGTAAAATAGTTTCTCTCCTCTTTCTGGATCTCCTCTATTACTTTCCTTTTGAAATAGTTTTCCTTCTTTTTGTTTTGACTCCCACCATCAAAGGTGTAGGAGATTATTCAGCTCTTGAATCAATTTCTGTATATTAGTCAGTGCTTGATTGCCAGGAAGCTTTAGAATTTAACTTACCTCTCAAATCAACTGGTTATTAGTTGAAGAGAGCAAAGTTCATTTGTCCCCTGGCTCTTGTGTGGTTAACTGCCCAGAGCTCATTCCACCACCCTAGTGCACCCAAGGCCTCCCTCTATTACCGGGTAGCACTGAAATGAATCCCTTTCCTTGAAACCTCTGTGGCTGATTATATTTTTAAAATTACATTTGTAAGGAAGACTTTTTATTTATAAATTTAAGCTAATTTTCAAGGTAGCTAAGTGTTACTGTGAAGCAATCCTATCTAATAAAAGAGTAATATGCAAATTGACCATCACTCCAAGACACAAGATGGCTGCCCCCATGTGGTCAAAGATGGCTACCCCCATGTTGACACAAGATGGCCACCACAAGATGGCCTGCAAAGGAGGGCAGTTGTGGGCCTTTGGAGGGGTCCAGGCGGCAGAGGAGGGCAGTTGGGGAGACCAGGCCTGCAGGGGAGGGCAATTGGGAAGAAACAGTGGTCTTTCCTGGAGAAAGGAGTGGGAAATGGGGAACTCTAGTCTCTATGAGAATTATTTCTATACAGTTCTCATTTTTTCCCCAGTGGAAAATTGTTTAATTAAAGATATTAAACATCAAGAAATATTGTATTACAAAGAAATGGATATGGTCTTGGGTAATCCCATGGCCTCTGCGGGTTCTGGTTTTCTCATTTACAAAATGAGGAATTAAACGATCTCTAATGGCCCTGCCAAAAGCACAAATATTCTCCAATTCTTTGTGTTTTATCTTATAAAGTGCGGCCCGTGTCAACAAGCAGATCACTGACAAGGGCAGGAGACCACTATAATTGGTTTCTCAAGAGTAAGTAAAGTTAATGGCTCATTTTTCTGCTCCTAGAAGTGATGCAGTATTGTATCGGATCATTCATTTCATAGATACTTATAGAGCATATACTATGGGCCAGAGAGGATTCTAGGTGCAAAAGGCAGTGAATGAACAAGAGTGACAAGGCCCTTGCACGTGCCAGAAACAAGACCAAAAACAGATAAAAACACAGGTCAGAATAACTGGCATGAAAGGACCAAAGCTATATGTAGAGAGGGTACTCAGGTAGACATTGATGCTGACATCTGGAGGATGAGAATGAACAGGTGTGCAAATAACTGGGTAAGGGCATTCTGAGAGGAGGAGCAATTATAAAAGTTTGAGGGTGGGAAGGACTTAGTGCATTGGAGGGAGAGAGAGGAGGCTGGTGAGGCTGGAGCTTAGCCAGTGAAGAGTAGATGAGATGAATGAGGTCAGAGAAGTAGGAATGGCCAGGTCCTACAGAGCAACCATCTTGTGGGTCTGAAACTTAGATTTTACTCTAAGAGCAGTGAATCTCAGTGAAAGATTTTTAGCAGGAGAATGATGTGCTCTGATGAAGCTGTCTTCATGGGATGGGAAGAAGGTAAAGGACTCCCAAAATATTTAAAGGAGAACTTCAGTGGAGTAGATGAGAATAGGAATGATGCTAATGAATTAAGCAGTAGAACTTGACTAGAGCCCTACCAGGGAGCCACAGGCAAGGATGGGAGCTAAGATAAAAATATTAATTTCATTTAAGCATAGAGTCCCTGCTCCTTGCTTAGAGTTGAAGAGAGGGGAGGCTTAAGATAAAGTCTTGACCTCAAGGAGCTTAAGGGCATTTTCAGGCATATAAAAAAGGTATCTGCCATTAAAAAATTGCCTTCAAATTCTTTGACACACATTGAGGTGTGGAATCTGTGTTCTCCCCTTATGGACTCTGGGTTAGCTTGTTAAGTGCTTTAACTGACAGAATGGTGGGAGTGATGCCACCTGATTTCTGAGGGAGGGTTATAAAAGGAACTGCTTTTATAACACTTGTGGCTGGAGCCTGAACCCCTATGACTACCTTGGGAACCAGCATGCTATGAGGAAGCCCAAACCATGTGGAGAGGCCATGTATAGGCTCTCTAAGACCTAATGCAGGTGTCAGATATGAGGTTAAAGGAACCTCTACATGATTCCAGAGCCTTCCCTGTGAGCCTTTCCACCGGAGGTTCCAAACATCCTGGAGCAGAGAAGAGCTATCCCTGCTGTACTCTATTCAATTCCTGATCCACAGAATCTGTTTTAAGTCACTAAATTTTAGCACAGTTTGTTACACAGCAATAAAACCAGAGCAGCCAAAGACATTCTGAAAAGCTACACACTGTATGATTCTAACTACATACCATTCTAGAAAAGGCAAAACCATGAGGATAGTATAAAAGGATTAGTGGTTGCAAGGGTAATGATGGGGTTGGGATTGGGAAGGAAGGGAGGAATGAATAGGCAGGACACAGAAAATATTTAGGGAGGTGAAATTATTCTGTATAATACTATAATTAATGGTAGATACATGTCATTATACCATTTGTCTAAATTCATAGAATGTACAACACCAAGTGTGAACTCTAAGGAAAACTATGGACTTGTGTTGATTGTAACATGTCAATGTAGTTTCATCTATTATAAAAAATATACCACTGTGGTAGGGAATGTTGATAATGGGGAATCCAGGGTGTATATGGGAAATCTCTGTATCTTCTGTTCAATTTTGCTATGAGCCTAAAAATACTCTAAAAATAAAGTCTTTAAAAAAATACATAAACAAAAGTAGCAGTCTAGGTTGCTAAATCCCTGGATTAGAATATTTAGAAGATCTGAATTTGTCCCAGCTTTAGTATAAAACTCACTTTACCATTTGGATATTGCTATTAACTTTCTTGATGTTAGTCTGAGGGACCCAGGAGGAGAGAGAGCAGTTTCTGCACTCTGAACTCTAATACCCATATCCCTGGTGGCCTCCGTGAGGCACTCTGTCCTTGCAGAAGCAGCATGTGTAATGCAGTCAAACTGCCTTGATTGTCCCAGGGGGAGGGTGTTGATTATCTACCTTCCGTTCTTTTCCTCATTCCCCTCAAGGATTTTGCGCCTTGGGGAAAAATGTCAAGGAAGGCTATAGCAGTTCTAGACTCCGTCACCAACTTGAGTGGTTAACTAAGTGCCCAGTGTTCTCCAACTGCTAGGATTTGAACACAAGATGCCATATTCCCCATTTTCCCTATCATGTTGTCCTGCTGTCAGCTCATCCCAAACATGAGACCCTTTCTAGAGCTTATGTTTTATGATTTTGAGATTTTGTGGAACCCTCATCTTCAAAACTGAGTCCATCAGTGGCCTTGGAGAAGAGCTGGGACTCAAAAGAGTGGATATCAGGCTTTTATACTTTCATTGATCACCAATTCCTAGCCCCTCAAAACAAAACAAAACAAAACAAAACAAAACAAAACAAAACAAAACAAAACCACATCTGGGCCACATGCAGAAGTAGGGCTTCCTCAGCACTTCGTGTCCTGGCTGAGTTATAGCTCCTGAGAACAATAGTAACAGAGGCTCCCTGTGATTGATCACCTGCTTTCCTCCTTTCCCATTTCCCAGACCACTTTCTGCTTGAGGACAGCAAGCTTTTCTCAAAGACCTCAACTCCTCCTGAATGGGTAGAACAAGATTTTGGCCTTTGACCCTGAGCAACATCTTTAGCATCATAGTTAGTTAGCTCTGGAGTCTCAAACATTTGGACTCTAGTTTTGACTCTGCTATTTGTAGTTTTTAATTTTGGGCAAGGTACTTATTTTTATTTTTTCTTGGTGCACTTTCCTCATTTATAATAGCCAATCACAGTCTCTGTAGAGCACAGGGTTCTTGAGAGGATTAAGTGTCATAAAAATGCAAAATACTTAACACTGTGCTCATTGAACAGGAGCTGCTATCTTCTTTCTCATCTTGAAGTTGAGGGAGGTGGTGATATTGGGATGTCTGGGGTTGTACTTTTGGGGCAAAGTGATAAGCTGGATTGTCACTAGAATGCAGGGAAGGAACACAAAGCATGGATGTAATGATAACAGTAATGCTCCCTTACAGCTAGTACAGCACATTACAGTTTATAACACGCACACAATACACATACACATATATAGCCTTCGTTGATCCTTGACATGACTCTGGGGAGTAAGGAAACCATATCATATGATGTATTATGGAAGACCATGGAAAGGGTTACAGAATAAAAGGAAGTGAGAATTACCTTTGATATCCGTGAAGAGGGGTGACACTTGAAAGTACAAAAGAAGAACAAGTGCCTAGCAACATGTCTGTAGTTCATATACTGCATTTAAAAAATAATATTTTTATTGATTTTTAGATAGAGAGGAAGGGAGAGGGATAGAGAGAAACTTTGATGAGAGAGAAACATCGTCAATCGGCTGCCTCCTGTATGCACCCCCACCAGGGACTGAGCCCACATTCCAGCATTTGCCCTGACTGGGAATTGAACCCACCACCTCTTGGTTCCTGGGTCTGATGATCAACCACTGAACCATGCCAGCCGAGCCATATGCTGCATTAAAAAAAAAATCCTCACCAAAGGTTATGTTGTATTGTTTTTTTTTTTTTTTTTTGTTGTTGTTGTTTAAAATTGATTTTTAGAAAGAGAGGAAGAAAGAGAGAAACATTGATCGGCTTTTGCCTCCAGTGTGCTCCCCAGACTGGGGATGGAACCTGCAACCTAGGTCTGTGCCCTGACTTTTGATATATAGATGATGCTCCAACCAACTGAGCCATCCTGCCAGGGCCATATGCTTTATTTTTAAGGTCAGATCAGGCTGAGTGTGGACACAGCTACCTGGAGGAAGTGGTGAGTACCCACATTAATAGAAGTATGCAAGCAAGAGGCATGTGTCAGATAATAATCATCATTTCATCCAGCCTTCAAGCTGTCTTAACTGTGGGAGTCTAGAACTCTGTGAAATTACACATGATTAACTCAACAGGTAGCAAATGATAATCCAAAGTTTCTTGAGAAGCCGTGACTTCTCTTCTCCTTTCCCTTCCTGGCACAGGCATGGCTGCACATTCATAATCAGATTAGAGCAGCAAGAATTTCCCATCTGTGAGGTTGAGGCAGGGAGTCTGGTCTGCCTGAAATCTTCCAACTTGAATTCCACATATGCTTCTTGCCATTATTGTTCCTGCTGCACTGGACTGAGGGAGGGGTGGGCAGAAATGGCTCATTTATGCCCATACCATAGGCAGGGAGTGATGGGAAGTGTGGGCTCTGTCAGGACACCAGCCATTGGGAAGGGAGCAAGTGGTAGGACAGATGAGAAAAAAGCAAATGGAATAGCAACTGCAGGCAGGCTGATTGAGCTTTGGGGCCCAGGGTGGGGGTGGGGAAGCCAAGTTGAAAGGAAATGTCGCTGAGGATACCTGTCTTAGGGGACCCAGGGAGAAAGAGCTTCTGCAGATTTGACCATTTAATGAGTCTTGGTTTTATGTGGCAAGAAGACAGGAAGAGCTACATGTAGAGAATTTGAAAGCATAATCCTTCTGAGATATAGTCCTGGAATTGAGTATTAACTAATTAATTATATAATCCATTAATTCATTAATTTGTTGAGTACTTAACATATGGTAGGCTTGGTGAGATAATGGAATGGGAAGATTTCTGGGGCTGTAGTTAAAAGTCCCAGGTTGGCCTTGGGGGCAACCCATTAAATCCTTCTGAGTCTCTGTTTATTCATGTGTGAAATGGGGGTACCAGTGCCTACCCTGTGCCCCTTTAGTATTGTGAGGCTAGAATGAGGCCATGTGTGTGGCAAACATTTTGCAAATTGGCCCTGTAGCAATTCTTTCTTTGGCAGGTATAGGAGAAAAGAGAGGGTGGTAAGGAACCCAATTTTCATTCCAAATCCATATCTGTAAAAATAAAGTGGGAGCTAGTTTATAAGGTCTTGATTCTGGGTTCTTAAGATTGAGTGTTTATCTTTCTTCTAGGCTGGGATGCAAGGACCTTTGGAGTCAGACAACTCTGCAATGCAAAGCTAGCTCCACCATCTGGCAGTTCTGTGATGGGCATGTTGTTTAACTTCTCTGAGCATCTCAAGTGAAAACAAAGATAATAATGCCTGCCTTTTAGATTATTTTTTATGAGCTTTGAAAGAGAGAGTATATGAAATGCCATTAGGCCCAGTTGATAGACTTACAGAAAGTTATATGTGTCTGACAGAGACCTCTTGGTGTGCTAGAAAGTGAATAATCTGAAACTCTTCCCATTGATAGTGTTTACATTTTTTCATCATTACATGGTGGGCAGAGGACATGCCGTTAGGATAAATGGCAACACCACCTGTGTTTGCATGTCTCACAGGTAGTGTTGCCATTTAACCCAAAGGCTCTTGGCTACCTCCTAAAGGTATGCACTGCAACTATCTAGAGGGCTATCTTAGAGGCATTCTGGTGAGCAGAATTTTCCCCACATCCTTAAAATTCTAGTAATGGCAAGATAAACATCTGACCTGTCAGACTACCTTTTAGTTAGGCTCTGCCTACAAATATATTATTAGTTCCTCCTTCTCACTCTTTTGTATAGGGCCAGCCCTTGGCCAGTTACATCCTCAAATTAGTAGACATGTGCTTTTCCTGTTCCTGTCCTCCTAAGGGGTATCACATGACCAGCAACTGTCTGGGATTCTCATTTGATAGAGTACTAAGATCATGAGTGCGAAGGCTCATATTCTAAGCCCTGGTATCCCACTTTTGCTTATGTGATTCTGAGCAAGTCTCTTGATCTTCCTAAATCTGAGGCTTTAATTTATAAAATGGGAATGGTCATCTGTACTTCGTCTACCATTCAGGATGTTGCTGTGGATCAAGACAGGCCATAGATATGAAAGACCTTTGTAGCTGCAGAATTCAGTGGCAATGTGAAAGATTATTATTCAAGAGCAACCATCACTCTAAGTAAAAGCATTAAAAACAGTGAGTGGAATTTTGTCTATGAGCCAACAGGGTGAGAATAGATTTTCCAGGGACTTCTGAAAGCACCAAACTGCTGCTTGGCCTCAGTGGCCTGTATATCAGTATGGTTTGCTTCTATCAATTGTCTCTTTATATACGCACATTTCTCTGTGCGATCTCCCTCAGGTCCTCATGGAATTTATACATTTAGTATGTTTTTTTTATACCCAGGACAATACATTTAATGCAAAGTTATAGCCAACCACAGGCATCCAATCTCTGCTACAGGACAAAAGTAAACATGAACAATAAAAGCTGCTTTCTCTCCCTGAAATAATGCAAAGAAAGAGAGAAAGTGGAGAGAGAAAATGGAGAGTATTTCTGGTAATATATTCTTTTCTAAAGGATGAAGAAAATAAAATTTTATGGACAGGAATATACCCCTTTGAAGTGTTATTTATTACTCCCTTAATACAAAATCTTGTTCAGAGAGCTTTTGCTATTTATGAGTAAAGACTTATAACCCTTCTCATCCCCACCTCTGACAGGTTAATAAAAACATTCTTTTCCTGACAGCAGAGGAGAAAATGGAGGCTGACAGATGTTAGGATGGTGACATTGGTGCCTGAACACATGCAAATGGGTTTGAACATGAAACATTTGAATTTGGTTAAACCTGTTTGAGACCAGAGGCTAGCCATAGAAACAATGGGTTAGAGCTCAATTGCTGACTTTTTTTTCCTTTATTATTATATGGTTCTTAGCTGGTCCCTGATTTATGAATCATAATTCCTTTGGTCTTTAGAGAATAAAAATCTAATTCAAAGTAACTTAGGCAAAAGAGGCAAGTTATTAGCTCTTACCCCTGGGAGGTCTGGGTAAAGGCTGGCTTTAGGAACTGGGTCCAGGGACTCAGATTTAGGACCCTTTCCTTTCGTTATATATCTTGATTTGGGTGAGTAGGTTTTATTCTCTTATACTATAGACAGACTTTCTCTACATGATTCAAAAGATAGCCCTTGGATAATTTTAGCTTGGACTCAAAATATAAGGCCCCTTTCTTACCCAAATTCCACATTTAAAAAATCCCAGGGGAGAATTCTAATTGGCCAGACTTGGGTCACAAGATTAGTTCTAGCCAATCATTGTGTCTAGGGTAAAAAGCGACTATAATTGAGGTGTGGGGAAGGGCAGGGTACTAAGGTTGCCAGCACAACCAGGACAAGATTACAAGGTAGTAGGGGAAGTTCCCCAAAGGAAGGGATGCCAGGCTGTCAAAACCCAGAGATGTCTACTACTACTTACTATACTGTTGTTTTTTTTTTTCTAATGGTTTTCCAATGGTTTGGAAATTTTTAATAATATTGTTGCTAAATAGTTTCTATATAGTTCATTAATCTGATTACTCAATTAAATTAACAGCTTCTTTTCTCCACCTTACTAAACAAATGAATTTCTGTGTAAAGAACTCTTTATTTAATAGAAAAAAATCAAAATGATTTTCCCCCCTGTTTATGGCTTTGAGACAGGATAAAGAGAAGGACAATGAACTATTTTGTCTGTCTAAAATATCTAGGTAATTAAGTTTTTTTAAAAATAATTTTTCCTTGGAATTGCTTAGATAACATCCACTTCAGATACTGGTACATCCAACATTAGGTTTCATGCATAATGAATTTCTACTATCTCTTTAGAACACTTTTCAGGGATTTACATAAAACAAACCTTCCTAATTGTAAAATCATGACATTTGTCCTCAACATTCTCTAATTTTCCCTTCTGAATTCTTTGCTTAACTCCTGTATGACTATATCACCCTTTGGGTGCCTCTTTCCTATTCCTGTCCAATACTATTATCAAGAAAGCACCTTATAACAGGAATTTAAACTCAGGTTGACTTTGCCAGATTTTTTTTTCTACCAAAAGTATTTACAAAGAAACTTACTAACAACTTTATGAAATCAAAGGCTTTGTCCTAGATAAGGAATTTTGGGATACAGTACACATCGAGGGAATATTTTTGTTTGGGGGAATTTCTTCTTCTGCAACTATATCATGTTATATTAGTTTCAGGTGCACAACATAGTGATTAGGTGTTTACATAATTTAATGAAGTGATCATTCCCATATGTCTAGTACCCATCTGACATCATACATAGTTATTACAATATTATTGACTATATCCCCTATGCTATACTTTACATACCAGTGATGATTTTTATAACTGGCAATTGGTATTTCTTAAACCCTTTCATTTTTGGTTGGTTGGGGCAAATTTTTATGCTGGGTCTGAAGTCCCATTATCTAGGTGTGTGAATACTTTAGATTTGAGACTAGTCTTGATTACAGTTTTCAGCTACCTCAATCCAAAAATTCCTCCCCAGGTCATTGTCCAATTTATCTAGATACAATTGACTAGCTTTACAAGGCTAGGAAAAAAGCCAGACATTGAGTTTTAGGGTTAAGTGTAAGAAGATCTCTGGACTGTGAGCCAGGAGAGCTAGCTTCTAACTAGTCTTAGTTTAACCAGAAATTTATGTGACCTTGAGCAATTCACTTATTCTCTATGGCCTCAAGTTCACTTATTTATAAAATATATTTGAGTAAAAATATTTGATTATTTCTAAGCTCTCTTCAACTCTTAAAATTTCTATTTTCATTTATTTATGTAAAACATTTATCCAGTTGAGATGCAACTATCTCTCCCCAATGATATGAGAGCATGAAATCAGACAATGAATATAAAATGCCCAGCCCAAAGCAGATGTTTAACAAATGCCAGTGGCAGTGCTTATTTTGGTAATGCTAATGATTTTTACACTACATAGTTTCTTAATTTGGTGTTTATGAACTGATTTTATGTGCTGTTTTCTTTTTTGGTAACAGCAGCTTTACTGTGGCAATAGTCTAAACACACACACACACACACACACACACACACACACACACACACACTCCTTATTTACATCTGAGGATGCCATGTGTTGTCAACATTTTCCATTGGCCAAAGCCTACAGTCCTTCAGGAATGGAGGAGAATGCTTTACCATAGCAGGAATGGTGAAGATATTGCAAAGCAGCTCTCCTTCCTCATCTTGTGCTCATGACTTGATTTATGAACCCATTATAGTTCCCCTTTATTTGTAGAGCCCAGAATTTTTCTCCTCATGTGTCTCTGGTGGTACAACACCCATTTGTATCCCTGGCTCCTTCTTTGATGAGTTCTTTTATATTCAAGCAAGTACCATCTACAGGAGGCAGCCTGTGCCCTTCTGGTAGTATCTTTCTGGGGCTTTGTACTGGAAACTGTCACGAGGACAGATGACTTCCTCTGATCTGTAATGGGAATTCCTTTGTTGTGGGGATATGCAAATTCTAGGCAGCTAAAGCTCTACTACCTCCGAGTCTGTTTGCTCAGGTATAAAATTGGGATGGTATTTTATCTCCAGGGTTATTGCCATGAGGATTAGCGACTAATGTATAAAGTGCCTATCATAGTGCTTGGTATATAGGAGAGGCCTAAAATATTAGTTTCCTACTAAATTCAATACATGATATCTGAATGAATTTCTTCTTCAGCAGCTCCCTTAAAGCACACCTTCAACTTTTATTTCACATTGGATCAATAGCTTCCCATTCCCAGCCCAGCCTTCTCTTCACTGATTTGGTTGACCAAAATGGTGCCAGTTACATTGGATACTGCTCTTTCCCACATAGGCCCTGCCTATTCTGTCCTTCATGCACTGAATTGTTTGGTTTCCTCTTCTCTGGATGCTTTTATTTCTCTGGCAGTGTAATATCTACATAACCTCAAGGCAACACACAAATGTCATCACCTCCTTTCCTTATTTCCCCAGGCAGAATTGATCTCCCCTCCTCTGGATACCTCTCTCATTCATCAAGTCATTCAACAAATATTGATTGAGGATCTATTATGCTTGTGGAAGACAATATCCCTGGTCTTGTAAATGTATATTCTAGGTGGAAAGAGGGAGATAATAAGCAAATAAACAAGATATTATTAGGTGGTGATGAATATTGTGAGAAAGTGATTTCAGAGCTGATCTGGATAAGATGGAGAGGAAAGGTGTTTCGGGCAGATGGCATCTTGAGCTGAGACATAGTTGATAAGAAGCCAGTTTCACAAAGATCTGGTTGAAGAGATTTTCAAGCAAAGGAGACAGCAGGTGCAAGGGCCTTGGGATGGAACTAAGTGTGGCATGTTTGAGGAACATGACAGAAGTTGGGGTAGCTGGAAAAGAGTGATCAAGGGAGGAAGGGTGGTAAAATCTCCTTAGGAGGTAGTACAAAAGGTAGAAAGGCAGTGACTTTGGAGAGAGACAGACTTGGATTAATATCCAGGCCAAATCATTGGTTGGCTGAATGACCTTGGTTTCTGAACCTCTCTGAACTTTCATTTACTTGTGTGTAAATGGGATAATAAATCCTTACCTTACAATACTGTGAACAAAGGGCTAAATGAAAGGTATAAGAAATCCTAGCATAATATCAAAGAGAAGTTAAAGGTGTCACCAGTGGGATTCACAGTGCCCATGAAGGAAGAAGCTGATAGGCAATGCTTTCTGATAGACTGTTTAAAATGCAGGTGGTGGGATTTGGTGACTTTAATGGAAAAAGCCACATAGTTTGGAAAATAACTGGCTGTGCTGAAGGCTGACTCATTTCACAAAGTTGAACCTTCCCTTTCCTGAGGGATGTACCTCTGATGATTGTATTTTATCTCTAATGTCTTGTGTCTCTGTCTTCCCCTAACAGAATGTTATTATAAACATACCTAATTGATAAAGTAGCATTCAGAGCCCAAGTTGGGGACCTATGTATTTTTCTTCTTTTTTATCAGATGACTATAAAGGCATTTTTTTCTCTTGGGACCATGGAGATTTGACTGTCATCAGGTAACCTGGTTTATGGTGTTGGTAAAATACCACTAATAATAGTGCTTTGTAATTTTCAATGATGTTTTCATGAGCATTTTCTTTGGATGGCCCAATTTAGTGATTGTCAATTCTGGCTGCACATTATAATAACATGATTGTTCAAACAAATGAAGCTTTAATAAAACAACTATGCCTTCATTCAAGCAAACTGTATTTGGAGAAGGATTTTGGGGGTTGGTGATTTTGTTTAAAGTTTCCTAGGTGATTCCAGTTTGCAGTTAGGGAAGAGAATCTCTGCCTATTTTGACATCAGATGTCCCAATTCTTTGATAAGGAAAATGAGGTCAGAGTATTTAATTTTCTTGCTTAAAGTCGACATAAATAAGGAGAAGCCAGGTAATGTGAACCCTATAATCTCTGGCCTTTCCACGGTACTACATTGCTTCTCTACTCACAAGGTGATCTTGGGGGAAGTAGCTTCTTATTCAAGAACCTCAGTTTTCTTATCTGTAAAGTGGGATAATAGTGGACTTCCATAGACATTCTTTCTTATAGAGAGCATTAACATTTGGTAAGAAAGGAACTTGCCATCTTGTCTCTCAATTAGGATAAATTGATTTTTGACATTATTTCAGTGAAAGATATCCATTGTCATTTCTGTAGGGCTTTGATGACTCCCTCTTGGTATATATTAGAGTGCTACTGATCAGATAACCTAAATAGGGCTATAAAATATGCAAGACAAGGAAAAGTAGAGGATGTATGTGTCAACTTTCACACCAGCAGAGTCTCCTTGATAGGGGTTTGTCCCAACTCCAGAATTAGTCTAATACTCTCATGGGGAAACTTTGATTGTTAGGAACACCATTTTATTTATTTATTTATTTATTTATTTATTTATTTATCTATTTATTTATTATGCTTTTATTTAGGAACTCCTCTCTTTAGCTTAGTGCTAAATGCATTGGCCTGTAACCCCCAGAACTGATCATGGTCTTGTACACACAGACATATAGCTTCATTTCTTCAGAACAGCCCTGAGAATCCTTCCCCAGGCTGAATCAATTATTCTGCAGGGGACTTGCTTTTCAGTTCCTCATCTTCCTTGCTGTCTCTTGGCCTGGATCCATTTTAAAGGGGCTAAAGAAACTTTTTCCTCTTCTTCCCTTTTGGCAATTTTGTCTGGATTAGTGAGCTCTTATGCCCAATAGAATAGGCTGACCTTCCCAAAGGTGTGACAAGTGTAGCTTTAACCATTTTAAGTTACTTTGGCATAACGGAAAGGTAGAAAACTATTTGCCTATTATTTTTCTGACTATCATGCATCATAGTTTGGTTAACAGAGAGGTGGGTAACATAAAGGCTTTGTATTTGAGCAAACCCAGTTCAAATCCTGGCTCTGTCACAGGACTTTGAGCAAGTTAATGTCATCTCTTTAAATTTGAATTCTTTTGTAAGGCCCTACTTTAGAGATCATTGTCATGATATAAAAGGGTATTAAGTGTGCTTAATATAGTATGTCCTTAATAAGTGTTCTTATAGCCATTATAATTGTCCCAACTATTTGATGGTAAGGTGATCAGTTTTCTCCTCATGTTGGTGTTACCTGCTTCTTTATTCAATGTCACCTTCAATGGAGGGGACTACAATGCCTGGAGCTACTACAAGTCTGTTAGTTTCTTTTCCTTCCCCCCCTTCTCCCCCCCCCCCCTCACCCTTTTCTATCATGGTAATTGTTACCTGAAATGCCTTTAAAGTTTTGACCCATATTAATATGTAGCATTCCTTAGGAAAGAAAACATTTGGAGCTATTCAATATTGAAGTGTCAACGAATGTCAGATTCTTCACAGGAGCCCTCTTTTTTTTGTAAAAGAAAAGCTTTCAGGCAAGAATTGTGGTCTGAGGACCAAGATTATCTACTTAGAAACCTGGTCTAGATTTGGTTTTCTTGTGATTATCTGAACATCACTTGGCTTCCAGTTTGGGGATGTCTGAGAGACATTCCCTGTGAGCCAACCAGTTCCCTAGAGGTATTATGACTATTACAAGTGGCTCCTTATGCAATTGTAACTATAGCCCTTGAAAATAAGATACCACTCTCTGTCTCTTTTATTTTGTTTCTGGGTTTTTTTTTTTTTTGCTATCCTATTTGGATGAATAACTCACAACAATTCAGTTCAGCTGAAGTGACTTGTTTGAGATCTGTTTGTGAGTCATGCATAGTAACCACCATTAAAAATTGTGGACTTTGGTTCCATAATAAGGAAATCACATAAGTTCTAGAGCTCTGGCTTCAGAAATGGCACAATGGAATGAACAAATATGAAAAGTAGATAATGGATCCACAGTGATTTAATTCTCGGTGATATTTTCAGTTTATGCAAATGCAAAAAGAAGAAAAAAAATAAACCTGGCTACTTGGAAAAAAGCCAACAGAAACAAAAAAAAAATATTTAGTGTTTGATCAAGCAAAAGTCCTTCCACACATCTGCCAAGAGAGTTAAAACAAATATAGGTGTTAAATAAAAGGCCCAGGTACCAAAGAGCAAAATTTAATGAAAGCTAGAACTGTTAAGTATGGGTTCCTGTTGAGAAAAATGTCAATCTTTCAGAGTTTTCCCATTGTTCTATTTTTAAGAAAAGTGTAGTAAAAATACATAATACAAGTTAACTTTTACGCCCTTGCTTTTGTTTTTCCCTGTCACTTCTCCATTGACAAAAAAATATTTTCCATTGGAGTCTTGGACCTCCACTTAGCATAGACCTTCATTTCTAGCACAGATTGCCTCTCACCATCAGATCATGTTATTGGTGAGCTCAGTAGCTGGAGAGTCATCCTACCAGGCCAAAGGCAAAGGTCTTTGAAGCATGTTAATGGTACAGGGTTGTTTCCAACTCCTCTGAAATGTAGGTTCCCTAATGGCGGGTCATACCAGATTCTGAAGTGGTAGGATAAGGGCTGAGAAAAATCTGTCAAGAGGGCAGGGGCTGGGGAGGACATCACCTGGCAGTAGTGAAAAGTGATAATCCACTTCAAGGGTCTTGCTTCATGTACCATTCCCACATTGACATGTGAGAGACTGAACAACACTTGAGTTGAAAGGGCAAAGAGTTTGATTTTGGAATGATTCTTTGCTATGGCTGATGAAAGAAGAATGGGAAGGATATAGAGGTGTTGGGTGTCCAATGAGAGAATCTACAGATGAAACCAATCATGCTGCCTACTTGTAGGCAGGCTTCAAAACCATTAGTTTGTCAATTGCTAATGATAACCCCTAGCAGAGAAGACTGGATAGAAGTTGGGGATAAGGGAACAGCCAGAATATGGTTATCAAAAAAGCTAATGACACATGGCACACACTGAATCATGCACCTAGGAGATGGCTGCTGGAGAGCTGGAAGCCAATTGCACCAAGAGTGATAGTTAGGATCTCCAGGAAAGCCATGTGCTAGGAACTGCACCCTCCCAACCAAAGTTGCAGTCTGCCTGGGCTTCTCTCCACAAGCCCTGTCACCTCTCCAGTCTTGCTTTAGTTTAGCTTTGTATTCATGATCTTGGGTGTATTGACTCTGGTCACCAGAATGTAACATCTCCATTCTGTTTTAACTGGGGGGAAGGCCTGCCTCCTTGGCTTAAAAGTTGGGGCAGGGATCTTAAGGACCTCAATGTCATTATCAATGTAATCCATCTCCTTTTCTTCCTCCAAGTAATAAAGCATTGGGTATTTTACTTTTTAGAAAATTGTCTGGCCACATGCTAAAGTAACACTTTATATGGACATGAAAACCCAAGTTCTCTGGGTCAGTGAAACCCTAAGCATCATATTCAGCCTCTCACCAAAGAGAGGGCGCATCATGGAAGGTTCTATTGCTTTTGGGCTTCAGTGAAGCTTCCTTTTCCAAAATTCTTTCATTACCTTTCTTTTGCACTTAGCTTGCATAGCATTTTCCCTCATATCAGAGGCTTCAAAGAGAAAGAGTCTATTCCTCAGTGGGGCTCCTGCTCAGATATTAAGCAAATGAGAAGCGAAAATCATGGGTGCTATCTTCCTGGCTGCCAGCTGTTCCCAAGTCTCTATTTGGCTCAGGAGGCCAATTGCCCTTGGGCTTGAATGTAGTTAGAAAGACATACTTCTCAGGGCGGAGGTTGACTCTGTGAAGAAATATAGCATTCCACCTAAGGCCTATGAGATGGCTCTTATACATTAAAGGAAGTTTTATCTGGCTCCCAGCAATAACTCCATGAGTCTCCTCTGAGTGCACACTTGCCTTTGCCTCACTTGCTTTTCAAACGCATTCTCAGCTAAATCAGTGTTTAGGCAGTGCTTTGTCTGGGGAAGGCAGCTCCCTCCTTCAGTGACCTCCATTTCCATCCAGGGCTTGGAGCCATAGGCTAGAGGGTAACTGGAGAGCTCTCATGATGAATTAGTTCGAAAGTTGCTTTTTTCCTTTTGCTTGTAAGTAGAACAAACCTCCAATCTCCAATCTGAAAACTGAAGAGGGGTGGGTAAGGAGTTGGGAATAAGAAGTAAGGAGAAGGAAGGGGCCTAACAGAACCTGCAAACCACAAGTATTAGTAAGAAAAAATTGCACACACTAAGACACATTAACAAATGAATTAAAAGAAAACAATAGTTTCCTCATTAGTGTTCTGATGACACTACTGTCAGAGACACAAGCTCTTTTAGATAGGGTTATTTCCCCTTATTGCAGTGCAGTGTGATTTATCATCCTTAATTAGCAACGGAAAAGGGTGAAAGAACATCAAAAAAAGGAAAAGGGATAGCAGAATGGTTTTCAGTTCTTCAGGAAAATCTGTTGAATCCTCCTCCTTGTGGTCATAGTGGTTGGTGGTAGTTTGCGTTTCATTTTGTTGTTTTTGGCACTGAAGGGCTTGGGATGGGGTTGGAGGAGCCCGAGCCTGCTCCCCAAGGGATCTCCATCTGTTCCAGTTATAATCCTGTGGCTCCCAAGGGCATCCCTGAACTGTGACTCATGCAGGGAATTGATTGCATGGACTTGGGGAAGTCATGGCTGACCACTCGGCCATTCTCTCCACTACCACCACCACCATTGGCTCCTGCCCCACTGTTTCGGGGGAGTGTCGATGTCCGTATGGCTTCATTGATGGATTGCTGTGGGATCAAACAGAAACCCTTTTCAGGAGGACCATGGGGTTCTTCCCCAGGTCCTTGGCAATGATTGGCAAGGAGAAAGAGTCAACAATGGACATAAAATGTCACCCCTATCCTTTCACCCATCCAACTCCCTTCCTATTCTGTAATGCTAATTTTGACTTCCCATGACCTCACAAAACTGTTGCACGGCTCTGGAAATGTCTGGTCCCCTGTCTGGATCTTAAGTTCTCTGTTTAATGAGGTTTGCTGGACCGGGTGATCTCTAAAATCTTTTCTGGTTCTTATATTCTGTGTTTTCTAAAAGTGAAATAGTTCTATGGTTGCATTGATGATAATGTAGCAACATGAACCAAATGGAAAAGCTCTGGAAATGGGGTTTAGAAAACTTGAATTTTAGTTCTAGTTCTGACATCCACTATTCATGTGACCCTGTGCATATCTTCTTACCTCTCTAGACCATTTAAATCTCCAGGTTTATGAAATATGATTATGTATGTACCTACAGGCTTTTATTAGCAAGAGTGATGCCACTATGTGAACAATTATTTCAAATGTTAAAAATTAAGGCTGTGTTATTGTTGGATTAAAATAAAAAATTTTCTCTAATTTACTTCAGGGGAAATGCTATCCTACTATTGGCAGCATGTGTTAAGGAAATGTAGGACTTAGTTGAATAATACAATAGGCAAAAAGTAATTGCAAAGAGGTATGTGCTAAAGAAAATGTGAATGCATTGCAAGGTTCATTATCTGTCAAATGCTTCCTATCAGTACATATCACCTGCAATTCCAGGTTGACTTCAGATCAGTGCTTATAAGCTTTGTGATTTCTAGATTATTGGAATTCTAGATATGAAAACGATTCCAATAATCACCCAAAGATCAGATGAGTTAGGGGGAATGTTCAAGAATACAATATAGGGTTAAAACCATATCCTTCTAGACAAGAGGAAGGGTGCTGTTCTGAGTTCCTTTGGAGAAAGAAACTTCATGATATGACTTGAATGATATGAATTTCAAACCTGTATTTCTTCATCTCTTAACTTCCTATTAAATTATCCTCATAGAATTTTTGAGATGGGGATTGCTTTTTTTTTTTTTTTGTGTGTGTGTGTGTGTGTGTGTGTGTGTGTTTTGGTGGGAATCAACATAAAGAAGAATTATCTATAAGTTGAGAGTTTTTTTTTCTTGAAGGCCAACCCTACTCATACTGTATTCCATTCTCACATTTTTCTTGAAGCCATCCTAGACTGTACCAGTAAGTGCTGGACTTCCTCACCTTAGTACTCATACATTATGCACTCTCTTGTAACAGTTCTGCTTCAGGTATGTAAGTTTCATCTTCTTTAAGGGAGCTATCTGGAGAGAGGCAAGGACCAAATCTTTTTATTCCTTAACTATCTCCAAGAGTGTCCAGCTTATAGTAAAATGCTTAATCGATATTCTTTAATTTTGTCTAAGAAAACCCAACCACATAGGATCCTTCTTAAAAATTGTATGGCTTTCTCTTTTGCATATCATTATATTCTAGTGACCCAAGAAGAATGTCTACCTACTTTGGTCAGACTGACTAACCAGGGCAGTTTTGACCCAATTTTTGTTCTTTCTTCAATACTTTGTTAGGAATATCTTCTTATTACTGGCAGTTCTGTCAATGTGTTTCAATGTTATTTCTTTTTAAAATCAACGATTCAGAGAAACTTGCCCCATATGATGTTCCACCCACACTGGCTTTGTCTCTTCCTCAAACCCTCAGAGTTGATTTATTTATATTCTGTCTTGGTTGTCCTCCAATGAAAAGGAAGGTTGGATTGCATTCTTTTAAGTCAAGGCCAAATAAATACCACTGTAATACTCTATGGGGGAAATGTGAAATGAAAACATGAAGTATTAATGGTTACTTATTCTCACCTAAAAATGTTGAAAAGAAAGTAACTTTGTATGTGTTTATAAAATATGGAAACGTCTATAGGTTAACTTGAAATGTCTACCTCCTATTATTTTTTCTCTATCTCATCCTTTTAATTAAAAACAAAAAGTTTAAAGTTCATTCTAATGATCTTGGGCTTTGTTTCTGAAAAGGTCTCACACATTCCCATTGAAGTTGGTAGTACTTATTCAATTTATCTTAAAGGAAAAGATTGGTGGCACAGTCAGCATTGCTGCCTATCAAAGTGTGAGAGAACATAGCCCAAGATGTAGTTAAAACCCTCTAACATCTATTGGTGGTGGGTACTGCCTGATAATTGGTTTCCTTTCTAACACTTTTATGGATCTCAAGAGAAGAGATGAAGAGAGCCCACACTTTGGGAGTGGAAAGCAATGCTAAAAATGACTAGCTCACTAGTTTAAACTTGGCTGCACATTGGAGGGAGTCTTGGGAAATTTTGGGAAACAATAACAAACAACAACATTGAAGCCTGAGACCTAATCCCAAAGATGTTGACTTGATAGGATAGTGTGTGTCTTGTATATCTTGAATTTTAAAAACTTCCCAGTGATTCAATTATATAAGCAAGGTTGATATACACTGATCTAGGTAATTTCATTCACTTTATAGAGAAACTGAGGACTTATGACTGACTTGCTTAAGCTTACAGTTATGGGGTCTAGTGCCTTTTAACTATGGTTCTTCTGCTCCCTCCACCCCCCGTACTAATCTGTCATAAGCAAAAGCAGTTTCCCTTTTTGCCTAAGGGAAATGTGGTTTTCCCTTGTCTAGTTTTGACATACCAGCTGTTTTTAAATGTCATCCTTACAGATATTGTTTTGAAATTGATACTCAGGGAGAAAAGAGTGAGTGAAAAGTTCAAAGTTGGCTCATTTCATTTCTCATAACAGTGATTTCATCCCAACTTCTCAGATGCTTGTTTTCTAAGAAAAGTCTGCCAGGCCCCACATGTCATAGAGCACCCCAATAAAAGCTCAAACCTCAGCAATGACTCTATCCTAGCATGTGTGCTAAGAGCCAGAGTGACCGCCTGCTGGGATGGATGCACCCTCCCATCCCCCCTTCAAGCATCACCAGGTCTCTCAGCTGCTCATTAATTCCACAGAAATGTACAAATCCTCAATTGTGGTGGCTTAAACATGACCTGTGTTAGTATAGCCACATGCAATTATGAAAGGTCAGCAGCTTTCTGGGGGTGGGAGAGCTGGGGGTTATTTTTCTTTGGGAGCAGATAAGAACTCAGGTTCTGGTCTATTTTCCAGGCAGAGGGAAAAGTGGAGGATGTGAGAAGTGGAGAATCCAATTTGGAGTTTGTCTTAGGTTATACTTTGCTGCTTTATGACAATTTAAATTAGATACAACTGTTCTGGTTGCCCGAATCCAACTCTGAGTTCCCAACTCTTATATTTTTTCTCTTCCCTCTGACTTCCTGTATCCTGGTCACCCTGGCTTTATTCTGATTTCTGGGCAAGAGTTCTGGTGTTTGGGTCTCTCACACTTGTGCAATGTTTCCTGGCAACTCTCTTTACATGAATTTCCTTCATACTTCAGATGTTAAACATTGCTTTCTCAAGGAAGCCTTCCTGACCTGCCCAGCCACCATTCCCTGATCACAACTTGACTACACTGGGCATTTTTCTTTGTAACACTTATTGGATACGTGTATTTGCTTATTTTCTGTCTTCTTCATCAAACTCTCATTGTCCTGAGAGCAGACACTGTGTCTGTTTTGTTCCCAACTGCATCACCAATGCTGAGCAATGACTAGCATATGGTTATTATGGAGGGCTTACTATAGTCCAGACATATTGCTAAGCTCTTTATGTCCATTTTTTTTCATATAATCGTCATAATAATTTTATGAGGTCTGAACTACCACTAGCTCCATTTTACAGAAAATGAGGATCAAAGAGCTATTGAAACTTATCTAAGATGACACAGTTAATAAATAGAGCAAGTTGGATTACATTCAGACATTCAGATTCTAGAGCCTGTGCTTTAGACCATTATATTGCACTGTGTCCTAAGGGAGCAGTAAGAAAGGGCTGCTGTGATGGGTATTGGGCAATCCCAAACCCAGTGGTTTAGATTATGGTCCATGGGAGGATTTTGGGGAGTTATAAAAGCTGCAGTTCACCTAACTCTTCTCCTGTTCCCCTTGTTGCATCTTGAGTGACTTTTTGTCACTTTAAAGGGTAAGTTAGGGGAGTCTTTATGTTCTGGATATAATAGGAAAAGGAAGCTTTGTGTAGGTTCTAGGAGACCTTGTTGTGTTTAGCCAAACCCTTTGGAAATCTAGTCTAGGTTTAAGGTCTAAGGCCCATGCTTTTGCTATGTGTTGTTCTTAAACCTGGTAGTGGGTGAATTGGTCAAAGGTAGGATTAAGGGGTTTCTAGGACCTTTGACCAAATACTATCAGACTGCCATCCCTTAACTGTTCCTGTCTTTATATCTTAGGAAAGTCACCTTTTGAATGGGCCCTATGGGACAGAAGACTAGAAGAGCTTATGTAAAGGCACATGGGTGGAATAGATGTGTAGTTGGAGTATGGAGTATGTAAGAAGAGCAGATTGCCTGGGAAGGGAAACTAGGATGGAGCCATGATATGGAAATGCTGAATGCCAGGACAGAAGGCCCTCCTCCCCAAACTTAAAAGTTTCTGTGTACAGAGCTGAATACAGAGTTTCCAAACAAGGGAAATAAATGCCCAGCAATATCTTCTCTAAGAATGATCTTAGAGATATGTGTAGGGCTGATGCAGAAGTCTCTGGTTGTGATTTAATAGTGGGTGTGGTGAGTGTGGAAGCACTTGCATATTGTAAAATGGGCACCTTAGGGTGCATTCTAGAAAAGTCAAGCCTACCAATGAATCTTTTTAGTCAAGTCAAGGCAACAGCCTAGGGTGCATAGCTCAGAGTGACCATGCCTGTCTGTATTTCTGTTGGTTGGAATCCTACTTGTGCTCCCTCTCAATTTCTGCCTTTTCCTAGAAGACTTTTCTAATTTCTTTTTCCTCTATATTGCTGTAGGACTTCCTATCTATACCATAGGTTGCTTCTCTGAGTACTTTTTCTGTGTCAGTCTTTGTTGAAGGTGCTGAAGGCCACAGGTTGCATCTAACTCCTCTCTGTCTCATCAGGATGTCTTTCTCATGGTTTTATTCTTATTTACCACTTCTATAAATATTTTCCTATTGAAGCTAAATGATGAAATGTGAGGGGCCTTGAAGGTCATGTAATCCAACTCCCTTTGTATACTTCAGTCTATATTTTTGCTAAGAGTTACTTAGCCTCTACTTGTATGCCTCCAGTTATGGGGTGCATGCTACTTTTTGGGACAGTCCATTTCATTTCTGGATACATCTGAAAGAAAGTAGATCTCTCTTATTGTGCTAACATCTGTTCTCTATAGTTTTTGATCATTAGTTCTTGTACACTTTTAGATCCCACAGAACTAGTTTGTTTTCTTTCCCACT
>NC_140507.1:16781154-16783654 GCF_964339955.1 Pipistrellus hanaki
ACATAGCAAAGGCTGCAACTTATGCTCCTTTCTATAATACATTCCACAGGATTTCTACACATTTTCTGATATGTGTACAACTAGAGTTTTAGGGGCTGCTGCAAGCCTTCCAGCTGCTAACTCTGGAACCAGACTTTGCCTTTCAGGGCCATGAGGAAAGACCAGCCCCTCTTCCATCTATTAACCTGTCTGCTATAATGGGCTTTCTCTTGTGCTTTTCCAACACTTAATGGTTTGAGCAATGAGCCATTTTTCTGATGATTGGTTATTTCCTGGGAGTGAAGATTGAGTGGCTGGCTAGGCTCACTCTCTAGCTAGGATCAAAGTGAGGAAGCTATGGAAAGGTGGATTTGATTCAACTAAAGGAAGACCTTTCCACTGTCCAAACATGGAATGCCCTGCCATGGACATGTGAGTTCCTCAAACATGAAGGTATTCAGGAAGAAGCTGATGAGGTCATCTAAGTGATTCAAGCACTGGACAGAGAGTTATACCAAGTGACTTTTGACATTTGTACCAACTCCAAGAGATTTGAATCATCTAAGGAGTTCCTAGAGGTCCTGGGATCATGCCTTTTATAAATCCTCCCTAGAGACTAACTTCTTTAGGGGATACAAAAAAGGAACTCTTGTTAATTGGCAACTTCTGCTGTTCCATTTCCAATCTAGGCCAGTTCCCTAGCCTGCATATTTTCCCCAAGAGCAACACAGGATAAAAATTGGTCCATTGTACTAATAATTGGCAAGGCAGATGCTGTGAAAGTGAGGGTTGTGGGGGTGGCTTTCCTCAGCAGTGTGTGCTCAGGGACCGGCTGCTGTACAATGCACCACAGAACATCCTGCCTCAAAACAAAACTGCAGCAAAGAACTCAAGGAGACGATGTGGGTCGTAGAGGGGAACCCAAGGGCTGGCTGAGGCTGAGGCCTCTTCCCAAGTGGGAAGAATTTTCTAAAACAGAGGCACAGACTGAGGGGAAAGTAGATGTCTCCCTGGGCAACTTTAGTTGTGAGTTCAGTATCTGACTGGACTATGCATTAGGGAGCAGGGGTCTTATGTGTCAGAGGAAAATCAGGCCTACTATCCCCAGAGATGCTTCTGGCTCCTGGACCCAAAGAAAGAGTTTTAAAGGACAAATCTTTGTTTCTGGTTAGTCCCTTCTCCTAGGGCAGTGAGGGGAAATTTTGGATGTGTGGCTCACGGCCACTTGGCAGGACTTAGGGTATTTTAACATTCAATCTCTGATCTGAGTAATTATTGTGTATTGGACATGCCATCTTGGAGCACACATAATGCCTAGGAGATTCACCTAGACAATTCACCATTGAAGTAGCTGGTTCTCTTGAGGCCATTGCTTGCTCTGCCTTACAGAGACTGGGAACCCTGACTCTGAGCAGGATTCTAGCTGCAATCTGAGCCTCCATGGTTTAGGGAAGTTGGAATGATTTCTGTATCTTAAGGATTTCTGTCACAAGAATTCTTTCCCTATCCATGTCCCTTTGACATTGCTTCTTGGGAGTGTTTTTAGTGTGGCAGCCTACAGTGGATAAGTGAGGAAGTGACAGTATAGCATCACTGCATAATTCCCAGGTCTTCCCAGGTGCCAGGTGCTTTTTACCTATGAGGGAGACAGGGATAGGGGTTTCAACACAGTGCAATGGTATAGTTAGCAGTTTGTGCTCCTTTTGACTTCTAGGCCTCACTGAAGGTGAATATATCTAGAGTGGATGGACGTAACCTGCTTGTCATGGGGAATGTGAAATGGTGAAAAGAAGTAGAGCTGGGAGGCAGAAAACCTGAGCCGAGTTCTTGCTCAGATTTGTCAGTGAGTTACTGGGTAATCTTAGGGGAATGACTACATAAATGTTGACCACACTGGATGGTATGGGAGATGGCATTAGGTGATGTACAGAACTAAATGATACTGCCCATGAAAGAAGGATATCATTTTCAATTCCGTTTGAATCTTTCTGAATAAGGCAATGACAGAGTCTCAGTTTGGTGCTTGTCTGTCTTTAACACTTCTCTATCATTTATTGCTTTTCCTTTTCAAGAGAGACTAGGCCTCAATTGCAACTATACCTGTAATTTTTTTGTTTCCATTATATTTATTTTTGTGATAAGCCTTATATTCTTTGAAGGAAATACTGATTTTCTGTTTATGATGGTAGTGTTGCTACTTCTTATATGAACCAAATTAAAGTAATAACAAAGATGACAGATTTAAAGGAGCACAAGAAGGAAATATTAACACAGGTGGCATATGAATGTTTGAAGTTTTGGCAGGGTGGGATTGAATCCCCTAGGCTCTCTGTCATCTCTAAAGCCTGTGATTTATAATAGAAGCGCAGTATCTTTGGGTCATGGGACTATCTTCATGGGACTATCACAAATTCACACTTGTACCTGGATAGAGTCCCATATGGGGTCAGTGGCCTTGGAATCTGCAATCCAAGTGGCATCCTCAATTTAAGTATAAAAGATGATGCCAGAAGCTTGCTGC